>NC_091258.1:11956249-12278124 GCF_042477335.2 Ovis canadensis
ATTGGCCTCGAGAAGCCTCAGTGGAAATGGGCCTCATCTCGCCTGGAGTTCAAAACCTCCTGGATTTTCTCGAGTTGCGGCAGGTGCTCTCGACTTACGACGGGGACCTCAGGGACCCGCTCTGGTGGCCTCAGGAAAGGCCAGTCCCCATGCGAGTTCCTCGGGGGCGTCTCGGGATTCCTCTCCCGTCGATGCCGGGGCCTAAGACCTTGTGTGGAGTCGGGGCCGGAACCTGAGGATTCCTCTCCAGTGCTGACATGGATCTTGGGGTACTTCTGGAGTCTCCCCAGGGGAGTCAGTCCTCGTCTCGAATGCGGGCATGCACTTGCGCTTTCCTCCAGAGCGGTAGCAGCAGTGTCTCGCAGTCCTCCGCGTGGATCAAAGGATCTATGGTTTTCCCTCGAGTCTTTCCCACGAGGCTTTCCCACGAGGCTTTCTCACAGGGCTGTCCCACGTGCACACGTGGTGGGAGTCGATACTCGGCTTGAACGTCAAGGCAGTGCAGGGAAAACAGGTTCCTCTGGAATGGACTGACACATCTGGGGGTCTCTTGGAATGGTGGCACGATCCTGGAGTTCCTCTCCCCTTTCCTGTGGAGAGCGCATCCTCTTGAGATGCGACGGGAACGCCGGGAATTCTTTCCCTACGAAACAGGGAAAGGATCCCTCATCTCGAGCTAGGAGGCGCAAACGGGGCTCCCCTGGATGTGTGCGGGACCCCACGTGCTTCCTCTCGAGTGGAGACGGGTATGTTGGGGAAGTTCTTGAGTTGCAGTAAGGGTGTGAAAGACCCTTTGGAAGTTCCAGTGGTTAGACGTGATTAGCCTCGAGAAGCCTCAGCGGAAATGGGCCTCATCTCGCCTGGAGGGCAAAACCTCCTGGATTTTCTCGAGTTGCGGCAGGTGCTCTCGACTTACGACGGGGACCTCAGGGACCCGCTCTGGTGGCCTCAGGAAAGGCCAGTCCCCATGCGAATTCCTCGGGGACCTCTGGGGATTCCTCTCCCGTCGATGCCAGGGCCTAAGTCCTTGTGTGGAGTCGGGGCCGGAACCTGAGGATTCCTCTCCAGTGCTGACATGGATCTTGGGGTACTTCTGGAGTCTCCCCAGGGGAGTCTGTCCTCGTCTCGAATGCGGGCATGCACTTGCGCTTTCCTCCAGAGCGGTAGCAGCAGTGTCACGCAGTCCGCCGCATGGATCAAAGGATCTATGGTTTTCCCTCGAGTCTTTCCCACGAGGCTTTTCCACGAGGCTTTCCCACAGGGCTGTCCCACGTGCACACGTGGTGGGAGTCGATCCTCGGCTTGAACGTCAAGGCAGTGCAGGGAAAACAGGTTCCTCTGGAATGGACTGACACATCTGGGGGTCTCTTGGAATGGTGGCACGACCCTGGAGTTCCTCTCCCCTTTCCTGTGGAGAGCGCCTCCTCTTGAGATGCGACGGGAACGCCGGGAATTCTTTCCCTACGAAACAGGGAAAGGATCCCTCATCTCGAGCTAGGAGGCGGAAACGGGGCTCCCCTGGATGTGTGCGGGACCCCACGTGCTTCCTCTCGAGTGGAGACGGGTATGTCGGGGAAGTTCTTGAGTTGCAGCAAGGGTGTGAAGGACCCTTTGGAAGTTCCAGTGGTTAGACGTGATTAGCCTCGAGAAGCCTCAGCGGAAATGGGCCTCATCTCGCCTGGAGGGCAAAACCTCCTGGATTTTCTCGAGTTGCAGCAGGTGCTCTCGACTTACGACGGGGACCTCAGGGACCAGCTCTGGTGGCCTCAGGAAAGGCCAGTCCCCATGCGAGTTCCTCGGGGGCCTCTGGGGATTCCTCTCCCGTCGATGCCGGGGCCTAAGTCCTTGTGTGGAGTCGGGGCCGGAACCTGAGGATTCCTCTCCAGTGCTGACATGGATCTTGGGGTAATTCTGGAGTCTCCCCAGGGGAGTCAGTCTTCGTCTCGAATGCGGGCATGCACTTGCGCTTTCCTCCAGAGCGGTAGCAGCAGTGTCACGCAGTCCGCCTCGTGGATCAAAGGATCTATGGTTTTCCCTCGAGTCTTTCCCACGAGGCTTTCCCACGAGGCTTTCCCACAGGGATGTCCCACGTGCACACGTGGTGGGAGTCGATCCTCGGCTTGAACGTCAAGGCAGTGAAGGGAAAATAGGTTCCTCTGAAATGGACTGACACATCTGGGGGACTCTTGGAATGGTGTCACGACCCTGGAGTTCCTCTCGCCTTTCCTGTGGAGAGCGCCTCCTCTTGAGATGCGACGGGAACGCCGGAAATTCTTTCCCTACGAAACAGGGAAAGGATCCCTCATCTCGAGCTAGGTGTCGGCAATGGAGCTCCCCTGGATGTGGGCGGGACACCACGTGCTTCCTCTCGAGTGGAGACGGGTATGTCGGGGAACTTCTTGAGTTGCAGCAAGGGTGTGAAGGACCCTTTGGAAGTTCCAGTGGTTAGACGTGATTAGCCTCGAGAAGCCTCAGCGGAAATGGGCCTCATCTCGCCTGGAGGGCAAAACCTCCTGGATTTTCTCGAGTTGCGGCAGGGGCTCTCGACTTACGACGGGGACCTCAGGGACCCGCTCTGGTGGCCTCAGGAAAGGCCAGTGTCCATGCGAGTTCCTCGGGGGCCTCTGGGGATTCCTCTCCCGTCGATGCCGGGGCCTAAGACCTTGTGTGGAGTCGGGGCCGGAACCTGAGGATTCCTCTCCAGTGCTGACATGGATCTTGGGGTACTTCTGGAGTCTCCCCAGGGGAGTCAGTCCTCGTCTCGAATGCGGGCATGCACTTGCGCTTTCCTCCAGAGCGGTAGCAGCAGTGTCACGCAGTCCGCCGCGTGGATCAAAGGATCTATGGTTTTCCCTCGAGTCTTTCCCACGAGGCTTTCCCACGAGGCTTTCCCACAGGGCTGTCCCACGTGCACACGTGGTGGGAATCGATCCTCGGCTTGAACGTCAAGGCAGTGCAGGGAAAACAGGATCCTCTGGAATGGACTGACACATCTGGGGGACTCTTGGAATGGTGGCACGACCCTGGAGTTCCTCTCGCCTTTCCTGTGGAGAGCGCCTCCTCTTGAGATGCGACGGGAACGCCGGGAATTCTTTCCCTACGAAACAGGGAAAGGATCCCTCATCTCGAGCTAGGAGGCGGAAACGGGGCTCCCCTGGATGTGTGCGGGACCCCACGTGCTTCCTCTCGAGTGGAGACGGGTATGTCGGGGAACTTCTTGAGTTGCAGCAAGGGTGTGAAGGACCCTTTGGAAGTTCCAGTGGTTAGACCTGATTGGCCTCGAGAAGCCTCAGCGGAAATAGGCCTCATCTCGCCTGGAGGGCAAAACCTCCTGGATTTTCTCGAGTTGCGGCAGGTGCTCTCGACTTACGACGGGGACCTCAGGGACCCGCTCTGGTGGCCTCAGGAAAGGCCAGTCCCCATGCGAGTTCCTCGGGGGCCTCTCGGGATTCCTCTCCCGTCGATGCCGGGGCCTAAGACCTTGTGTGGAGTCGGGGCCGGAACCTGAGGATTCCTCTCCAGTGCTGACATGCATCTTGGGGTACTTCTGGAGTCTCCCCAGGGGAGTCAGTCCTCGTCTCGAATGCGGGCATGCACTTGCGCTTTCCTTCAGAGCGGTAGCAGCAGTGTCACGCAGTCCGCCGCGTGGATCAAAGGATCTATGGTTTTCCCTCGAGTCTTTCCCACGAGGCTTTCCCACGAGGCTTTCCCACAGGGCTGTCCCACGTGCACACGTGGTGGGAGTCGATCCTCGGCTTGAACGTCAAGGCAGTGCAGGGAAAACAGGTTCCTCTGGAATGGACTGACACATCTGGGGGACTCTTGGAATGGTGGCATGACCCTGGAGTTCCTCTCGCCTTTCCTGTGGAGAGCGCCTCCTCTTGAGATGCGACGGGAACGCCGGGAATTCTTTCCCTACGAAACAGGGAAAGGATCCCTCATCTCGAGCTAGGAGGCGGAAACGGGGCTCCCCTGGATGTGTGTGGGACACCACGTGCTTCCTCTCGAGTGGAGACGGGTATGTCGGGGAACTTCTTGAGTTGCAGCAAGGGTGTGAAGGACCCTTTGGAAGTTCCAGTGGTTACATGTGATTGGCCTCGAGAAGCCTCAGCGGAAATGGGCCTCATCTCGCCTGGAGGGCAAAACCTCCTGGATTTTCTCGACTTGCGGCAGGTGCTCTGGACTTACAACGGGGACCTCAGGGACCCGCTCTGGTGGCCTCAGGAAAGGCCAGTCCCCATGCGAGTTCCTCAGGGGCCTCTCGGGATTCCTCTCCCGTCGATGCCGGGGCCTAAGACCTTGTGTGGAGTCGGGGCCGGAACCTGAGGATTCTTCTCCAGTGGTGACATGAATCTTGGGGTACTTCTGGAGTCTCCCCAGGGGAGTCAGTCCTCGTCTCGAATGCGGGCATGCACTTGCGCTTTCCTCCAGAGTGGTAGCAGCAGTGTCACGTAGTCGGCCGCGTGGATCAAAGGATCTATGGTTTTCCCTCGAGTCTTTCCCACGAGGCTTTCCCACGCGGCTTTCCCACAGGGCTGTCCCACGTGCACAAGTGGTGGGAGTCGATCCTCGGCTTGAACGTCAAGGCAGTGCAGGGAAAACAGGTTCCTCTGTAATGGACTGACACATCTGGGGGACTCTTGGAATGGTGTCACGACCCTGGAGTTCCTCTCGCCTTTCCTGTGGAGAGCGCCTCCTCTTGAGATGCGACGGGAACGCCGGGAATTCTTTCCCTACGAAACAGGGAAAGGATCCCTCATCTAGAGCTAGGAGGCGGAAACGGGGCTCCCCTGGATGTGTGCGGGACCCCACGTGCTTCCTCTCGAGTGGAGACGGGTATGTCGGGGAAGTTCTTGAGCTGCAGCAAGGGTGTGAAGGACCCTTTGGATGTTCCAGTGGTTAGACGTGATTAGCCTCGAGAAGCCTCAGAGGAAATGGGCCTCATCTCGCCTGGAGGGCAAAACCTCCTGGATTTTCTCGAGTTGCGGCAGGTGCTCTCGACTTACGACGGGGACCTCAGGGACCCGCTCTGGTGGCCTCAGGAAAGGCCAGTCCCCATGCGAGTTCCCCGGGGGCCTCTCGGGATCCCTCTCCCGTCGATACCGGGGCCTAACTCCTTCTGTGGAGTCGGGGCCGGAACCTGAGGATTCCTCTCCAGTGCTGACATGGATCTTGGGGTACTTCTGGAGTCTCCCCAGGGGAGTCAGTCTTCGTCTCGAATGCGGGCATGCACTTGCGCTTTCCTCCAGAGCGGTAGCAGCAGTGTCACGCAGTCCGCCTCGTGGATCAAAGGATCTATGGTTTTCCCTCGAGTCTTTCCCACGAGGCTTTCCCACAGGGCTGTCCCACGTGCACACGTGGTGGGAGTCGATCCTCGGCTTGAACATCAAGGCAGTGCAGGGAAAACAGGTTCCTCTGTAATGGACTGACACATCTGGGGGTCTCTTGGAATGGTGGCACGACCCTGGAGTTCCTCTCGCCTTTCCTGTGGAGAGCGCCTCCTCTTGAGATGCGACGGGAACGCCGGGAATTTTTTCCCTACGAAACAGGGAAAGGATCCCTCATCTCGAGCTAGGAGGCGGAAACGGGGCTCCCCTGGATGTGTGCGGGACACCACGTGCTTCCTCTCGAGTGCAGACGGGTATGTCGGGGAACTTCTTGAGTTGCAGCAAGGGTGTGAAGGACCCTTTGGAAGTTCCAGTTTTTAGACGTGATTAGCCTCTAGAAGCCTCAGCGGAAATGGGCCTCATCTCGACTAGAGGGCAAAACCTCCTGGATATTCTCGAGTTGTGGCAGGTGCTCTCGACTTACGACGGGGACCTCAGGGACCCGCTCTGGTGGCCTCAGGAAAGGCCAGTCCCCATGCGAGTTCATCGGGGGCCTCTCGGGATTCTTCTTCCGTCGATGCCGGGGCCTAAGACCTTGTGTGGAGTCGGGGCCGGAACCTGAGGATTCCTCTCCAGTGCTGACATGGATCTTGGGGTACTTCTGGAGTCTCCCCAGGGGAGTCAGTCCTCGTCTCGAATGCGGGCATGCACTTGCGCTTTCCTCCAGAGCGGTAGCAGCAGTGTCACGCAGTCCGCCGCGTGGATCAAAGGATCTATGGTTTTCCCTCGAGTCTTTCCCACGAGGCTTTCCCACGAGGCTTTCCCACAGGGCTGTCCCACGTGCACACGTGGTGGGAGTCGATCCTCGGCTTGAACGTCAAGGCAGTGCAGGGAAAACAGGTTCCTCTGGAATGGACTGACACATCTGGGGGACTCTTGGAATGGTGGCACGACCCTGGAGTTCCTCTCGGCTTTCCTGTGGAGAGCGCCTCCTCTTGAGATGCGACGGGAACGCCGGGAATTCTTTCCCTACGAAACAGGGAAAGGATCCCTCATCTCGAGCTAGGAGGCGGAAACGGGGCTCCCCTGGATGTGTGCGGGACCCCACGTGCTTCCTCTCGAGTGGAGACGGGTATGTCGGGGAAGTTCTTGAGTTGCAGCAAGGGTGTGAAGGACCCTTTGGAAGTTCCAGTGGTTAGACGTGATTAGCCTCGAGAAGCCTCAGCGGAAATGGGCCTCATCTCGCCTGGAGGGCAAAACCTCCTGGATTTTCTCGAGTTGCGGCAGGTGCTCTCGACTTACGACGGGGACCTCAGTGACCCGCTCTGGTGGCCTCAGGAAAGGCCAGTCCCCATGCGAGTTCTTCGGGGGCCTCTGGGGATTCCTCTCCCGTCGATGCCAGGGCCTAAGTCCTTGTGTGGAGTCGGGGCCGGAACCTGAGGATTCCTCTCCAGTGCTGACATGGATCTTGGGGTACTTCTGGAGTCTCCCCAGGGGAGTCAGTCTTCGTCTCGAATGCGGGCATGCACTTGCGCTTTCCTCCAGAGCGGTAGCAGCAGTGTCACGCAGTCCGCCTCGTGGATCAAAGGATCTATGGTTTTCCCTCGAGTCTTTTCCACGAGGCTTTCCCACGAGGCTTTCCCACAGGGCTGTCCCACGTGCACACGTGGTGGGAGTCGATCCTTGGCTTGAACGTCAAGTCAGTGCAGGGAAAACAGGTTCCTCTGGAATGGACTGACACATCTGGGGGACTCTTGGAATGGTGGCACGACCCTGGAGTTCCTCTCGCCTTTCCTGTGGAGAGCGCCTCGTCTTGAGATGCGACGGGAACGCCGGGAATTCTTTCCCTACGAAACAGGGAAAGGATCCCTCATCTCAAGCTAGGAGGCGGAAACGGGGCTCCCCTGGATGTGTGCGGGACACCACGTGCTTCCTCTCGAGTGCAGACGGGTATGTCGGGGAACTTCTTGAGTTGCAGCAAGGGTGTGAAGGACCCTTTGGAAGTTCCAGTTTTTAGACGTGATTAGCCTCTAGAAGCCTCAGCGGAAATGGGCCTCATCTCGACTGGAGGGCAAAACCTCCTGGATATTCTCGAGTTGTGGCAGGTGCTCTCGACTTACGACGGGGACCTCAGGGACCCGCTCTGGTGGCCTCAGGAAAGGCCAGTCCCCATGCGAGTTCCTCGGGGGCCTCTGGGGATTCCTATCCCGTCGATGCCGGGGCCTAAGTCCTTGTGTGGAGTCGGGGCCGGAACCTGAGGATTCCTCTCCAGTGCTGACATGGATCTTGGGGTACTTCTGGAGTCTCCCCAAGGGAGTCAGTCTTCGTCTCAAATGCGGGCATGCACTTGCGCTTTCCTCCAGAGCGGTAGCAGCAGTGTCACGCAGTCCGCCGCGTGGATCAAAGGATCTATGGTTTTCCCTCGAGTCTTTTCC
Organism: Ovis canadensis; assembly: GCF_042477335.2. Classification (NCBI taxonomy): domain Eukaryota; kingdom Metazoa; phylum Chordata; class Mammalia; order Artiodactyla; family Bovidae; genus Ovis; species Ovis canadensis. Next base: position 11,964,012 of record NC_091258.1, read on the forward strand.
ACGAGGCTTTCCCACGAGGCTTTCCCACAGGGCTGTCCCACGTGCACACGTGGTGTGAGTCGATCCTTGGCTTGAACGTCAAGGCAGTGCAGGGAAAACAGGTTCCTCTGGAATGGACTGACACATCTGGGGGACTCTTGGAATGGTGTCACGACCCTGGAGTTCCTCTCGCCTTTCCTGTGGAGAGCGCCTCCTCTTGAGATGCGACGGGAACGCCGGGAATTCTTTCCCTACGAAACAGGGAAAGGATCCCTCATCTCGAGCTAGGAGGCGGAAACGGGGCTCCCCTGGATGTGTGCGGGATCCCACGTGCTTCCTCTCGAGTGGAGACGGGTATGTCGGGGAACTTCTTGAGTTGCAGCAATGGTGTGAAGGACCCTTTGGAAGTTCCAGTGGTTAGATGTGATTGGCCTCGAGAAGCCTCAGCAGAAAGGGCCTCATCTCGCCTGGAGGGCAAAACCTCCTGGATTTTCTCGAGTTGCGGCAGGTGCTCTCGACTTACGACGGGGACCTCAGGGACCCGCTCTGGTGGCCTCAGGAAAGGCCAGTCCCCATGCGAGTTCCTCGGGGGCGTCTCGGGATTCCTCTCCCGTCGATGCCGGGTCCTAAGACCTTGTGTGGAGTCGGGCCGGAACCTGAGGATTCCTCTCCAGTACTGACATGTATCTTGGGGTATTTCTGGAGTCTCCCCAGGGGAGTCAGTCCTCGTCTCGAATGCGGGCATGCACTTGCGCTTTCCTCCAGAGCGGTAGCAGCAGTGTCACGCAGTCTGCCGCGTGGATCAAAGGATCTATGGTTTTCCCTCGAGTCTTTCCCACGAGGCTTTCCCACGAGGCTTTCCCACAGGGCTGTCCCACGTGCACACGTGGTGGGAGTCGATCCTCGGCTTGAACGTCAAGGCAGTGCAGGGAAAACAGGTTCCTCTGGAATGGACTGACACATCTGGGGGACTCTTGGAACGGTGGCATGACCCTGGAGTTCCTCTCGCCTTTCCTGTGGAGACGCCTCGTCTTGAGATGCGACGGGAACGCCGGGAATTCTTTCCCTACGAAACAGGGAAATGATCCCTCATCTCGAGCTAGGAGGCGGAAACGGGGCTCCCCTGGATGTGTGTGGGACACCACGTGCTTCCTCTCGAGTGGAGACGGGTATGTCGGGGAACTTCTTGAGTTGCAGCAAGGGTGTGAAGGACCCTTTGGAAGTTCCAGTGGTTACATGTGATTGGCCTCGAGAAGCCTCAGCGGAAATGGGCCTCATCTCGCCTGGAGGGCAAAACCTCCTGGATTTTCTCGAGTTGCGGCAGGTGCTATCGACTTACAACGGGGACCTCAGGGAACCGCTCTGGTGGCCTCAGGAAAGGCCAGTCCCCATGCGAGTTCCTCGGGGGCCTCTCGGGATTCCTCTCCCGTCGATGCCGGGGCCTAAGACCTTGTGTGGAGACGGGGCCGGAACCTGAGAATTCCTCTTCAGTACTGACATGGATCTTGGGGTACTTCTGGAGTCTCCCCAGGGAAGTCAGTCCTCGTCTCAAATGCGGGCATGCACTTGCGCTTTCCTCCAGAGCGGTAGCAGCAGTGTCACGTAGTCCGCCGCGTGGATCAAAGGATCTATGGTTTTCCCTCGAGTCTTTCCCACGAGGCTTTCCCACGCGGCTTTCCCACAGGGCTGTCCCACGTGCACAAGTGGTGGGAGTCGATCCTTGGCTTGAACGCCAAGGCAGTGCAGGGAAAACAGGTTCCTCTGGAATGGACTGACACATCTGGGGGACTCTTGGAATGGTGGCACGACCCTGGAGTTCCTCTCGCCTTTCCTGTGGAGAGCGCCTCCTCTTGAGATGCGACGGGAACGCCGGGAATTCTTTCCCTACGAAACAGGGAAAGGATCCCTCATCTCGAGCTAGGAGGAGGAAACGGGGCTCCCCTGGATGTGTGCGGGACCCCACGTGCTTCCTCTCGAGTGGAGATGGGTATGTCGGGGAACTTCTTGAGTTGCAGCAAGGGTGTGAAGGACCCTTTGGAAGTTCCAATGGTTAGATGTGATTGGCCTCGAGAAGCCTCAGCGGAAATTGGCCTCATCTCGCCTGGAGGGCAAAACCTCCTGGATTTTCTCGAGTTGCGGCAGGTGCTCTCGACTTACGACGGGGACCTCAGGGACCCGCTCTGGTGGCCTCAGGAAAGGCCAGTCCCCATGCGAGGTCCTCGGGGGCGTCTCAGGATTCCTCTCCCGTCGATGCCGGGGCCTAAGACCTTGTGTGGAGTCGGGGCCGGAAACTGAGGATTCCTCTCCAGTGCTTACATGGATCTGGGGTACTTCTGGAGTCTCCCCAGGGGAGTCAGTCCTCGTCTCGAATGCGGGCATGCATTGCGCTTTCCTCCAGAGCGGTAGCAGCAGTGTCACGCAGTCCGCCGCGTAGATCAAAGGATCTATGGTTTTCCCTCGAGTCATTCCCACGAGGCTTTCCCACGAGGCTTTCCCACAGGGCTGTCCCACGTGCACACGTGGTGGGAATCGATCCTTGGCTTGAACGCCAAGGCAGTGCAGGGAAAACAGGTTCCTCTGGAATGGACTGACACATCTGGGGGACTCTTGGAATGGTGGCACGACCCTGGAGTTCCTCTCGCCTTTCCTGTGGAGAGCGCCTCCTCTTGAGATGCGACGGGAACGCCGGGAATTCTTTCCCTACGAAACAGGGAAGGGATCCCTCATCTCGAGCTAGGAGGCGGAAACGGGGCTCCCCTGGATGTGTGCGGGACCCCACGTGCTTCCTTTCGAGTGGAGACGGGTATGTCGGGGAACTTCTTGAGTTGCAGCAAGGGTGTGAAGGACCGTTTGGAAGTTCCAGTGTTTAGACGTGATTAGCCTAGAGAAGCCTCAGCGGAAATGAGCCTCATCTCGCCTGGAGGGCAAAACCTCCTGTATTTTCTCGAGTTGCGGCAGGTGATCTCGACTTACGACGTGGACCTCAGGGACCCGCTCTGGTGGCCTCAGGAAAAGCCAGTCCCCATGCGAGTTCCTCGGGGGCCTCTCCGGATCCCTCTCCCGTCGATGCCGGGACCTAAGTCCTTCTGTGGAGTCGGGGCCGGAACCTGAGGATTCCTCTCCAGTGCTGACATGGATCTTGGGGTACTTCTGGAGTCTCCCCAGGGGAGTCAGTCCTCGTCTCGAATGCGGGCATGCACTTGCGCTTTCCTCCAGAGTGGTAGCAGCAGTGTCACGCAGCCCGCCGCGTGGATCAAAGGATCTATGGTTTTCCCTCGAGTCTTTCCCACGAGGCTTTCCCACGAGGCTTTCCCACAGGGCTGTCCCACGTGCACACGTGGTGGGAGTCGATCCTTGGCTTGAACGTCAAGGCAGTGCAGGGAAAACAAGTTCCTCTGGAATGGACTGACACATCTGGGGGACTCTTGGAATGGTAGCACGACCCTGGAGTTCCTCTAGCCTTTCCTGTGGAGAGCGCCTCCTCTTGAGATGCGACGGGAACGCCGGGAATTCTTTCCCTACGAAACAGGGAAAGGATCCCTCATCTCGAGCTAGGAGTCGGAAACGGAGCTCCCCTGGATGTGGGCGGGACACCACGTGCTTCCTCCGAGTGCAGACGGGTATGTCGGGGAACTTCTTGAGTTGCAGCAAGGGTGTGAAGGACCCTTTGGAAGTTCCAGTGGTTAGATGTGATTAGCCTCGAGAAGCCTCAGCGGAAATGGGCCTCATCTCGCCTGGAGGGCAAAACCTCCTGGATTTTCTCGAGTTGCGGCAGGTGCTCTCGACTTACGACGGGGACCTCAGGGACTCGCTCTGGTGGCCTCAGGAAAGGCCAGTCCCCATGCGAGGTCCTCGGGGGCGTCTCAGGATTCCTCTCCCGTCGATGCCGGGGCCTAAGACCTTGTGTGGAGTCGGGGCCGGAACCTGAGGATTCCTCTCCAGTGCTTACATGGATCTGGGGTACTTCTGGAGTCTCCCCAGGGGAGTCAGTCCTCGTCTCGAATGCGGGCATGCATTGCGCTTTCCTCCAGAGCGGTAGCAGCAGTGTCACGCAGTCCGCCGCGTGGATCAAAGGATCTATGGTTTTCCCTCGAGTCATTCCCACGAGGCTTTCCCACGAGGCTTTCCCACAGGCCTGTCCCACGTGCACACGTGGTGGGAGTCGATCCTTGGCTTGAACGCCAAGGCAGTGCAGGGAAAACAGGTTCCTCTGGAATGGACTGACACATCTGGGGGACTCTTGGAATGGTGGCACGACCCTGGAGTTCCTCTCGCCTTTCCTGTGGAGAGCGCCTCCTCTTGAGATGCGACGGGAACGCCGGGAATTCTTTCCCTACGAAACAGGGAAGGGATCCCTCATCTCGAGCTAGGAGGCGGAAACGGGGCTCCCCTGGATGTGTGCGGGACCCCACGTGCTTCCTTTCGAGTGGAGACGGGTATGTCGGGGAACTTCTTGAGTTGCAGCAAGGGTGTGAAGGACCGTTTGGAAGTTCCAGTGTTTAGACGTGATTAGCCTAGAGAAGCCTCAGCGGAAATGAGCCTCATCTCGCCTGGAGGGCAAAACCTCCTGTATTTTCTCGAGTTGCGGCAGGTGATCTCGACTTACGACGTGGACCTCAGGGACCCGCTCTGGTGGCCTCAGGAAAAGCCAGTCCCCATGCGAGTTCCTCGGGGGCCTCTCCGGATCCCTCTCCCGTCGATGCCGGGACCTAAGTCCTTCTGTGGAGTCGGGGCCGGAACCTGAGGATTCCTCTCCAGTGCTGACATGGATCTTGGGGTACTTCTGGAGTCTCCCCAGGGGAGTCAGTCCTCGTCTCGAATGCGGGCATGCACTTGCGCTTTCCTCCAGAGTGGTAGCAGCAGTGTCACGCAGCCCGCCGCGTGGATCAAAGGATCTATGGTTTTCCCTCGAGTCTTTCCCACGAGGCTTTCCCACGAGGCTTTCACACAGGGCTGTCCCACGTGCACACGTGGTGGGAGTCGATCCTTGGCTTGAACGTCAAGGCAGTGCAGGGAAAACAAGTTCCTCTGGAATGGACTGACACATCTGGGGGACTCTTGGAATGGTAGCACGACCCTGGAGTTCCTCTAGCCTTTCCTGTGGAGAGCGCCTCCTCTTGAGATGCGACGGGAACGCCGGGAATTCTTTCCCTACGAAACAGGGAAAGGATCCCTCATCTCGAGCTAGGAGTCGGAAACGGAGCTCCCCTGGATGTGGGCGGGACACCACGTGCTTCCTCCGAGTGCAGACGGGTATGTCGGGGAACTTCTTGAGTTGCAGCAAGGGTGTGAAGGACCCTTTGGAAGTTCCAGTGGTTAGATGTGATTAGCCTCGAGAAGCCTCAGCGGAAATGGGCCTCATCTCGCCTGGAGGGCAAAACCTCCTGGATTTTCTCGAGTTGCGGCAGGTGCTCTCGACTTACGACGGGGACCTCAGGGACTCGCTCTGGTGGCCTCAGGAAAGGCCAGTCCCCATGCGAGGTCCTCGGGGGCGTCTCAGGATTCCTCTCCCGTCGATGCCGGGGCCTAAGACCTTGTGTGGAGTCGGGGCCGGAACCTGAGGATTCCTCTCCAGTGCTTACATGGATCTGGGGTACTTCTGGAGTCTCCCCAGGGGAGTCAGTCCTCGTCTCGAATGCGGGCATGCATTGCGCTTTCCTCCAGAGCGGTAGCAGCAGTGTCACGCAGTCCGCCGCGTGGATCAAAGGATCTATGGTTTTCCCTCGAGTCATTACCACGAGGCTTTCCCACGAGGCTTTCCCACAGGCCTGTCCCACGTGCACACGTGGTGGGAGTCGATCCTTGGCTTGAACGCCAAGGCAGTGCAGGGAAAACAGGTTCCTCTGGAATGGACTGACACATCTGGGGGACTCTTGGAATGGTGGCACGACCCTGGAGTTCCTCTCGCCTTTCCTGTGGAGAGCGCCTCCTCTTGAGATGCGACGGGAACGCCGGGAATTCTTTCCCTACGAAACAGGGAAGGGATCCCTCATCTCGAGCTAGGAGGCGGAAACGGGGCTCCCCTGGATGTGTGCGGGACCCCACGTGCTTCCTTTCGAGTGGAGACGGGTATGTCGGGGAACTTCTTGAGTTGCAGCAAGGGTGTGAAGGACCGTTTGGAAGTTCCAGTGTTTAGACGTGATTAGCCTAGAGAAGCCTCAGCGGAAATGAGCCTCATCTCGCCTGGAGGGCAAAACCTCCTGTATTTTCTCGAGTTGCGGCAGGTGATCTCGAGTTACGACGTGGACCTCAGGGACCCGCTCTGGTGGCCTCAGGAAAAGCCAGTCCCCATGCGAGTTCCTCGGGGGCCTCTCCGGATCCCTCTCCCGTCGATGCCGGGGCCTAAGTCCTTCTGTGGAGTCGGGGCCGGAACCTGAGGATTCCTCTCCAGTGCTGACATGGATCTTGGGGTACTTCTGGAGTTTCCCCAGGGGAGTCAGTCCTCGTCTCGAATGCGGGCATGCACTTGCGCTTTCCTCCAGAGTGGTAGCAGCAGTGTCACACAGCCCGCCCAATGGATCAAAGGATCTATGGTTTTCCCTCGAGTCTTTCCCACGAGGCTTTCCCACGAGGCTTTCCCACAGGGCTGTCCCACGTGCACACGTGGTGGGAGTCGATACTTGGCTTGAACGCCAAGGCAGTGCAGGGAAAACAGGTTCCTCTGGAATGGACTGACACATCGGGGGGACTCTTGTAATGGTGGCACGACCCTGGAGTTCCTCTCGCCTTTCCTGTGGAGAGCGCCTCCTCTTGAGATGCGACGGGAACGCCGGGAATTCTTTCCCTACGAAACAGGGAAAGGATCCCTCATCTCGAGCTAGGAGGCGGAAACGGGGCTCCCCTGGATGTGTGCGGGACCCCACGTGCTTCCTCTCGAGTGGAGACGGGTATGTCGGGGATCTTCTTGAGTTGCAGCAAGGGTGTGAAGGACCCTTTGGAAGTTCCAGTGGTTAGATGTGATTGGCCTCGAGAAGCCTCAGCGGAAATGGGCCTCATCTCGCCTGGAGGGCAAAACCTCCTGGATTTTCTCGAGTTGCGGCAGGTGCTCTCGACTTACGACAAGGACCTCAGGGACCCGCTCTGGTGGCCTCAGGAAAGGCCAGTCCCCTTGCGAGTTCATCGGGGGCCTCTCGGGATTCGTCTCCCGTCGATGCCGGGGCCTAAGACCTTGTGTGGAGTCGGGGCCGGAACCTGAGGATTCCTCTCCAGTGCTGACATGGATCTTGGGGTACTTCTGGAGTCTCCCCAGGGGAGTCAGTCCTCGTCTCGAATGCGGGCATGCACTTGCGCTTTCCTCCAGAGCGGTCGCAGCAGTGTCACGCAGTCCGCCGCGTGGATCAAAGGATCTATGGTTTTCCCTCGAGTCTTTCCCACGAGGCTTTCCCACGAGGCTTTCCCACAGGGCTGTCCCACGTGCACACGTGGTGGGACTCGATCCTCGGCTTGAACGTCAAGGCAGTGCAGGGAAAACAGGTTCCTCTGGAATGGACTGACACATCTGGGGGACTCTTGGAATGGTGGCACGACCCTGGAGTTCCTCTCGCCTTTCCTGTGGAGAGCGCCTCCTCTTGAGATGCGACGGGAACGCCGGGAATTCTTTCCTTACGAAACAGGGAAAGGATCCCTCATCTCGAGCTAGGAGGCGGAAACGGAGCTCCCCTGGATGTGTGCGGGACTCCACGTGCTTCCTCTCGAGTGGAGACGGGTATGTCGGGGATCTTCTTGAGTTGAAGCAAGGGTGTGAAGGACCCTTTGGAAGTTCCAGTGGTTAGATGTGATTGGCCTCGAGAAGCCTCAGCGGAAATGGGCCTCATCTCGCCTGGAGGGCAAAACCTCCTGGATTTTCTCGAGTTGCGGCAGGTGCTCTCGACTTACGACAAGGAGCTCAGGGACCCGCTCTGGTGGCCTCAGGAAAGGCCAGTCCCCATGCGAGTTCCTCTGGGGATTCCTCTCCCGTCGATGCCGGGGCCTAAGACCTTGTGTGGAGTCGGGGCCGGAACCTGAGGATTCCTCTCCAGTGCTGACATGGATCTTGGGGTACTTCTGGAGTCTCCCCAGGGGAGTCAGTCCTCGTCTCGTATGCGGGCATGCACTTGCGCTTTCCTCCAGAGCGGTAGCAGCAGTGTCACGCAGTCCGCCGCGTGGATCAAAGGATCTATGGTTTTCCCTCGAGTCTTTCCCACGAGGCTTTCCCACGAGGCTTTCCCAAAGGGCTGTCCCACGTGCACACGTGGTGGGAGTCGATCCTCGGCTTGAACGTCAAGGCAGTGCAGGGAAAACAGGTTCCTCTGGAATGGACTGACACATCTGGGGGACTCTTGGAATGGTGGCATGACCCTGGAGTTCCTCTCGCCTTTCCTGTGGAGAGCGCCTCCTCTTGAGATGCGACGGGAACGCCGGGAATTCTTTCCCTACGAAACAGGGAAAGGATCCCTCATCTCGAGCTAGGAGGCAGAAACGGGGCTCCCCTGGATGTGTGCTGGACACCACGTGCTTCCTCTCGAGTGCAGACGGGTATGTCAGGGAACTTCTTGAGTTGCAGCAAGGGTGTGAAGGACCCTTTGGAAGTTCCAGTGGTTAGATGTGATTGGCCTCGAGAAGCCTCAGCGGAAATGGGCCTCATCTCGCCTGGAGGGCAAAACCTCCTGGATTTTCTCGAGTTGCGGTAGGTGCTCTCGACTTACGACGGGGACCTCAGGGACCCGCTCTGGTGGCCTCAGGAAAGGCCAGTCCCGATGCGAGTTCCTCGGGGGCCTCTCGGGATTCCTCTCCCGTCGATGCCGGGGCCTAAGACCTTGTGTGGAGTCGGGGCCGGAACCTGAGGATTCCGCTCCAGTGCCGACATGGATCTTGGGGTACTTCTGGAGTCTCCCCAGGGGAGTCAGTCCTCGTCTCGAATGCGGGCATGCACTTGCGCTTTCCTCCAGAGCGGTAGCAGCAATGTCACGCAGTCCGCCGCGTGGATCAAAGGATCTATGGTTTTCCCTCGAGTCTTTCCCACGAGGCTTTCCCACGAGGCTTTCCCACAGGGCTGTCCCACGTGCACACGTGGTGGGAGTCGATCCTCGGCTTGAACGTCAAGGCAGTGCAGGGAAAACAGGTTCCTTTGGAATGGACTGACACATCTGGGGGACTCTTGGAATGGTGGCACGACCCTGGAGTTCCTCTCGCCTTTCCTGTGGAGAGCGCCTCCTCTTGAGATGCGACTGGAACGCCGGGAATTCTTTCCCTACGAAACAGGGAAAGGATCCCTCATCTCGAGCTAGTAGGCGGAAACGGGGCTCCCCTGGATGTGTGCGGGACCCACGTGCTTCCTCTCGAGTGGAGATGGCTATGTCGGGGAACTTCTTGAGTTGCAGCAAGGGTGTGAAGGACCCTTTGGAAGTTCCAGTGGTTAGACGTGATTAGCCTCGAGAAGCCTCAGCAGAAATGAGCCTCATCTCGCCTGGAGGGCAAAACCTCCTGGATTTTCTCGAGTTGCGGCAGGTGCTCTCGACTTACGACGGGGATCTCAGGGAACCGCTCTGGTGGCCTCAGGAAAGGCCAGTCCCCATGCGAGTTCCTCGGGGGCCTCTCGGGATTCCTCTCCCGTCGATGCCGGGGCCTAAGACCTTGTGTGGAGTCGGGGCCGGAACCTGAGGATTCCTCTCCAGTGCTGACATGGATCTTGGGGTACTTCTGGAGTCTCCCCAGGGGAGTCAGTCCTCGTCTCGAATGCGGGCATGCACTTGCGCTTTCCTTCAGAGCGGTAGCAGCAGTGTCACGCAGTCCGCCGCGTGGATCAAAGGATCTATGGTTTTCCCTCGAGTCTTTCCCACGAGGCTTTCCCACGAGGCTTTCCCACAGGGCTGTCCCACGTGCACACGTGGTGGGAGTCGATCCTCGGCTTGAACGTCAAGGCAGTTCAGGGAAAACAGGCTCCTCTGTAATGGACTGACACATCTGGGGGTCTCTTGGAATGGTGGCACGACTCTGGAGATCCTCTCCCCTTTTCTGTTGAGGGCGCCTCCTCTTGAGATGCGACGGGAACGCCGGGAATTCTTTCCCTACAAAACAGGGAAAGGATCCCTCATCTCGAGCTACGAGGCGGAAACGGGGCTCCCCTGGATGTGTGCGGGAACCTCGTGCTTCCTCTCGAGTGGAGACGGTCATGTCGGGGAACTTCTTGAGTTGCAGCAAGGGTGTGAAGGACCCTTTGGAAGTTCCAGTGGTTAGATGTGATTAGCCTCGAGAAGCCTCAGCGGAAATGGGCCTCATCTCGCCTGGAGGGCAAAACCTCCTGGAATTTCTCGAGTTGCGGCAGGTGCTCTCGACTTACGACGGGGACCTCAGGGACCCTCTCTGGTGGCCTCAGGAAAGGCCAGTCCCCATGCGAGTTCCTCGGGGGCCTCTCGGGAATCCTTTCCCGTCGATGCCGGTGCCTAAGACCTTGTGTGGAGTCGGGGCCGGAACCTGAGGATTCCTCTCCAGTGCTGACATGGATCTAGGGGTACTTTTGGAGTCTCCCCAGGGGAGTCAGTCCTCGTCTCGAATGCGGGCATGCACTTGAGCTTTCCTCCAGAGCGGTAGCAGCAGTGTCACGCAGTCCGCCGCGTGGATCAAAGGATCTATGGTTTTCCCTCGAGTCTTTCCCACGATTCTTTCCCACGAGGCTTTCCCACAGGGCTGTCCCACGTGCACACGTGGTGGGAGTCGATCCTCGGCTTGAACGTCAAGGCAGTGCAGGGAAAACAGGTTCCTCTGGAATGGACTGACACATCTGGGGGACTCTTGGAATGGTGGCACGACCCTGGAGTTCCTCTCGCCTTACCTGTGGAGAGCGCCTCCTCTTGAGATGCGTCGGGAACGCCGGGAATTCGTTCCCTACAAAACAGGGAAAGGATCCCTCATCTCGAGCTAGGAGGCGGAAACGGGGCTCCCCTGGATGTGTGCGGGACCCTCGTGCTTCCTCTCGAGTGGAGACGGGTATGTCGGGGAACCTCTTGAGTTGCAGCAAGCGTGTGAAGGACCTTTTGGAAGTTCCAGTGGTTAGATGTGATTAGCCTCGAGAAGCCTCAGCGGAAATGGGCCTCATCTCGCCTGGAGGGCAAAACCTCCTGGAATTTCTCGAGTTGCGGCAGGTGCTCTCGACTTACGACGGGGACCTCAGGGACCCGCTCTGGTGGCCTCAGGAAAGGCCAGTCCCCATGCGAGTTCCTCGGGGGCCTCTCGGGATTCCTCTCCCGTCGATGCCGGTGCCTAAGACCTTGTGTGGAGTCGTGGCCAGAACCTGAGTATTCCTCTCCAGTGCTGACATGGACCTTGGAGTACTTCTGGAGTCTCCCCAGGGGAGTCAGTCCTCGTCTCGAATGCGGGCATGCACTTGCGCTTTCCTCCAGAGCGGTAGCAGCAGTGTCACGCAGTCCGCCGCGTGGATCAAAGGATCTATGGTTTTCCCTAGAGTCTTTCCCACGAGGCTTTCCCACGAGGCTTTCCCACAGGGCTGTCCCACGTGCACACGTGGTGGGAGTCGATCCTCGGCTTGAACGTCAAGGCAGTGCAGGGAAAACAGGTTCCTCTGGAATGGACTGACACATCTGGGGGACTCTTGGAATGGTGCCACGACCCTGGAGTTCCTCTCGCCTTACCTGTGGAGAGCGCCTCCTCTTGAGATGCGACGGGAACGCCGGGAATTCTTTCCCTACGAAACAGGGAAAGGATCCCTCATCTCGAGCTAGGAGGCGGAAACGGGACTCCCCTGGATGTGTGCGGGACCCTCGTGCTTCCTCTCGAGTGGAGACGGGTATGTCGGGGAACCTCTTGAGTTGCAGCAAGCGTGTGAAGGACCTTTTGGAAGTTCCATTGGTTAGATGTGATTAGCCTCGAGAAGCCTCAGCGGAAATGGGCCTCATCTCGCCTGGAGGGCAAAACCTCCTGGAATTTCTCGAGTTGCGGCAGGTGCTCTCGACTTACGACTGGGACCTCAGGGACCCGCTCTGGTGGCCTCAGGAAAGGCCAGTCCCCATGCGAGTTCCTCGGGGGCCTCTCGGGATTCCTCTCCCGTCGATGCCGGGGCCTAAGACCTTGTGTGAAGTCAGGGCCGGAACCTGAGGATTCCTCTCCAGTGCTGACGTGGATCTTGGGGTACTTCTGGAGTCTCCCCGGGGGAGTCAGTCCTCGTCTCGAATGCGGGCATGCACTTGCGCTTTCCTCCAGAGCGGTAGCAGCAGTGTCACGCAGTCCGCTGCGTTGATCAAAGGATCTATGGTTTACCCACGAGTCTTTCCCACGAAGCTTACCCACGAGGCTTTCCCACAGGGCTGTCCCACGTCAACACGTGGTGGGAGTCGATCCTCGGCTTGAACGTCAAGGCAGTGCAGGGAAAACAGGTTCCTCTGGAATGGACTGACACATCTGGGGGACTCTTGGAATGGTGGCACGACCCTGGAGTTCCTCTCGCCTTTCCTGTGGAGAGCGCCTCCTCTTGAGATGCGACGGGAACGCCGGGAATTCTTTCCCTAAGAAACAGGGAAAGGACACCTCATCTCGAGCTAGGAGGCGGAAACGGGGCTCCCCTGGATGTGTGCGGGACCCTCGTGCTTCCTCTCGAGTGGAGACGGGTATGTCGGGGAACCTCTTGAGTTGCAGCAAGCGTGTGAAGGACCTTTTGGAAGTTCCAGTGGTTAGATGTGATTAGCCTCGAGAAGCCTCAGCGGAAATGGGCCTCATCTCGCCTGGAGGGCAAAACCTCCTGGAATTTCTCGAGTTGCGGCAGGTGCTCTCGACTTACGACGGGGACCTCAGGGACCCGCTCTGGTGGCCTCAGGAAAGGCCAGTCCCCATGCGAGTTCCTCGGGGGCCTCTCGGGATTCCTCTCCCGTCGATGCCGGTGCCTAAGACCTTGTGTGGAGTCGTGGCCAGAACCTGAGTATTCCTCTCCAGTGCTGACATGGACCTTGGAGTACTTCTGGAGTCTCCCCAGGGGAGTCAGTCCTCGTCTCGAATGCGGGCATGCACTTGCGCTTTCCTCCAGAGCGGTAGCAGCAGTGTCACGCAGTCCGCCGCGTGGATCAAAGGATCTATGGTTTTCCCTAGAGTCTTTCCCACGAGGCTTTCCCACGAGGCTTTCCCACAGGGCTGTCCCACGTGCACACGTGGTGGGAGTCGATCCTCGGCTTGAACGTCAAGGCAGTGCAGGGAAAACAGGTTCCTCTGGAATGGACTGACACATCTGGGGGACTCTTGGAATGGTGCCACGACCCTGGAGTTCCTCTCGCCTTACCTGTGGAGAGCGCCTCCTCTTGAGATGCGACGGGAACGCCGGGAATTCTTTCCCTACGAAACAGGGAAAGGATCCCTCATCTCGAGCTAGGAGGCGGAAACGGGACTCCCCTGGATGTGTGCGGGACCCTCGTGCTTCCTCTCGAGTGGAGACGGGTATGTCGGGGAACCTCTTGAGTTGCAGCAAGCGTGTGAAGGACCTTTTGGAAGTTCCATTGGTTAGATGTGATTAGCCTCGAGAAGCCTCAGCGGAAATGGGCCTCATCTCGCCTGGAGGGCAAAACCTCCTGGAATTTCTCGAGTTGCGGCAGGTGCTCTCGACTTACGACTGGGACCTCAGGGACCCGCTCTGGTGGCCTCAGGAAAGGCCAGTCCCCATGCGAGTTCCTCGGGGGCCTCTCGGGATTCCTCTCCCGTCGATGCCGGGGCCTAAGACCTTGTGTGGAGTCGGGGCCGGAACCTGAGGATTCCTCTCCAGTGCTGACGTGGATCTTGGGGTACTTCTGGAGTCTCCCCGGGGGAGTCAGTCCTCGTCTCGAATGCGGGCATGCACTTGCGCTTTCCTCCAGAGCGGTAGCAGCAGTGTCACGCAGTCCGCTGCGTTGATCAAAGGATCTATGGTTTACCCACGAGTCTTTCCCACGAAGCTTACCCACGAGGCTTTCCCACAGGGCTGTCCCACGTCAACACGTGGTGGGAGTCGATCCTCGGCTTGAACGTCAAGGCAGTGCAGGGAAAACAGGTTCCTCTGGAATGGACTGACACATCTGGGGGACTCTTGGAATGGTGGCACGACCCTGGAGTTCCTCTCGCCTTTCCTGTGGAGAGCGCCTCCTCTTGAGATGCGACGGGAACACCGGGAATTCTTTCCCTAAGAAACAGGGAAAGGACACCTCATCTCGAGCTAGGAGGCGGAATCGGGGCTCCCCTGGATGTGTGTGGGACCCTCATGGTTCCTCTCGAGTGGAGACGGGTATGTCGGGGAATTTCTTAGGTTGCAGCAAGGGTGTGAAGGACCCGTTGGAAGTTCCAGTGGTTAGACGTGATTGGCCTCGAGAAGCCTCAGCGGAAATGGGCCTCATCTCGCCTGGAGGGCAAAACCTCCTGGATTTTTTCGAGTTGCGACAGGTGCTCTCGACTTACGACGGGGACCTCAGGGACCCGCTCTGGTGGCCTCAGGAAAGGCCAGTCCCCATGCGAGTTCCTCGGGGGCCTCTCGGGATTCCTCTCCCATCGATGCCGGGGCCTAAGACCTTGTGTGGAGTAGGGGCCGGAACCTGAGGATTCCTCTCCAGTCCTGACATGGATCTTGGAGTACTTCTGGAGTCTCCCCAGGGGAGTCAGTCCTCGTCACGAATGCGGGCATGCACTTGCGCTTTCCTCCAGAGCAGTAGCAGCAGTGTCACGCATTCCGCCGCGTGGATCAAAGGATCTATGGTTTTCCCTCTAGTCTTTCCCACGAGGCTTTCCCACGAGGCTTTCCCACAGGGCTGTCCCACGTGCAGACGTGGTGGGAGTCGATCCTCGGCTTGAACGTCAAGGAAGGGCAGGGAAAACAGGTTCCTCTAAAATGGACTGACACATCTGAGGGTCTCTTGGAATGGTGGCACGACCCTGGAGTTCCTCTAGCCTTTCCTGTGGAGAGCGCCTCCTCTTGAGATGCGACGGGAACGCCGGGAATTCTTTCCCTACGAAAGAGGGAAAGGATCCCTCATCTCGAGCTAGGAGGCGGAAACGGGGCTCCCCTGGATGTTTGCGGGAACCCACGTGCTTCCTCTCGAGTCCAGACGAGTATGTCGCGGAACTCCTTGAGTTGCAGCAAGGGTGTGAAGGACCCTTTGGAAGTTCCAGTGGTTAGACGTGATTAGCCTCGAGAAGCCTCAGCGGAAATGGGCCTCATCGTGCCTGGAGGGCAAAACCTCCTGGATTTTCTCGAGTTGCGTCAGGTGCTCTCGACTTACGACGGGGACCTCAGGGACCCGCTCTGGTGGCCGCAGGAAAGGCCAGTCCCCATGCGAGTTCCTCGG
The DNA here is from genome assembly GCF_042477335.2 of Ovis canadensis. Lineage (NCBI taxonomy): Eukaryota > Metazoa > Chordata > Mammalia > Artiodactyla > Bovidae > Ovis > Ovis canadensis. Next base: position 11,979,278 of record NC_091258.1, read on the forward strand.
GGGCCTCTCGGGATTCTTCTCCCGTCGATGCCGGGGCCTAAGACCTTGTGTGGAGTCGGGGCCGGAACCTGAGGATTCCTCTCCAGTGCTGACATGTATCTTGGGGTACTTCTGGAGTCTCCCCAGGGGAGTCAGTCCTCGTTTCGAATGCGGGCATGCACTTGCGCTTTCCTCCAGAGCGGTAGCAGCAATGTCACGCAGTCTGCCGCGTGGATCAAAGGATCTATGGTTTTCCCTCGAGTCTTTCCCACGAGGCTTTCCCACGAGGCTTTCCCACAATGCTGTCCCACGTGCACACGTGGTGGGAGTCGATCCTCGGCTTGAACGTCAAGGCAGTGCAGGGAAAACAGGTTCCTCTGGAATGGACTGACATATCTGGGGGACTCTTGGAATGGTGGCACGACCCTGAAGTTCCTCTCGCCTTTCCTGTGGAGAGCGCCTCCTCTTGAGATGCGACGGGAACGCCGGGAATTCTTTCCCTACGAAACAGGGAAAGGTCCCTCATCTCGAACTAGGAGGCGGAAACGGGGCTACCCTGGATGTGTGCGGAACCCCACGTGCTTCCTCTCTAGTGGAGACGGGAATGTCGCGGAACTGATTGTGTTGCAGCAAGGGTGTGAAGGACCCTTTGGAAGTTCCAGTTGTTAGATGTGATTAGCTTCGAGAAGCCTCAGCGGAAATGGGCCTCATCTCGCCTGGAGGGCAAAACCTCCTGGATTTTCTCGAGTTGCGGCAGGTGCTCTCGACTTACGACGGGGACCACAGGGACCCGCTCTGGTGGCCTCAGGAAAGGCCAGTCCCCATGAGAGTTCCTCGGGGGCCTCTCGGGATTCCTCTCCCGTCGATGCTGGGGACTAAGACGTTGTGTGGAGTCGGGGCCGGAACCTGAGGATTCCTCTCCAGTGCTGACATGGATCTTGGGGTACTTCTGGAGTCTCCCCTGGGGAGTCAGTCCTCGTCTCGAATTCGGGCATGCACTTGCGCTTACCTCCAGAGCGGTAGCAGCAGTGTCACGCAGTCCGCCGCGTGGATCAAAGGATCTATGGTTTTCCCTCGAGTCTTTCCCACGAGGCTTTCCCACGAGGCTTTCCCACAGGGCTGTCCCACGTGCACACGTGGTGGGAGTCGATCCTCGGCTTGAACGTCAAGGCAGTGCAGGGAAAAGAGGTTCCTCTGTAATGGACTGACACATCTGGGGGTCTCGTGGAATGGTGGCACGACTCTGGAGATCCTCTCCCCTTTCCTGTTGAGAGCGCCTCCTCTTGACATGCGACGGGAACGCCGGGAATTCTTTCCCTACGAAACAGGGAAAGGATCCCTCATCTCGAGCTACGAGGCGGAAACGGGGCTCCCATGGATGTGTGCGGGACCCCACGTGCTTCCTCTCCAGTGAGACGGGTATGTCGGGGATCTTCTTGAGTTGCAGTAAGGGTGTGAAGGACCCTTTGGAAGTTCCAGAGGTTAGATGTGATTAGCCTCGAGAAGCCTGAACGGAAATGGGCCTCATCTCGCCTGGAGGGCAAAACCTCCTGGATTTTCTCGAGTTGCGGCAGGTGCTCTCGACTTACGACGGGGACCTCAGGGACCCGCTCTGGTGGCCTCAGGAAAGGCCAGTCCCCATGCGAGTTCCTCGGGGGCCTCTCGGGATTCCTCTCCCGTCGATGCCGGGGCCTAAGACCTTGTGTGGAGTCGGGGCCGGAACCTGAGGATTCCTCTCCAGTGCTGACATGGATCTTGGGGTACTTTTGGAGTCTCCCCAGGGGAGTCAGTCCTCGTCTCGAATGCGGGCATGCACTTGCGCTTTCCTCCAGAGCGGTAGCAGCAGTGTCACGCAGTCTGCCGCGTGGATCAAAGGATCTATGGTTTCCCCTCGAGTCTTTCCCACGAGGCTTTCCCACGAGGCTTTCCCACGAGGCTTTCCCACAGGGCTGTTCCACGTGCACACGTGGTGGGAGTCGATCCTCGGCTTGAACGTCAAGGCAGTGCAGGGAAAACAGGCTCCTCTGTAATGGACTGACACATCTGGGGGTCTCTTGGAATGGTGGCACGACTCTGGAGATCCTCTCCCCTTTCCTGTTGAGGGCGCCTCCTCTTGAGATGCGACGGGAACGCCGGGAATTCTTTCCCTACAAAACAGGGAAAGGATCCCTCATCTCGAGCTACGAGGCGGAAACGGGGCTCCCCTGGATGTGTGCGGGAACCTCGTGCTTCCTCTCGAGTGGAGACAGTTATGTCGGGGAACTTCTTGAGTTGCAGTAAGGGTGTGAAGGACCCTTTGGAAGTTCCAGTGGTTAGATGTGATTAGCCTCGAGAAGCCTCAGCGGAAATGGGCCTCATCTCGCCTGGAGGGCAAAACCTCCTGGATTTTCTGGAGTTGCGGCAGGTGCTCTCGACTTACGACGGGGACCTCAGGGACCCGCTCTGGTGGCCTCAGGAAAGGCCAGTCCCATGCGAGTTCCTCGGGGGCCTCTCGGGATTCCTCTCCCGTCGATGCCCGGGCCTAAGACCTTGTGTGGAGTAGGGGCCGGAACCTGAGGATTCCTCTCCAGTGCTGACATGGATCTTGGGGTACTTTTTGAGTCTCCCCAGGGGAGTCAGTCCTCGTCTCGAATGCGGGCATGCACTTGCGCTTTCCTCCAGAGCGGTAGCAGCAGTGTCACGCAGTCTGCCGCGTGGATCAAAGGATCTATGGTTTCCCCTCGAGTCTTTCCCACGAGGCTTTCCCACGAGGCTTTCCCACGAGGCTTTCCCACAGGGCTGTTCCACGTGCACACGTGGTGGGAGTCGATCCTCGGCTTGAACGTCAAGGCAGTGCAGGGAAAACAGGCTCCTCTGTAATGGACTGACACATCTGGGGTCTCTTGGAATGGTGGCACGACTCTGGAGATCCTCTCCCCTTTCCTGTTGAGGGCACCTCCTCTTGAGATGCGACGGGAACGCCGGGAATTCTTTCCCTACAAAACAGGGAAAGGATCCCTCATCTCGAGCTACGAGGCGGAAACGGGGCTCCCCTGAATGTGTGCGGGAACCTCGTGCTTCCTCTCGAGTGGAAACAGTTATGTCGGGGAACTTCTTGAGTTGCAGTAAGGGTGTGAAGGACCCTTTGGAAGTTCCAGTGGTTAGATGTGATTAGCCTCGAGAAGCCTCAGCGGAAATGGGCCTCATCTCGCCTGGAGGGCAAAACCTCCTGGATTTTCTGGAGTTGCGGCAGGTGCTCTCGACTTACGACGGGGACCTCAGGGACCCGCTCTGGTGGCCTCAGGAAAGGCCAGTCCCCATGCGAGTTCCTCGGGGGCCTCTCGGGATTCCTCTCCCGTCGATGCCGGGGCCTAAAACCTTGTGTGGAGTAGGGGCCGGAACCTGAGGATTCCTCTCCAGTGCTGACATGGATCTTGGGGTACTTTTTGAGTCTCCCCAGGGGAGTCAGTCCTCGTCTCGAATGCGGGCATGCACTTGCGCTTTCCTCCAGAGCGGTAGCAGCAGTGTCACGCAGTCCGCCGCGTGGATCAAAGGATCTATGGTTTCCCCTCGAGTCTTTCCCACGAGGCTTTCCCACGAGGCTTTCCCACGAGGCTTTCCCACAGGGCTTTTCCACGTGCACACGTGGTGGGAGTCGATCCTCGGCTTGAACGTCAAGGCAGTGCTGGGAAAAAAGGCTCCTCTGTTTTGGACTGAACATCTGGGGGTCTCTTGGAATGGTGGCACGACTCTGGAGATCCTCTCCCCTTTCCTGTTGAGGGCGCCTCCTCTTGAGATGCGACGGGAACGCCGGGAATTCTTTCCCTACGAAACAGGGAAAGGATCCCTCATCTCGAGCTAGGAGGCGGAAACGGGGCTCCCCTGGATGTGTGCGGGACCCTCGTGCTTCCTCTCGAGTGGAGACGGGTATGTCGGGGAACCTCTTGAGTTGCAGCAAGCGTGTGAAGGACCTTTTGGAAGTTCCAGTGGTTAGATGTGATTAGCCTCGAGAAGCCTCAGCGGAAATGGGCCTCATCTCGCCTGGAGGGCAAAACCTCCTGGAATTTCTCGAGTTGCGGCAGGTGCTCTCGACTTACGACGGGGACCTCAGGGACCCGCTCTGGTGGCCTCAGGAAAGGCCAGTCCCCATGCGAGTTCCTCGGGGGCCTCTCGGGATTCCTCTCCCGTCGATGCCGGGGCCTAAGACCTTGTGTGGAGTCGTGGCCAGAACCTGAGTATTCCTCTCCAGTGCTGACATGGACCTTGGAGTACTTCTGGAGTCTCCCCAGGGGAGTCAGTCCTCGTCTCGAATGCGGGCATGCACTTGCGCTTTCCTACAGAGGGGTAGCAGCAGTGTCACGCAGTCCGCCGCATGGATCAAAGGATCTATGGTTTTCCCTCGAGTCTTTCCCACGAGGCTTTCCCACGAGGCTTTCCCACGAGGCTTTCCCACAGGGCTGTCCCACGTGCACACGTGGTGGGAGTCGATCCTCGGCTTGAACGTCAAGGCAGTGCAGGGAAAACAGGTTCCTCTGGAATGGACTGACACATCTGGGGGACTCTTGGAATGGTGGCACGACCCTGGAGTTCCTCTCGCCTTTCCTGTGGAGAGCGCCTCCTCTTGAGATGCGACGGGAACGCCGGGATTCTTTCCCTACGAAACAGGGAAAGGAACCCTCATCTCGAGCTAAGAGGCGGAAACGGGGCTCCCCTGGATGTGTGCGGGACCCTCGTGCTTCCTCTCGAGTGGAGACGGGTATGTCGGGGAACTTCTTGAGTTGCAGCAAGGGTGAGAAGGACCCTTTGGATGTTCCAGTGGTTAGATGTGATTAGCCTCGAGAAGCCTCAGCGGAAATGGGCCTCATCTCGCCTGGAGGGCAAAACCTCCTGGATTTTCTCGAGTTGCAGCAGGTGCTCTCGACTTACGACGGGGACCTCAGCGACCCGCTCTGGTGGCCTCAGGAAAGGCCAGTCCTCATGCGAGTTCCTCGGGGGCCTCTCGGGATTCCTCTCCCGTCGATGCCGGGGCCTAAGACCTTGTGTGGAGTGAGGGCAGGAACCTGAGTATTACTCTCCAGTGCTGACATGGATCTTGGGGTACTTCTGGAGTCTCCCCAGAGGAGTCAGTCCTCGTCTCGAATGCGGGCATGCACTTGCGCTTTCTTCCAGAGCGGTAGCAGCTGTGTCACGCAGTCCGCCGCGTGGAACAAAAGCACTATGGTTTTCCCTCGAGTCTTTCCCACGAGGCTTTCCCACAGGGCTGTCCCACGTGCACACGTGGTGGGAGTCGATCCTCGGCTTGAACGTCAAGGCAGTGCAGGGAAAACAGGTTCCTCTGGAATGGACTGACATATCTGGGGGACTCTTGGAATGGTGGCACGACCCTGGAGATCCTCTCGCCTTTCCTGTGGAGAGCGCCTCCTCTTGAGATGCGACGGGAACGCCGGGAATTCTTTCCCTACGAAACAGGGAAAGGATCCCTCATCTCGAACTAGGAGGCGGAAACGGGCCTCCCCTGGATGTGTGCGGGACCCCACGTGCTTCCTCTCGAGTGGAGACGGGTATGTCGGGGAACTTCTTGAGTTGCAGCAAGGGTGTGAACGACCCTTTGGAAGTTCCAGTGGTTAGACGTGATTAGCCTCGAGAAGCCTCAGCGGAAATGGGCCTCATCTCGCCTGGAGGGCAAAACCTCCTGGATTTTCTCGAGTTGCGGCAGGTGCTCTCGACTTACGACGGGGACCTCAGGGACCCGCTCTGGTGGCCTCAGGAAAGGCCAGTCCCCATGCGAGTTCCTCGGGGGCCTCTCGGGATTCCTCTCCCGTCGATGCCGGGGCCTAAGACCCTGTGTGGAGTAGGGGCCGGAACCTGAGGATTCCTCTCCAGTGCTGACATGGATCTTGGGGTACTTTTGGAGTCTCCCCAGGGGAGTCAGTCCTCGTCTCGAATGCGGGCATGCACTTGCGCTTTCCTCCAGAGCGGTAGCAGCAGTGTCACGCAGTCTGCCGCGTGGATCAAAGGATCTATGGTTTCCCCTCGAGTCTTTCCCACGAGGCTTTCCCACGAGGCTTTCCCACGAGGCTTTCCCACAGGGCTGTTCCACGTGCACACGTGGTGGGAGTCGATCCTCGGCTTGAACGTCAAGGCAGTGCAGGGAAAACAGGTTCCTCTGGAATGGACTGACACATCTGGGGGTCTCTTGGAATGGTGGCACGACTCTGGAGATCCTCTCCCCTTTCCTGTTGAGGGCGCCTCCTCTTGAGATGCGACGGGAACGCCGGGAATTCTTTCCCTACAAAACAGGGAAAGGATCCCTCATCTCGAGCTACGAGGCGGAAACGGGGCTCCCCTGGATGTGTGCGGGAACCTCGTGCTTCCTCTCGAGTGGAGACGGGTATGTCGGGGAACTTCTTGAGTTGCAGCAAGGGTGAGAAGGACCCTTTGGATGTTCCAGTGGTTAGATGTGATTAGCCTCGAGAAGCCTCAGCGGAAATGGGCCTCATCTCGCCTGGAGGGCAAAACCTCCTGGATTTTCTCGAGTTGCAGCAGGTGCTCTCGACTTACGACGGGGACCTCAGCGACCCGCTCTGGTGGCCTCAGGAAAGGCCAGTCCTCATGCGAGTTCCTCGGGGGCCTCTCGGGATTCCTCTCCCGTCGATGCCGGGGCCTAAGACCTTGTGTGGAGTCGGGGCCGGAACCTGAGGATTCCTCTCCAGTGCTGACATGCATCTTGGGGTACTTCTGGAGTCTCCCCATGGGAGTCAGTCCTCGTCTCGAATGCGGGCATGCACTTGCGCTTTCCTCCAGAGCGGTAGCAGCAGTGTCACGCAGTCCGCCGCGTGGATCAAAGGATCTATGGTTTTCCCTCGAGTCTTTCCCACGATTCTTTCCCACGAGGCTTTCCCACAGGGCTGTCCCACGTGCACACGTGGTGGGAGTCGATCCTCGGCTTGAACGTCAAGGCAGTGCAGGGAAAACAGGTTCCTCTGGAATGGACTGACACATCTGGGGGACTCTTGGAATGGTGGCACGACCCTGGAGTTCCTCTCGCCTTACCTGTGGAGAGCGCCTCCTCTTGAGATGCGTCGGGAACGCCGGGAATTCGTTCCATACAAAACAGGGAAAGGATCCCTCATCTCGAGCTAGGAGGCGGAAACGGGGCTCCCCTGGATGTGTGCGGAACCCTCGTGCTTCCTCTCGAGTGGAGACGGGTATGTCGGGGAACCTCTTGAGTTGCAGCAAGCGTGTGAAGGACCTTTTGGAAGTTCCAGTGGTTAGATGTGATTAGCCTCGAGAAGCCTAAGCGGAAATGGGCCTCATCTCGCCTGGAGGGCAAAACCTCCTGGATTTTCTCGAGTTGCGGCAGGTGCTCTCGACTTACGACGGGGACCTCAGGGACCCGCTCTGGTGGCCTCAGGAAAGGCCAGTCCCCATGCGAGTTCCTCGGGGGCCTCTCGGGATTCCTCTCCCGTCGATGCCGGTGCCTAAGACCTTGTGTGGAGTCGTGGCCAGAACCTGAGTATTCCTCTCCAGTGCTGACATGGACCTTGGAGTACTTCTGGAGTCTCCCCAGGGGAGTCAGTCCTCGTCTCGAATGCGGGCATGCACTTGCGCTTTCCTCCAGAGCGGTAGCAGCAGTGTCACGCAGTCCGCCGCATGGATCAAAGGATCTATGGTTTTCCCTCGAGTCTTTCCCACGAGGCTTTCCCACGAGGCTTTCCCACAGGGCTGTCCCACGTGCACACGTGGTGGGAGTCGATCCTCGGCTTGAACATCAAGGCAGTGCAGGGAAAACAGGTTCCTCTGGAATGGACTGACACATCTGGGGGACTCTTGGAATGGTGGCACGACCCTGGAGTTCCTCTCGCCTTACCTGTGGAGAGCGCCTACTCTTGAGATGCGACGGGAACGCCGGGAATTCTTTCCCTACGAAACAGGGAAAGGATCCCTCATCTCGAGCTAGGAGGCGGAAACGGGGCTCCGCTGGATGTGTGCGGGACCCCAAGTGCTTCCTCTCGAGTGGAGACGGGTATGTCGGGGAACTTCTTGAGTTGCAGCAAGGGTGTGAACGACCCTTTGGAAGTTCCAGTGGTTAGACGTGATTAGCCTCGAGAAGCCTCAGCGGAAATGGGCCTCATCTCGCCTGGAGGGCAAAACCTCCTGGATTTTCTCGATTTGCGGCAGGTGCTCTCGACTTACGACGGGGACCTCAGGGACCCGCTCTGGTGGCCTCAGGAAAGGCCAGTCCCCATGCGAGTTCCACAGGGGCCTCTCGGGATTCCCCTCCCGTCGATGCCGGGCCCTAAGACCTTGTGTGGAGTCGGGGCTGGAACCTGAGGATTCCTATCCAGTGCTGACATGGATCTTGGGGTACTTCTGGAGTCTCCCCAGGGGAGTCAGTCCTCGTCTCGAATGCGGCATGCACTTGCGCTTTCCTCCAGAGCGGTAGCAGCAGTGTCAGGCAGTCCGCCTCTTAGATCAAAGGATCTATGGTTCTCCCTCGAGTCTTTCCCACGAGGCTTTCCCACAGGGCTGTCCCACGTGCAAACGTGGTGGGAGTCTATCCTCGGCTTGAACGTCAAGGCAGTGCAGGGAAAACAGGTTCCTCTGTAATGGACTGACACATCTGGGGGTCTCTTGGAATGGTGGCACGACCCTGGAGTTCCTCTCGCCTTTCCTGTGGAGAGCGCCTCCTCTTGAGATGGGACGGGAACGCCGGGAATTCTTTCCCTACGAAACAGGGAAAGGATCCCTCATCTCGAGCTAGGAGGCGGAAACGGGGCTCCCCTGGATGTGTGCGGGACCCCACGTGCTTCCTCTCGAGTGGAGACGGGTATGTCGCGGAACTGCTTGAGTTGCAGCAAGGGTGTGAACGTCCCTTTGGAAGTTCCAGTGGTTAGATTTGATTAGCCTCGAGAAGCCTCAGCGGAAATTGGCCTCATCTCGCCTTGAGGGCAAAACCTCCTGGATTTTCTCGAGTTGCGGCAGGTGCTCTCGATTACGACGGGGACCTCAGGGACCCGCTCTGGTGGCCTCAGGAAAGGCCAGTCCCCATGCAAGTTCCTCGGGGGCCTCTCGGGATTCCTCTCCCGTCGATGCCGGGGCCTAAGACCTTGTGTGGAGTCGGGGCCGGAACCTGAGGATTCCTCTCCAGTGCTGACATGGACCTTGGGGTACTTCTGGAGTCTCCCCAGGGGAGTCAGTCCTCGTCTCGAATGCGGGCATGCACTTGCGCTTTCCTCCAGAGCGGTAGCAGCAGTGTCACGCAGTCCGCCGCGTGGATCAAAGGATCTATGGTTTTCCCTCGATTCTTTCCCACGAGGCTTTCCCACGAGGCTTTCCCACAGGGCTGTCCCACGTGCACACGTGGTGGGAGTCGATCCTTGGCTTGAACGTCAAGGCAGTGCAGGGAAAACAGGTTCCTCTGGAATGGACTGACACATCTTGGGGACTCTTGGAATGGTGGCACGACCCTGGAGTTCCTCTCGCCTTTCCTGTGGAGAGCGCCTCCTCTTGAGATGCGACGGGAACGCCGGGAATTCTTTCCCTACGAAACAGGGAAAGGATCCCTAATCTCGAGCTAGGAGGCGGAAACGGGGCTCCCCTGGATGTGTGCGGGACACCACGTGCTTCCTCTCGAGTGGAGACGGGTATGTCGGGGAACTTTTAGAGTTGCAGCAAGGGTGTGAAGGACCCTTTGGAAGTTCCAGTGGTTAGATGTGATTGGCCTCGAGAAGCCTCAGCGGAAATGGGCCTCATCTCGCCTGGAGTGCAAAACCTCCTGGATTTTCTCGAGTTGCGGCAGGTGCTCTCGACTTACGACGGGGACCTCAGGGACCCGCTCTGGTGGCCTCAGGAAAGGCCAGTCCCCATGCGAGTTCCTCGGGGGCCTCTCGGGATTCTTCTCCCGTCGATGCCAGGGCCTAAGACCTTGTGTGGAGTCGGGGCCGGAACCTTAGGATTCCTCTCCATTGCTGACATGGATCTTGGGGTACTTCTGGAGTCTCCCCAGGGGAGTCAGTCCTCGTCTCGAATGCGGGCATGCACTTGCGCTTTCCTCCAGAGCGGTAGCAGCAGTGTCACGCAGTCCGCCGCGTGGATCAAAGGATCTATGGTTTTCCCTCGAATCTTTCCCACGAGGCTTTCCAACGAGGCTTTCCCACAGGGCTGTCCCACGTGCACACGTGGTGGGAGTCGATCCTCGGCTTGAACGTCAAGGCAGTGCAGGGAAAACAGGTTCCTCTGGAATGGACTGACACATCTGGGGGACTCTTGGAATGGTGGCACGACCCTGGAGTTCCTTTCGTCTTTCCTGTGGAGAGCGCCACCTCTTGAGATGCGACGGGAACGCCGGGAATTCTTTCCCTACGAAACAGGGAAAGGATCCCTCATCTCGAGCTAGGATGCGGAAACGGGGCTCCCCTGGATGTGTGCGGGACCCCACGTGCTTCCTCTCGAGTGGAGACGGGTATGTCGGGGAACTTCTGGAGTTGCAGCAAGGGTGTGAAGGACCCTTTGGAAGTTCCAGTGGTTAGACGTGATTAGCCTCGAGAAGCCTCAGCGGAAATGGGCCTCATCTCGCCTGGAGGGCAAAACCTCCTGGATTTTCTCGAGTTGCGGCAGGTGCTCTCGACTTACGACGGGGACCTCAGGGACCCGCTCTGGTGGCCTCAGGAAAGGCCAGTCCCCATGCGAGTTCCTGGGGGCCTCTCGGGATTCCTCTCCCGTCGATGCCGGGGCCTAAGACCTTGTGTGGAGTCGGGGCCGGAACCTGAGGATTCCTCTCCAGTGCTGACATGGATCTTGGGGTACTTCTGGAGTCTCCCCAGGGGAGTCAGTCCTCGTCTCGAATGCGGGCATGCACTTGCGCTTTCCTCCAGGGCGGTAGCAGCAGTGTCACGCAGTCCGCCGCGTGGATCAAAGGATCTATGGTTTTCCCTCGAGTGTTTCCCACGAGGCTTTCCCACGAGGATTTCCCACAGGGCTGTCCCACGTGCACACGTGGTGGGAGTCGATCCTCGGCTTGAACGTCAAGGCAGTGCAGGGAAAACAGGTTCCTCTGGAATGGACTGACTCATCTGGGGGACTCTTGGAATGGTGGCACGACCCTGGAGTTCCTCTCGCCTTTCCTGTGGAGAGCGCCTCCTCTTGAGATGCGACGAGAACGCCGGGAATTCTTTCCCTACGAAACAGGGAAACGATCCCTCATCTCGAGCTAGGAGGCGGAAACGGGGCTCCCCTGGATGTGTGCGGAACCCTCGTGCTTCCTCTAGAGTGGAGACGGGTATGTCGGGGAACTTCTTGAGTTGCAGCAATGGTGAGAAGGACCCTTTGGATGTTCCAGTGGTTAGATGTGTTTAGCCTCGAGAAGCCTCAGCGGAAATGGGCCTCATCTCGCCTGGAGGGCAAAACCTCCTGGATTTTCTCGAGTTGCGGCAGGTGCTCTCGACTTACGACGGGGACCTCAGGGACCCGCTCTGGTGGCCTCAGGAAAGGCCAGTCCCCATGCGAGTTCCTCGGGGGCCTCTCGGGATTCCTCTCCCGTCGATGCCGGGGCCTAAGACCTTGTGTGGAGTCGGGGCCGGAACCTGAGGATTCCTCTCCAGTGCTGACATGGATCTTGGGGTACTTCTGGAGTCTCCCCAGGGGAGTCAGTCCTCGTCTCGAATGCGGGCATGCACTTGCGCTTTCCTCCAGAGCGGTAGCAGCAGTGTCACGCAGTCCGCCGCGTGGATCAAAGGATCTATGGTTTTCCCTCGAGTCTTTCCCACGAGGCTTTCCCACGAGGCTTTCCCACAGGGCTGTCCCACGTGCACACGTGTTGGGAGTCGATCCTCGACTTGAACGTCAAGGCAGTGCAGGGAAAACAGCTTCCTCTGTAATGGACTGACACATCTGGGGGTCTCTTGGCATGGTGGCACGACCCTTGAGTTCCTCTCGCCTTTCCTGTGGAGAGCGCCTCCTCTTGAGATGCGACGGGAACGCCGGGAATTCTTTCCCTACGAAACAGGGAAAGGATCCCTCATCTCGAGCTAGGAGGCGGAAACGGGGCTGCCTGGATGTGTGCGGGACCCCACGTGCTTCCTCTCAAGTGCAGACGGGTAAGTCGGGGAACTTCTTGAGTTGCAGCAAGGGTGTGAAGGACCCTTTTGAAGTTCGAGTGGTTAGATGTGATTAGCCTCGAGAAGCCTCAGCGGAAATGGGCCTCATCTCTCCTGGAGGGCAAAACCTCCTGGATTTTCACGGTTTGCGGCAGGTGCTCTCGACTTACGACGGGGACCTCAGGGACCCGCTCTGGTGGCCTCAGGAAAGGCCAGTCCCCATGCGAGTTCCTCGGGGGCCTCTCGGGATTCCTCTCCCGTTGTTGCCGGGGCCTAAGACCTTGTGTGGAGTCGGGGCCGGAACCTGAGGATTCCTCTCCAGTGCTGACATGGATCTTGGGGTACTTCTGGAGTCTCCCCAGGGGAGTCAGTCCTCGTCTCGAATGCGGGCATGCACTTGGGCTTTCCTCCAGAGCGGTAGCAGCAGTGTCACGCAGTCCGCCGCGTGGATCAAAGGATCTATGGTTTTCCCTCGAGTCTTTCCCACGAGGCTTTCCCACGAGGCTTTCCCACAGGGCTGTCCCACGTGCACACGTGGTGGGAGTCGATCCTCGGCTTGAACGTCAAGGCAGTGCAGGGAAAACAGCTTCCTCTGTAATGAACTGAACATATCTGGGGCCTCTTGGAATGGTGGCACGACCCTGGAGTTCCTCTCGCCTTTCCTGTGGAGAGTGCCTCCTCTTGAGATGCGACGGAAACGCCGGGAATTCTTTCCCTAAGAAACAGGGAAAGGATCCCTCATCTCGAGCTAGGAGGCGGAAACGGGGCTCCCCTGGATGTGTGCGGGACCCCACGTGCTTCCTCTCGGGTGGAGATGGGTATGTCGGGGAACTTCTTGAGTTACAGCAAGGGTGTGACGGACCCTTTGGAAGTTCCAGTGGTTAGATGTGATTGGCCTCGAGAAGCCTCAGCGGAAATGGGCCTCATCTCGCCTGGAGGGCAAAACCTCCTGAATTTTCTCGAGTTGCGGCAGGTGCCCTCGACTTACGACGGGGACCTCAGGGACCCGCTCTGGTGTCCTCAGGAAAGGCCAGTCCCCATGCGAGTTCCTCGGGGGCCTCTCGGGATTCCTCTCCCGTCGATGCCGGGGCCTAAGACCTTGTGTGGAGTCGGGGTCGGAACTTGAGGATACCTCTCCAGTGCTGACATGGATCTTGGGGTACTTCTGGAGTCTCCCGAGGGGACTCAGTCCTCGTCTCGAATGCGGGCATGCACTTGCGCTTTCCTCCAGAGTGGTAGCAGCAGTGTCACGCAGTCCGCCGCGTGGATCAAAGGATCTATGGTTTTCCCTCGAGTCTTTCCCACGAGGCTTTCCCACAGGGCTGTCCCACGTGCACACGTGGTGGGAGTCGATCCTCGGCTTGAACGTCAAGGCAGTGCAGGGAAAACAGGTTCCTCTGGAATGGACTGACACATCTGGGGGACTCTTGGAATGGTGGCACGACCCTGGAGTTCCTCTCGCCTTTCCTGTGGAGAGCGCCTCCTCTTGAGATGCGACGGGAACGCCGGGAATTCTTTCCCTAGGAAACAGGGAAAGGATCCCTCATCTCGAGCTAGGAGGCGGAAACGGGGCTCCCCTGGATGTGTGCGGGACACCCTTGCTTCCTCTCGAGTGGAGACGGGTATGTCGGGGAACTTCTTGAGTTGCAGCAAGGGTGTGAAGGACACTTTGGAAGTTCCAGTGGTTAGATGTGATTAGTCTCGAGAAGCCGCAGCAGAAATGGGCCTCATGTCGCCTGGAGGGCAAAACCTCCTGGATTTTCTCGAGTTGCGGCAGGAGCTCTCGACTTACGACGGGGACCTCAGGGACCCGCTCTGGTGGCCTCAGGAAAGGCCAGTCCCCATGCGAGTTCCTCGGGGGCCTCTCGGGATTCCTCTCCCGTCGATGCCGGGGCCTAAGACCTTGTGTGGAATTGGGGCCGGAACCTGAGGATTCCTCTCCAGTGCTGACATGGATCTTGGGGTACTTCTGGAGTCTCCCCAGGGGAGTCAGTCCTCGTCTCGAATGCGGGCATGCACTTGCGCTTTCCCCCAGGACGGTAGCAGCAGTGTCACGCAGTCCGCCGCGTGGATCAAAGGATCTATGGTTTTCCCTCGAGTCTTTCCCACGAGGCTTTCCCACGAGGCTTTCCCACAGGGCTGTCCCACGTGCACACGTGGTGGGAGTCGATCCTCGGCTTGAACGTCAAGGCAGTGCAGGGAAAACAGGTTCCTCTGGAATGGACTGACACATCTGGGGGACTCTTGGAATGGTGGCACGACCCTGGAGTTCCTCTCGCCTTTCCTGTGGAGAGCGCCTCCTCTTGAGATGCGACGGGAACGCCGGGAATTCTTTCCCTACGAAACAGGGAAAGGATCCCTCATCTCGAGCTAGGAGGCGGAAACGCGGCTCCCCTGGATGTGGGCGGGACCCCACGTGCTTCCTCTCGAGTGGAGACGGGTATGTCGGGGAAATTCTTGAGTTGCAGCAAGGGTGTGAAGGACCCTTTGGAAGTTCCAGTGGTTAGACGTGATTAGCCTCGAGAAGCCTCAGCGGAAATGGGCCTCATCTCGCCTGGAGGGCAAAACCTCCTGGATTTTCTCGAGTTGCGGCAGGTGCTCTCGACTTACGACGGGGACCTCAGGGACCCGCTCTGGTGGCCTCAGGAAAGGCCAGTCCCCATGCGAGTTCCTCGGGGGCCTCTCGGGATTCCTCTCCCGTCGATGCCGGGGCCTAAGACCTTGTGTGGAGTCGGGGTCGGAACTTGAGGATACCTCTCCAGTGCTGACATGGATCTTGGGGTACTTCTGGAGTCTCCTGAGGGGACTCAGTCCTCGTCTCGAATGCGGGCATGCACTTGCGCTTTCCTCCAGAGTGGTAGCAGCAGTGTCACGCAGTCCGCCGCGTGGATCAAAGGATCTACGGTTTTCCCTCGAGTCTTTCCCACGAGGCTTTCCCACAGGGCTGTCCCACGTGCACACGTGCTGGGAGTCGATCCTCGGCTTGAACGTCAAGGCAGTGCAGGGAAAACAGGTTCCTCTGGAATGGACTGACACATCTGGGGGACTCTTGGAATGGTGGCACGACCCTGGAGTTCCTCTCGCCTTTCCTGTGGAGAGCGCCTCCTCTTGAGATGCGACGGGAACGCCGGGAATTCTTTCCCTAGGAAACAGGGAAAGGATCCCTCATCTCGAGTTAGGAGGCGGAAACGGGGCTCCCCTGGATGTGTGCGGGACCCTCGTGCTTCCTCTAGAGTGGAGACGGGTATGTCGGGGAACTTCTTGAGTTGCAGCAATGGTGAGAAGGACCCTTTGGATGTTCCAGTGGTTAGATGTGTTTAGCCTCGAGAAGCCTCAGCGGAAATGGGCCTCATCTCGCCTGGAGGGCAAAACCTCCTGGATTTTCTCGAGTTGCGGCAGGTGCTCTCGACTTACGACGGGGACCTCAGGGACCCGCTCTGGTGGCCTCAGGAAAGGCCAGTCCCCATGCGAGTTCCTCGGGAGCCTCTCGGGATTCCTCTCCTGGAGATGCCGGCGCCTAAGACCTTGTGTGGAGTCGGGGCCGGAACCTGAGGATTCCTCTCCAGTGCTGACATGGATCTTGGGGTACTTCTGGAGTGTCCCCAAGGGCGTCAGTCCTCGTCTCGAATGCGGGCATGCACTTGCGCTTTCCTCCAGAGCGGTAGCAGCAGTGTCACGCAGTCCGCCGCGTGGATCAAAGGATCTATGTTTTTCCCTCGAGTCTTTCCCACGAGGCTTTCCCTCGAGGCTTTCCCACAGGGCTGTCCCACGTGCACACGTGGTGGGAGTCGATCCTCGGCTTGAACGTCAAGGCAGTGCAGGGAAAACAGGTTCCTCTGGAATGGACTGACACATCTGGGGGACTCTTGGAATGGTGGCACGACCCTGGAGTTCCTCTCGCCTTTCCTGTGGAGAGCGCCTCCTCTTGAGATGCGACGGGAACGCCGGGAATTCTTTCCCTACGAAACAGGGAAAGGATCCCTCATCTCGAACTAGGAGGCGGAAACGGGGCTCCCCTGGATGTGTGCGGGAACCCACGTGCTTCCTCTCGAGTGGAGACGGGTATGTCGGGGAACTTCTTGAGTTGCAGCAATGGTGTGAAGGACCCTTTGGAAGTTCCAGTGGTTAGACGTGATTGGCCTCGAGAAGCCTCAGCGGAAATGGGCCTCATCTCGCCTGGAGGGCAAAACCTCCTGGATTTTCTCGAGTTGCGGCAGGTGCTCTCGACTTACGACGGGGACCTCAGGGACCCGCTCTGGTGCCCTCAGGAAAGGCCAGTCCCCATGCGAGTTCTTCGGGGGCCCCTCGGGATTCCTCTCCCGTCGATGCCGGGGCCTAAGACCTTGTGTGGAGTCGTTGCCGGAACCTGAGGATTCCTCTCCAGTGCTGACATGGATCTTGGGGTACTTCTGGAGTCTCCCCAGGGGAGTCAGTCCTCGTCTCGAATGCGGGCATGCACTTGCGCTTTCCTCCAGAGCGGTAGCAGCAGTGTCACGCAGTCCACCCAATGGATCAAAGGATCTATATTTTTCCCTCGAGTCTTTCCCACGAGGCTTTCCCACGAGGCTTTCCCACAGGGCTGTCCCACGTGCACACGTGGTGGGAGTCGATCCTCGGCTTGAACGTCAAGGCAGTGCAGGGAAAACAGGTTCCTCTGGAATGGACTGACACATCTGGGGGACTCTTGGAATGGTGGCACGACCCTGGAGTTCCTCTCGCCTTTCCTGTGGAGAGCGCCTCCTCTTGAGATGCGACGGGAACGCCGGGAATTCTTTCCCTACGAAACAGGGAAAGGATCCCTCATCTCGAGCTAGGAGGCGGAAACGGTGCTCCCCTGGATGTGTGCGGGACCCCACGTTCTTCCTCTCGAGTGGAGACGGGTATGTCGGGGAACTTCTTGAGTTGCAGCAAGGGTGTGAAGGACCCTTTGGAAGTTCCAGTGGTTAGACGTGATTAGCCTCGAAAAGCCTGAGCGGAAATGGGCCTCATCTCGCCTGGAGGGCAAAACCTCCTGGATTTTCTCGAGTTGCAGCAGGTGCTCTCGACTTACGACGGGGACCTCAGGGACCCGCTCTGGTGGCCACAGGAAAGGCCAGTCCCCATGCGAGTTCCTCGGGGGCCTCTCGGGATTCCTCTCCCGTCGATGCCGGGGCCTAAGACCTTGTGTGGAGTCGGGGCCGGAACCTGAGGATTCCTCTCCAGTGCTGACATGGATCTTGGGGTACGTCTGGAGTCTCCCCAGGAGAGTCAGTCCTCGTCTCGAATGCGGGCATGCACTTGCGCTTTCCTCCAGAGCGGTAGCAGCAGTGTCACGCCGTCCGCCGCGTGGATCAAAGGATCTATATTTTTCCCTCGAGTCTTTCCCACGAGGCTTTCCCATGAGGCTTTCCCACAGGGCTGTCCCACGTGCACACGTGGTGGGAGTCGATCCTCGGCTGGAACGTCAAGGCAGTGCAGGGAAAACAGGTTCCTCTGGAATGGACTGACACATCTGGGGGACTCTTGGAATGGTGGCACGACCCTGGAGTTCCTCTCGCCTTTCCTGTGGAGAGCGCCTCCTCTTGAGATGCGACGGGAACGCCGGGAATTCTTTCCCTACGAAACAGGGAAAGGATTCCTCATCTCGAGCTAGGAGGCGGAAACGGGGCTCCCCTGGATGTGTGCGGGACACCACGTGCTTCCTCTCGAGTGCAAACGGGTATGTCGGGGAAGTTCTTAAGTTGCAGCAAGGGTGTGAAGGACCCTTTGGAAGTTCCAGTGGTTAGATGTGATTGGCCTCGAGAAGCCTCAGCGGAAATGGGCCTCATCTCGCCTGGAGGGCAAAACCTCCTGGATTTTCTCGAGTTGCGGCAGGTGCTCTCGACTTACGACGGGGACCTCAGGGACCCGCTCTGGTGGCCTCAGGAAAGGAGAGTCCCCATGCGAGATCCTCGGGGGCCTCTCGGGATTCCTCTCCCGTCGATGCCAGGGCCTAAGATCTTGTGTGGAGTCGGGGCCGGAACCTGAGGATTCCTCTCCAGTGCTGACATGGATCTTCGGGTACTTCTGGAGTCTCCCCAGGGGAGTCAGTCCTCGTCTCGAATGCGGGCATGCACTTGCGCTTTCCTCCAGAGCGGTAGCAGCAGTGTCACGCAGTCCGCCGCGTGGATCAAAGGATCTATGGTTTTCCCTCGAGTCTTTCCCACGAGGCTTTCCCACGAGGCTTTCCCACAGGGCTGTCCCACGTGCACACGTGGTGGGAGTCGATCCTCGGCTTGAACGTCAAGGCAGTGCAGGGAAAACAGGTTCCTCTGGAATGGACTGACACATCTGGGGGACTCTTGGAATGGTGTCACGACCCTGGAGTTCCTCTCGCCTTTCCTGTTTAGAGCGCCTCCTCTTGAGATGCGACTGGAACGCCGGGAATTCTTTCCCTACGAAAAAGGGAAGTATCCCTCATCTCGAGCTAGGAGGCAGAAACGGGGCTCCCCTGGATGTGTGCGGGACCCCACGTGCTTCCTCTCGAGTGGAGACGGGTATGTCGGGGAAATTCTTGAGGTGCAGCAATGGTGTGAAGGACCCTTTGGAAGTTCCAGTGGTTAGACGTGATTAGCCTCGAGAAGCCTCAGCGGAAATGGGCCTCATCTCGCCTGGAGGGCAAAACCGCCTGGATTTTCTCGAGTTGCGGCAGGTGCTCTCGACTTACCACGGGGACCTCAGGGACCCGCTCTGGTGGCCTCAGGAAAGGCCAGTCCCCATGCGAGTTCCTCGGGGGCCTCTCGGGATTCCTCTCCCGTCGATGCCAGGGCCTAAGATCTTGTGTGGAGTCGGGGCCGGAACCTGAGGATTCCTCTCCAGTGCTGACATGGATCTTGGGGTACTTCTGGAGTCTCCCCAGGGGAGTCAGTCCTCGTCTCGAATGCGGGCATGCACTTGCGCTTTCCTCCAGAGCGGTAGCAGCAGTGTCACACAGTCCGCCGCGTGGATCAAAGGATCTATGGTTTTCCCTCGAGTCTTTCCCACGAGGCTTTCCCACGAGGCTTTCCCACAGGGCTGTCCCACGTGCACACGTGGTGGGAGTCGATCCTCGGCTTGAACGTCAAGGCAGTGCAGGGAAAACAGGTTCCTCTGGAATGGACTGACACATCTGGGGGACTCTTGGAATGGTGGCACGACCCTGGAGTTCCTCTCGACTTTCCTGTGGAGAGCGCCTCCTCTTGAGATGCGACGGGAACGCCGGGAATTCTTTCCCTACGAAACAGGGAAAGGATCCCTCATCTCGAGCTAGGAGTCAGAAACGGAGTTCCCCTGGATGTCGGCGGGACACCACGTGCTTCCTCTCGAGTGGAGACGGGTATGTCGGGGAACTTCTTGAGTTGCAGCAAGGGTCTGAAGGACCGTTTGGAAGTTCCAGTGGTTAGACGTGATTAGCCTTGAGAAGCCTCAGCGGAAATGGGCCTCATCTCGCCTGGAGGGCAAAACCTCCTGGATTTTCTCGAGTTGCGGCAGGTGCTCTCGACTTACGACGGGGACCTCAGGGACCCGCTCTGGTGGCCTCAGGAAAGGCCAGTCCCCATGCGAGTTCCTCGGGGGCCTCTCGGGATTCCTCTCCCGTCGATGCCGGGGCCTAAGTCCTTGTGTGGAGTCGGGGCCGGAACCTGAGGATTCCTGTCCAGTGCTGACATGGATCTTGGGGTAATTCTGGAGTCTCCCCAGGGGAGTCAGTCCTCGTCTCGAATGCGGGCATGCACTTGCGCTTTCCTCCAGAGCGGTAGCAGCAGTGTCATGCAGTCTACCGCGTGGATCAAAGGATCTATGTTTTTCCCTCGAGTCTTTCCCACGAGGCTTTCCCACGAGGCTTTCCCACAGGGCTGTCCCACGTGCACACGTGGTGGGAGTCGATCCTCGCCTTGAACGTCAAGGCAGTGCAGGGAAAACAGGTTCCTCTGGAATGGACTGACACATCTGGGGGACTATTGGAATGGTGTCACGACCCTGGAGTTCCTCTCGCCTCTCCTGTGGAGAGCGCCTCCTCTTGAGATGCGACGGGAACGCCGGGAATTCTTTCCCTACGAAACAGGGAAAGGATCCCTCATCTCGAGCTAGAAGGCGGAAACGGGGCTCCCTTGGATGTGTGCGGGACCCCACGTGCTTCCTCTCGAGTGCAGACGGGTATGTCGGGGACCTTCTTGAGTTGCAGCAAGGGTGTGAAGGACCCTTTGGAAGTTCCAGTGGTTAGACGTGATTAGCCTCGAGAAGCCTCAGCGGAAATGGGCCTCATCTCGCCTGGAGGGCAAAACCTCCTGGATTTTCTCGAGTTGCGGCAGGTGCTCTCGACCTACGACAGGGACCTCAGGGACCCGCTCTGGTGGCCTCAGGAAAGGCCAGTCCCCATGCGAGTTCCTCGGGGGCGTCTCGGGATTCCTCTCCCGTCGATGCCGGGGCCTAAGACCTTGTGTGGAGTCGGGACCGGAACCTGAGGATTCCTCTCCAGTGCTGACATGGATCTTGGGGTACTTCTGGAGTCTCCCCAGGGGAGTCAGTCCTCGTCTCGAATGCGGGCATGCACTTGCGCTTTCCTCCAGAGCGGTAGCAGCAGTGTCACACAGTCCGCCGCGTGGATCAAAGGATCTATGGTTTTCCCTCGAGTCTTTCCCACGAGGCTTTCCCACGAGGCTTTCCCACAGGGCTGTCCCACGTGCACACGTGGTGGGACTCGATCCTCGGCTTGAACGTCAAGGCAGTGCAGGGAAAACAGGTTCCTCTGGAATGGACTGACACATCTGGGGGACTCTTGGAATGGTGGCAAGACCCTGGAGTACCTCTCGCCTTTCCTGTGGAGAGCGCCTCCTCTTGAGATGCGACGGGAACGCCGGGAATTCTTTCCCTACGAAACAGGGAAAGGATCCCTCATCTCGAGCTAGGAGGCGGAAACGGGGCTCCCCTGGATGTGTGCGGGACCCCACGTGCTTCCTCTCGAGTGGAGATGGGTATGTCGGGGAACTTCTTGAGTTGCAGCAAGGGTGTGAAGGACCCTTTGGAAGTTCCAATGGTTAGATGTGATTGGCCTCGAGAAGCCTCAGCGGAAATGGGCCTCATCTAGCCTGGAGTGCAAAACCGCCTGGATTTTCTAGAGTTGCGGCAGGTGCTCTCGACTTACGACGAGGACCTCAGGGACCCGCTCTGGTGGCCTCAGGAAAGGCCAGTCCCCATGCGAGTTCCTCTTTGGATTCCTCTTCCGTCGATGCCGGGGCTTAAGACCTTGTGTGGAGTCGGGGCCGGAACCTCAGGATTCCTCTCCAGTGCTGACATGGATCTTGGGGTACTTCTGGAGTCTCCCCAGGGGAGTCAGTCCTCGTCTCGAATGCGGGCATGCACTTGCGCTTTCCTCCAGAGCGGTAGCAGCAGTGTCACGCAGTCCGCCGCATGGATCAAAGGATCTATGGTTTTCCCTCGAGTCTTTCCCACGAGGCTTTCCCACGAGGCTTACCCATAGGGCTGTCCCACGTGCACACGTGTTGGGAGTCGATCCTTGGCTTGAACGTCAAGGCAGTGCAGGGAAAACAGGTTCCTCTGGAATGGACTGACACATCTTGGGGACTCTTGGAATGGTGGCACGACCCTGGAGTTCCTCTCGCCTTTCCTGTGGAGAGCGCCTCCTCTTGAGATGCGACAGGAACGCCGGGAATTCTTTCCCTACGAAACAGGGAAAGGATCCCTAATCTCGAGCTAGGAGGCGGAAACGGGGCTCCCCTGGATGTGTGCGGGACACCACGTGCTTCCTTTCAAGTGGAGACGGGTATGTCGGGGAACTTCTTGAGTTGCAGCAAGGGTGTGAAGGACCCTTTGGAAGTTCCAGTGTTTAGACGTGATTAGCCTCGAGAAGCCTCAGCGATAATGAGCCTCATCTCGCCTGGAGGGCAAAACCTCCTGGATTTTCTCGAGTTGCGGCAGGTGATCTCGACTGACGACGGGACCTCAGGGACCCGCTCTGGTGGCCTCAGGAAAAGCCAGTCCCCATGCGAGTTCCTCGGGGGCCTCTCGGGATCCCTCTCCCGTCGATGCCGGGGCCTAAGACTTTGTGTGGAGTCGGGGCCGGAACCTGAGGATTCCTCTCCAGTGCTGACATGGATCTTGGGGTACTTCTGGAGTCTCCCCAGGGGAGTCAGTCCTCGTCTCGAATGGGGGCATGCACTTGCGCTTTCCTCCAGAGCGGTAGCAGCAGTGTCACGCAGTCCGCCGCGTGGATCAAAGGATCTATGGTTTTCCCTCGAGTCTTTCCCACGAGGCTTTCCCACGAGGCTTTCCCACAGGGCTGTCCCACGTTCACAAGTGGTGGGAGTCGATCTTCGGCTTGAACGTCAAGGCAGTGCAGGGAAAACAGGTTCCTCTGTAATGGACTGACACATCTGGGGGTCTCTTGGAATGGTGTCACGACCCTGGAGTTCCTCTCGCCTTTCCTGTGGAGAGCGCCTCCTCTTGAGATGCG
The DNA here is from genome assembly GCF_042477335.2 of Ovis canadensis. Classification (NCBI taxonomy): domain Eukaryota; kingdom Metazoa; phylum Chordata; class Mammalia; order Artiodactyla; family Bovidae; genus Ovis; species Ovis canadensis. The sequence continues at coordinate 12,001,802 of NC_091258.1, forward strand.
ACTGGAACGCCGGGAATTCTTTCCCTACGAAACAGGGAAAGGATCCCTCATCTCGAGCTAGGAGGCGGAAACGGGGCTCCCCTGGATGTGTGCGGGACACCACGTGCTTCCTCTCGAGTGGAGACGGGTATGTCGGGGAACTTCTTGAGTTGCAGCAAGGGTGTGAAGGACCCTTTGGAAGTTCCAGTGGTTAGATGAGATTGGCCTCGAGAAGCCTCAGCGGAAATGGGCCTCATCTCGCCTGGAGGGCAAAACCTCCTGGATTTTCTCGAGTTGCGGCAGGTGCTCTCGACTTACGACGGGGACCTCAGGGACCCGCTCTGGTGGCCTCAGGAAAGGCCAGTCCCCATGCGAGTTCCTCGGGGGCCTCTCGGGATTCTTCTCCCGTCGATGCCAGGGCCTAAGACCTTGTGTGGAGTCGGGGCCGGAACCTGAGGATTCCTCTCCATTGCTGACATGGATCTTGGGGTACTTCTGGAGTCTCCCCAGGGGAGTCAGTCCTCGTCTCGAATGCGGGCATGCACTTGCGCTTTCCTCCAGGGCGGTAGCAGCAGTGTCACGCAGTCCGCCGCGTGGATCAAAGGATCTGTGGCTTTCCCTCGAGTCTTTCCCACGAGGCTTTCCCACGAGGCTTTCCCACAGGGGTGTCCCATGTGCACACGTGGTGGGAGTCGATCCTCGGCTTGAACGTCAAGGCAGTTCAGGGAAAACAGGTTCCTCTGGAATGGACTGACACATCTGGGGGACTCTTGGAATGGTGGCACGACCCTGGAGTTCCTTTCGTCTTTCCTGTGGAGAGCTCCACCTCTTGAGATGCGACGGGAACGCCGGGAATTCTTTCCCTAGGAAACAGGGAAAGGATCCCTCATCTCGAGCTAGGAGGCGGAAACGGGGCTCCCCTGGATGTGTGCGGGACCCCACGTGCTTCCTCTCGAGTGGATACGGGTATGTCGGGGAACAACTGGAGTTGCAGCAAGGGTGTGAAGGACCCTTTGGAAGTTCCAGTGGTTAGACGTGATTAGCCTCGAGAAGCCTCAGCAGAAATGGGCATCATCTCGCCTGAAGGGCAAAACCTCCTGGATTTTCTCGAGTTGCGGCAGGTGCTCTCGACTTACGACGGGGACCTCAGGGACCCGCTCTGGTGGCCTCAGGAAAGGCCAGTCCCCATGCGAGTTCCTCGGGGGCCTCTCGGGATTCCTCTCCCGTCGATGCCGGGGCCTAAGACCTTGTGTGGAGTCGGGGCCGGAACCTGAGGATTCCTATCCAGTGCTGACATGGATCTTGGGGTACTTCTGGAGTCTCCCCAGGGGAGTCAGTCCTCGTCTCGAATGCGGACATGCACTTGCGCTTTCCTAAAGAGCGGTAGCAGCAGTGTCACGCAGTCCGCCGCGTGGATCAAATGATCTATGATTTTCCCTCGAGTCTTTTCCACGAGGCTTTCCCACGAGGCTTTCTCACAGGGCTGTCCCACGTGCACATGTGGTGGGAGTCGATCCTCGGCTTGAACGTCAAGGCAGTGCAGGGAAAACAGGTTCCTCTGGAATGGACTGACACATCTGGGGGACTCTTGGAATGGTGGCACGACCCTGGAGTTCCTCTTGCCTTTCCTGTGGAGAGCGCCTCCACTTGAGATGCGACGGGAACGCCGGGAATTCTTTCCCTATGAAACAGGGAAAGGATCCCTCATCTCGAGCTAGGAGGCGGAAACGGGGCTCCCCTGGATGTGTGCGGGACCCTCTTGCTTCCTCTCGAGTGGAGACGGGTATGTCGGGGAACTTCTTGAGTTGCAGCAAGGGTGTGAAGGACACTTTGGAAGTTCCAGTGGTTAGATTTGATTAGCCTCGAGAAGCCTCAGCGGAAATGGGCCTCATCTCGCCTGGAGGGCAAAACCTCCTGGATTTTCTCGAGTTGCGGCAGGTGCTCTCGACTTACGACGGGGACCTCAGGGACCCGCTCTGGTGGCCTCAGGAAAGGCCAGTCTCCATGCGAGTTCCTCGGGGGCCTCTGGGGATTCCTCTCCCGTCGATGCCGGGGCCTAAGACCTTGTGTGGAGTCGGGGCCGGAACCTGAGGATTCCTCTCCAGTGCTGACATGGATCTTGGGGTACTTCTGGAGTCTCCCCAGGGGAGTCAGTCCTCGTCTCGAATGCGGGCATGCACTTGCGCTTTCCTCCAGAACGGTAGCAGCAGTGTCACGCAATCCGCCGCGTGGTTCAAAGGATCTATGGTTTTCCCTCGAGTCTTTCCCACGAGGCTTTCCCACGAGGCTTTCCCACAGGGCTGTCCCACGTTCACACGTGGTGGGAGTCGATCCTCAGCTTGAACGTCAAGGCAGTGCAGGGAAAACAGGTTCGTGTGGAATGGAATGACACATCTGGGGGACTCTTGGAATGGTGGCACGACCCTGGAGTTCCTCTCGCCTTTCCTGTGGAGAGCGCCTCCTCTTGAGATGCGACGGGAACGCCGGGAATTCTTTCCCTACGAAACAGGGAAAGGATCCCTCATCTCGAGCTAGGAGGCGGAAACGGGGCTCCCCTGGATGTGTGCGGTACCCTCGTGCTTTCTCTCGAGTGGAGACGGGTATGTCGGGGAACTTCTTGAGTTGCAGCAAGGGTGAGAAGGACCCTTTGGAAGTTCCAGTGGTTAGACGTGATTAGCCTCGAGAAGCCTGAGCGGAAATGGGCCTCATCTCGCCTGGAGGGCAAAACCTCCTGGATTTTCTCGAGTTGCGGCAGGTGCTCTCGACTTACGACGGGGACCTCAGGGACCCGCTCTGGTGGCCTCAGGAAAGGCCAGTCCTCATGCGAGTTCCTCGGGGGCCTCTCGGGATTCCTCTCCCTTCGATGCCGGGGCCTAAGACCTTGTGTGGAGTCGGGGCCGGAACCTGAGGATTCCTCTCCAGTGCTGACATGGATCTTGGGGTACTTCTGGAGTCTCCCCAGGGGAGTCAGTCCTCGTCTCGAATGCGGGCATGCACATGCGCTTTCCTCCAGGGCGGTAGCAGCAGTGTCACGCAGTCCGCCGCGTGGATCAAAGGATCTATGGTTTTCCCTCGAGTGTTTCCCACGAGGCTTTCCCACGAGGATTTCCCACAGGGCTGTCCCACGTGCACACGTGGTGGGAGTCGATCCTCGGCTTGAACGTCAAGGCAGTGCAGGGAAAACAGGTTCCTCTGGAATGGACTGACACATCTGGGGGACTCTTGGAATGGTGGCACGACCCTGGAGTTCCTCTCGCCTTTCCTGTGGAGAGTGCCTCCTCTTGAGATGCGACGGGAACGCCGGGAATTCTTTCCCTACGAAACAGGGAAAGGATCCCTCATCTCGAGCTAGCAGGCGGAAACGGGGCTCCCCTGGATGTGTGCGGGACCCCACGTGCTTCCTCTCGAGTGGAGACGGGTATGTCGGGGAACTTCTTGAGTTGCAGCAAGGGTGTGAAGGACCCTTTGGAAGTTCCAGTGGTTAGACGTGATTAGCCTCGAGAAGCCTCAGCGGAAATGGGCCTCATCTCGCCTGGAGGGCAAAACCTCCTGGATTTTCTCGAGTTGCGGCAGGTGCTCTCGACTTACGACGGGGACCTCAGGGACCCGCTCTGGTGGCCTCAGGAAAGGCCAGTCCCCATGCGAGTTCCTGGGGGCCTCTCGGGATTCCTCTCCCGTCGATGCCGGGGCCTAAGACCTTGTGTGGAGTCGGGGCCGGAACCTGAGGATTCCTCTCCAGTGCTGACATGGATCTTGGGGTACTTCTGGAGTCTCCCCAGGGGAGTCAGTCCTCGTCTCGAATGCGGGCATGCACTTGCGCTTTCCCCCCAGGGCGGTAGCAGCAGTGTCACACAGTCCGCCGCGTGGATCAAACGATCTATGTTTTTCCCTCGAGTCTTTCCCACGAGGCTTTCCCACGAGGATTTCCCACAGGGCTGTCCCACGTGCACACGAGGTGGGAGTCGATCCTCAGCTAGAACGTCAAGGCAGTGCAGGGAAAACAGGTTCCTCTGGAATGGACTGACACATCTGGGGGACTCTTGGAATGGTGGCACGACCCTGGAGTTCCTCTCGCCTTTCCTGTGGAGAGCGCCTCCTCTTGAGATGCGACGGGAACGCCGGGAATTCTTTCCCTACGAAACAGGGAAAGGATCCCTCATCTCGAGCTAGGAGGCGGAAACGGGGCTCCCCTGGATGTGTGCGGGACCCTCGTGTTTCCTCTCGAGTGGAGACGGGTATGTCGGGGAACTTCTTGAGTTGCAGCAAGGGTGAGAAGGACCCTTTGGATGTTCCAGTGGTTAGATGTGATTAGCCTCGAGAAGCCTCAGCGGAAATGGGCCTCATCTCGCCTGGAGGGCAAAACCTCCTGGATTTTCTCGAGTTGCGGCAGGTGCTCTCGACTTACGACGGGGACCTCAGGGACCCGCTCTGGTGACCTCAGGAAAGGCAAGTCCCCATGCGAGTTCCTCGGGGGCCTCTCGGGATTCCTCTCCCGTCGATGCCGGGGCCTAAGACCTTGTGTGGAGTCGGGGCCGGAACCTGAGGATTCCTCTCCAGTGCTGACATGGATCTTGGGGTACTTCTGGAGTGTCCCCAAGGGCGTCAGTCCTCGTCTCGAATGCGGGCATGCACTTGCGCTTTCCTCCAGAGCGGTAGCAGCAGTGTCACGCAGTCCGCCGCGTGGATCAAAGGATCTATGTTTTTCCCTCGAGTCTTTCCCACGAGGCTTTCCCTCGAGGCTTTCCCACAGGGCTGTCCCACGTGCACACGTGGTGGGAGTCGATCCTCGGCTTGAACGTCAAGGCAGTGCAGGGAAAACAGGTTCCTCTGGAATGGACTGACACATCTGGGGGACTCTTGGAATGGTGGCACGACCCTGGAGTTCCTCTCGCCTTTCCTGTGGAGAGCGCCTCTTCTTGAGATGCGACGGGAACGCCGGGAATTCTTTCCCTACGAAACAGGGAAAGGATCCCTCATCTCGAGCAAGGAGGCGGAAACGGGGCTCCCTTGGATGTGTGCGGGACACCACGTGCTTCCTCTCAAGTGGAGACGGGTATGTCGGGGAACTTCTTGAGTTGCAGCAAGGGTGTGAAGGACCCCTTGGAAGTTCCAGTGGTTAGATGTGATTGGCCTCGAGAAGCCTCAGCGGAAATGGGCCTCATCTCGCCTGGAGGGCAAAACCGCCTGGATTTTCTCGAGTTGCGGCAGGTGCTCTCGACTTACGACGGCGACCTCAGGGACCCGCTCTGGTGGCCTCAGGAAAGGCCAGTCCCCATGCGAGTTCCTCGGGGGCCTCTGGGGATTCCTCTCCCGTCGATGCCGGGGCCTAAGACCTTGTGTGGAGTCGGGGCCGGAACCTGAGGATTCCTCTCCAGTGCTGACATGGATCTTGGGGTACGTCTGGAGTCTCCCCAGGGGAGTCAGTCCTCGTCTCGAATGCGGGCATGCATTGCCCTTTCCTCCAGAGGGGTAGCAGCAGTGTCACGCAGTCCGCCGCGTGGATCAAAGGATCTATGGTTTTCCCTCGAGTCTTTCCCACGAGGCTTTCCCACAGGGCTGTCCCACGTGCACACGTGGTGGGAGTCGATCCTCGGCTTGAACGTCAAGGCAGTGCAGGGAAAACAGGTTCCTCTGGAATGGACTGACACATCTGGGGGACTCTTGGAATGGTGGCACGACCCTGGAGTTCCTCTCGCCTTTCCTGTGGAGAGCGCCTCCTCTTGAGATGCGACGGGAACGCCGGGAATTCTTTCCCTACGAAACAGGGAAAGGATCCCTCATCTCGAGCTAGGAGGCGGAAACGGGGCTCCCCTGGATGTGTGCGGGACCCACGTGCTTCCTCTCGAGTGGAGACGGGTATGTCGGGGAACTTCTTGAGTTGCAGCAAGGGTGTGAAGGACCCTTTGGAAGTTCCAGTGGTTAGACGTGATTAGCCTCGAGAAGCCTCAGCGGAAATGGGCCTCATCTCGCCTGGAGGGCAAAACCTCCTGGATTTTCTCGAGTTGCGGCAGGTGCTCTCGACTTACGACGGGGACCTCAGGGACCCGCTCTGGTGGCCTCAGGAAAGGCCAGTCCCCATGCGAGTTCCTCGGGGGCCTCTCGGGATTCCTCTCCCGTCGATGCCGGGGCCTAAGACCTTGTGTGGAGTCGGGGCCGGAACCTGAGGATTCCTCTCCAGTGTTGACATGGATCTTGGGGTACTTCTGGAGTCTCCCCAGGGGAGTCAGTCCTCGTCTCGAATGCGGGCATGCACTTGCGCTTTCCTCCAGAGCGGTAGCAGCAGTGTCACGCAGTCCGCCGCGTGGATCAAAGGATCTATGTTTTTCCCTCGAGTCTTTCCCACGAGGCTTTCCCACGAGGCTTTCCCACAGGGCTGTCCCACGTGCACACGTGGTGGGAGTCGATCCTCGGCTTGAACGTCAAGGCAGTGCAGGGAAAACAGGTTCCTCTGGAATGGACTGACACATCTGGTGGACTCTTGGAATGGTGGCATGACCCTGGAGTTCCTCTCTCCTTTCCTGTGGAGAGCGCCTCCTCTTGAGATGCGACGGGAACGCCGGGAATTCTTTCCCTACGAAACAGGGAAAGGATCCCTCATCTCGAGCTAGGAGGGGGAAACGGGGCTCCCCTGGATGTGTGCGGGACACCACGTGCTTCCTCTCGAGTGCAGACGGGTATGTCGGGGAACTTCTTGAGTTGCAGCAAGGGTGTGAAGGACCCTTTGGAAGTTCCAGTGGTTAGATGTGATTGGCCTCGAGAAGCCTCAGCGGAAATGCGCCTCATCTCGCCTGGAGGGCAAAACCTCCTGGATTTTCTCGAGTTGCGGCTGGTGCTCTCGACTTACGACGGGGACCTCAGGGACCCGCTCTGGTGGCCTCAGGAAAGGCCAGTCCCCATGCGAGTTCCTCGGGGGCCTCTCGGGATTCCTCTCCCGTCGATGCTGGGGCCTAAGACCTTGTGTGGAGTCGGGGCCGGAACCTGAGGATTCCTCTCCAGTGCTGACATGGATCTTGGGGTACTTCTGGAGTCTCCCCAGGGGAGTCAGTCCTCGTCTCGAATGCGGGCCTGCATTTCGCTTTCCTCCAGAGCGGTAGCAGCAGTGTTACGCAGTCCGCCGCGTGGATCAAAGGATCTATGGTTTTCCCTCGAGTGTTTCCCACGAGGCTTTCCCACGAGGATTTCCCACAGGGCTGTCCCACGTGCACACGTGGTGGGAGTCGATCCTCGGCTTGAACGTCAAGGCAGTGCAGGGAAAACAGGTTCCTCTGGAATGGACTGACACATCTGTGGGACTCTTGGAATGGTGTCACGACCCTGGAGTTCCTCTCGCCTTTCCTGTGGAGAGCGCCTCCTCTTGAGATGCGACGGGAACGCCGGGAATTCTTTCCCTACGAAACAGGGAAAGGATCCCTCATCTCGAGCTAGGAGGCGGAAACGGGGCTCCCCTGGATGTGTGCGGGACCCTCGTGTTTCCTCTCGAGTGGAGACGGGTATGTCGGGGAACTTCTTGAGTTGCAGCAAGGGTGAGAAGGACCCTTTGGATGTTCCAGTGGTTAGATGTGATTAGCCTCGAGAAGCCTCAGCGGAAATGGGCCTCATCTCGCCTGGAGGGCAAAACCTCCTGGATTTTCTCGAGTTGCGGCAGGTGCTCTCGACTTACGACGGGGACCTCAGGGACCCGCTCTGGTGACCTCAGGAAAGGCAAGTCCCCATGCGAGTTCCTCGGGGGCCTCTCGGGATTCCTCTCCCGTCGATGCCGGGGCCTAAGACCTTGTGTGGAGTCGGGGCCGGAACCTGAGGATTCCTCTCCAGTGCTGACATGGATCTTGGGGTACTTCTGGAGTGTCCCCAAGGGCGTCAGTCCTCGTCTCGAATGCGGGCATGCACTTGCGCTTTCCTCCAGAGCGGTAGCAGCAGTGTCACGCAGTCCGCCGCGTGGATCAAAGGATCTATGTTTTTCCCTCGAGTCTTTCCCACGAGGCTTTCCCTCGAGGCTTTCCCACAGGGCTGTCCCACGTGCACACGTGGTGGGAGTCGATCCTCGGCTTGAACGTCAAGGCAGTGCAGGGAAAACAGGTTCCTCTGGAATGGACTGACACATCTGGGGGACTCTTGGAATGGTGGCACGACCCTGGAGTTCCTCTCGCCTTTCCTGTGGAGAGCGCCTCTTCTTGAGATGCGACGGGAACGCCGGGAATTCTTTCCCTACGAAACAGGGAAAGGATCCCTCATCTCGAGCAAGGAGGCGGAAACGGGGCTCCCTTGGATGTGTGCGGGACACCACGTGCTTCCTCTCAAGTGGAGACGGGTATGTCGGGGAACTTCTTGAGTTGCAGCAAGGGTGTGAAGGACCCCTTGGAAGTTCCAGTGGTTAGATGTGATTGGCCTCGAGAAGCCTCAGCGGAAATGGGCCTCATCTCGCCTGGAGGGCAAAACCGCCTGGATTTTCTCGAGTTGCGGCAGGTGCTCTCGACTTACGACGGCGACCTCAGGGACCCGCTCTGGTGGCCTCAGGAAAGGCCAGTCCCCATGCGAGTTCCTCGGGGGCCTCTGGGGATTCCTCTCCCGTCGATGCCGGGGCCTAAGACCTTGTGTGGAGTCGGGGCCGGAACCTGAGGATTCCTCTCCAGTGCTGACATGGATCTTGGGGTACGTCTGGAGTCTCCCCAGGGGAGTCAGTCCTCGTCTCGAATGCGGGCATGCATTGCCCTTTCCTCCAGAGGGGTAGCAGCAGTGTCACGCAGTCCGCCGCGTGGATCAAAGGATCTATGGTTTTCCCTCGAGTCTTTCCCACGAGGCTTTCCCACAGGGCTGTCCCACGTGCACACGTGGTGGGAGTCGATCCTCGGCTTGAACGTCAAGGCAGTGCAGGGAAAACAGGTTCCTCTGGAATGGACTGACACATCTGGGGGACTCTTGGAATGGTGGCACGACCCTGGAGTTCCTCTCGCCTTTCCTGTGGAGAGCGCCTCCTCTTGAGATGCGACGGGAACGCCGGGAATTCTTTCCCTACGAAACAGGGAAAGGATCCCTCATCTCGAGCTAGGAGGCGGAAACGGGGCTCCCCTGGATGTGTGCGGGACCCACGTGCTTCCTCTCGAGTGGAGACGGGTATGTCGGGGAACTTCTTGAGTTGCAGCAAGGGTGTGAAGGACCCTTTGGAAGTTCCAGTGGTTAGACGTGATTAGCCTCGAGAAGCCTCAGCGGAAATGGGCCTCATCTCGCCTGGAGGGCAAAACCTCCTGGATTTTCTCGAGTTGCGGCAGGTGCTCTCGACTTACGACGGGGACCTCAGGGACCCGCTCTGGTGGCCTCAGGAAAGGCCAGTCCCCATGCGAGTTCCTCGGGGGCCTCTCGGGATTCCTCTCCCGTCGATGCCGGGGCCTAAGACCTTGTGTGGAGTCGGGGCCGGAACCTGAGGATTCCTCTCCAGTGTTGACATGGATCTTGGGGTACTTCTGGAGTCTCCCCAGGGGAGTCAGTCCTCGTCTCGAATGCGGGCATGCACTTGCGCTTTCCTCCAGAGCGGTAGCAGCAGTGTCACGCAGTCCGCCGCGTGGATCAAAGGATCTATGTTTTTCCCTCGAGTCTTTCCCACGAGGCTTTCCCACGAGGCTTTCCCACAGGGCTGTCCCACGTGCACACGTGGTGGGAGTCGATCCTCGGCTTGAACGTCAAGGCAGTGCAGGGAAAACAGGTTCCTCTGGAATGGACTGACACATCTGGTGGACTCTTGGAATGGTGGCATGACCCTGGAGTTCCTCTCTCCTTTCCTGTGGAGAGCGCCTCCTCTTGAGATGCGACGGGAACGCCGGGAATTCTTTCCCTACGAAACAGGGAAAGGATCCCTCATCTCGAGCTAGGAGGGGGAAACGGGGCTCCCCTGGATGTGTGCGGGACACCACGTGCTTCCTCTCGAGTGCAGACGGGTATGTCGGGGAACTTCTTGAGTTGCAGCAAGGGTGTGAAGGACCCTTTGGAAGTTCCAGTGGTTAGATGTGATTGGCCTCGAGAAGCCTCAGCGGAAATGCGCCTCATCTCGCCTGGAGGGCAAAACCTCCTGGATTTTCTCGAGTTGCGGCTGGTGCTCTCGACTTACGACGGGGACCTCAGGGACCCGCTCTGGTGGCCTCAGGAAAGGCCAGTCCCCATGCGAGTTCCTCGGGGGCCTCTCGGGATTCCTCTCCCGTCGATGCTGGGGCCTAAGACCTTGTGTGGAGTCGGGGCCGGAACCTGAGGATTCCTCTCCAGTGCTGACATGGATCTTGGGGTACTTCTGGAGTCTCCCCAGGGGAGTCAGTCCTCGTCTCGAATGCGGGCCTGCATTTCGCTTTCCTCCAGAGCGGTAGCAGCAGTGTTACGCAGTCCGCCGCGTGGATCAAAGGATCTATGGTTTTCCCTCGAGTGTTTCCCACGAGGCTTTCCCACGAGGATTTCCCACAGGGCTGTCCCACGTGCACACGTGGTGGGAGTCGATCCTCGGCTTGAACGTCAAGGCAGTGCAGGGAAAACAGGTTCCTCTGGAATGGACTGACACATCTGGGGGACTCTTGGAATGGTGGCACGACCCTGGAGTTCCTCTCGCCTTTCCTGTGGAGAGCGCCTCCTCTTGAGATGCGACGGGAACGCCGGGAATTCTTTCCCTAAGAAACAGGGAAAGGATCCCTCATCTCGAGCTAGGAGGCGGAAACGGGGCTCCCCTGGATGTGTGCGGGACCCACGTGCTTCCTCTCGAGTGGAGACGGGTATGTTGGGGAACTTCTTGAGTTGCAGCAAGGGTGTGAAGGACCCTTTGGAAGTTCCAGTGGTTAGACGTGATTAGCCTCGAGAAGCCTCAGCGAAAATGGGCCTCATCTCGCCTGGAGGGCAAAACCTCCTGGATTTTCTCGAGTTGCGGCAGGTGCTCTCGACTTACGACGGGGACCTCAGGGACCCGCTCTGGTGGCCTCAGGAAAGGCCAGTCCCCATGCGAGTTCCTCGGGGGCCTCTGGGGATTCCTCTCCCGTCGATGCCGGGGCCTAAGACCTTGTGTGGAGTCGGGGCCGGAACCTGAGGATTCCTCTCCAGTGATGACATGGATCTTGGGGTACGTCTGGAGTCTCCCCAGGGGAGTCAGTCCTCGTCTCGAATGCGGGCATGCATTGCCCTTTCCTCCAGAGGGGTAGCAGCAGTGTCACGCAGTCCGCCGCGTGGATCAAAGGATCTATGGTTTTCCCTCGAGTCTTTCCCACGAGGCTTTCCCACGAGGCTTTCCCAAAGGGCTGTCCCACGTGCACACGTGGTGGGAGTCGATCCTCGGCTTGAACGTCAAGGCAGTGCAGGGAAAACAGGTTCCTCTGGAATGGACTGACACATCTGGGGGACTCTTGGAATGGTGGCACGACCCTGGAGTTCCTCTCGCCTTTCCTGTGGAGAGCGCCTCCTCTTGAGATGCGACGGGAACGCCGGGAATTCTTTCCCTACGAAACAGGGAAAGGATCCCTCATCTCGAGCTATGAGGCGGAAACGGGGCTCCCAAGGATGTGTGCGGGACCCACGTGCTTCCTCTCGAGTGGAGACGGGTGTGTCGGGGAACTTCTTGAGTTGCAGCAAGGGTGTGAAGGACCCTTTGGAAGTTCCAGTGGTTAGATGTGATTGGCCTCGAGAAGCCTCAGCGGAAATGGGCCTCATCTGGCCTGGAGGGCAAAACCTCCTGGATTTTCTCGAGTTGCGGCAGGTGCTCTCGACTTACGACCGGGACCTCAGGGACCCGCTCTGGTGGCCTCAGGAAAGGCCAGTCCCCATGCGAGTTCCTCGGGGGCGTCTCGGGATTCCTCTCCCGTCGATGCCGGGGCCTAAGACCTTGTGTGGAGTCGGGGCCGGAAACTGAGGATTCCTCTCCAGTGCTGACATGGATCTTGGGGTACTTCTGGAGTCTCCCCAGGGGAGTCAGTCCTCGTCTCGAATGCGGGCATGCACTTGTGCTTTCCTCCAGAGCGGTAGCAGCAGTGTCACGCAGTCCGCCGCGTGGATCAAAGGATCTATGGTTTTCCCTCGAGTCTTTCCCACCAGGCTTTCCCACGAGGCTTTCCCACAGGGCTGTCCCACGTGAACACGTGGTGAGAGTCGATCCTCTGCTTGAACGTCAAGGCAGTGCAGGGAAAACAGGTTCCTCTGGAATGGACTGACACATCCGGGGGACTCTTGGAATGGTGGCACGACCCTGGAGTTCCTCTCGCCTTTCCTGTGGAGAGCGCCTCCTCTTGAGATGCGACGGGAATGCCGGGAATTCTTTCCCTACGAAACAGGGAAAGGATCCCTCATCTCGAGCTAGGAGGCGGAAACGGGGCTCCCCTGGATGTGTGCGGGACCCACGTGCTTCCTCTCGTGTGGAGACGGGTATGTCGGGGAACTTCTTGAGTTGCAGCAAGGGTGTGAAGGACCCTTTGGAAGTTCCAGTGGTTAGACGTGATTAGCCTCGAGAAGCCTCAGCGGAAATGGGCCTCATCTCGCCTGGAGGGCAAAACCTCCTGGATTTTCTCGAGTTGCGGCAGGTGCTCTCGACTTACCACCGGGACCTCAGGGACCCGCTCTGGTGGCCTCAGGAAAGTCCAGTCCCCATGCGAGTTCCTCGGGGGCCTCTCGGGATTCCTCTCCCGTGGATGCCGGGGCCTAAGACCTTGTGTGGAGTCGGGGCCGGAACCTGAGGATTCCTCTCCAGTGCTGACATGGATCTTGGGGTACTTCTGGAGTCTCCCCAGGGGAGTCAGTCCTCGTCTCGAATGCGGGCATTCACTTGCGCTTTCCTCCAGAGCGGTAGCAGCAGTGTCACCCAGTCCGCCGCGTGGATCAAAGGATCTATGGTTTTCCCTCGAGTCTTTCCCACGAGGCTTTCCCACGAGGCTTTCCCACAGGGCTGTCCCACGTGCACACGTGGTGGGAGTCGTTCCTCGGCTTGAACGTCAAGGCAGTGCAGGGAAAACAGGTTCCTCTGGAATGGACTGACACATCTGGGGGACTCTTGGAATGGTGTCACGACCCTGGAGTTCCTCTCGCCTTTCCTGTGGAGAGCGCCTCCTCTTGAGATGCGACTGGAACGCCGGGAATTCTTTCCCTACGAAAAAGGGAAGGATCCCTCATCTCGAGCTAGGAGGCGGAAACGGGGCTCCCCTGGATGTGTGAGGGACCCCACGTGCTTCCTCTCGAGTGGAGACGGGTATGTCGGGGAACTTCTTGAGTTGCAGCAAGGGTGTGAAGGACCCTTTGGAAGTTCCAGTGGTTAGACCTGATTGGCCTCGAGAAGCCGCAGCGGAAATGGGCCTCATCTCGCCTGGAGGGCAAAACCTCCTGGATTTTCTCGAGTTGCGGCAGGTGCTCTCGACTTACGACGGGGACCTCAGGGACACGCTCTGGTGGCCTCAGGAAAGGCCAGTCCCCATGCGAGTTCCTCGGGGGCCTCTCGGGATTCCTCTCCCGTCGATGCCGGGGCCTAAGACCTTGTGTGGAGTCGGGGCCGGAACCTGAGGATTCCTCTCCAGTGCTGACATGGATCTTGGGGTACTTCTGGAGTCTCCCCAGGGGAGTCACTCCTCGTCTCGAATGCGGGCATGCACTTGCTCTTTCCTCCAGAGCGGTAGCAGCAGTGTCACGCAGTCCGCCGCGTGGATCAAAGGATCTATGTTTTTCCCTCGAGTCTTTCCCACCAGGCTTTCCCACGAGGCTTTCCCACAGGGCTGTCCCACGTGCACACGTGGTGAGAGTCGATCCTCTGCTTGAACGTCAAGGCAGTGCAGGGAAAACAGGTTCCTCTGGAATGGACTGACACATCCGGGGGACTCTTGGAATGGTGGCACGACCCTGGAGTTCCTCCCGCCTTTCCTGTGGAGAGCGCCTCCTCTTGAGATGCGACGGGAATGCTGGGAATTCTTTCCCTACGAAACAGGGAAAGGATCCCTCATCTCGAGCTAGGAGGCGGAAACGGGGCTCCCCTGGATGTGTGCGGGACCCACGTGCTTCCTCTCGTGTGGAGACGGGTATGTCGGGGAACTTCTTGAGTTGCAGCAAGGGTGTGAAGGACCCTTTGGAAGTTCCAGTGGTTAGACGTGATTAGCCTCGAGAAGCCTCAGCGGAAATGGGCCTCATATCGCCTGGAGGGCAAAACCTCCTGGATTTTCTCGAGTTGCGGCAGGTGCTCTCGACTTTCGACGGGGACCTCAGGGACCCGCTCTGGTGGCCTCAGGAAAGGCCAGTTCCCATGCGAGTTCCTCGGGGGCCTCTGGGGATTCCTCTCCCGTCGATGCCGGGGCCTAAGACCTTGTGTGGAGTCGGGGCCGGAACCTGAGGATTCCTCTCCAGTGCTGACATGGATCTTGGGGTACTTCTGGAGTCTCCCCAGGGGAGTCAGTCTTCGTCTCGAATGCGGGCATTCACTTGCGCTTTCCTCCAGAGCGGTAGCAGCAGTGTCACGCAGTCCGCCGCGTGGATCAAAGGATCTATGGTTTTCCCTCGAGTCTTTCCCACGAGGCTTTCCCACGAGGCTTTCCCACAGGGCTGTCCCACGTGCACACGTGGTGGGAGTCGTTCCTCGGCTTGAACGTCAAGGCAGTGCAGGGAAAACAGGTTCCTCTGGAATGGACTGACACATCTGGGGGACTCTTGGAATGGTGTCACGACCCTGGAGTTCCTCTCGCCTTTCCTGTGGAGAGCGCCTCCTCTTGAGATGCGACTGGAACGCCGGGAATTCTTTCCCTACGAAAAAGGGAAGGATCCCTCATCTCGAGCTAGGAGGCGGAAACGGGGCTCCCCTGGATGTGTGAGGGACCCCACGTGCTTCCTCTCGAGTGGAGACGGGTATGTCGGGGAACTTCTTGAGTTGCAGCAAGGGTGTGAAGGACCCTTTGGAAGTTCCAGTGGTTAGATGTGATTAGCCTCGAGAAGCCTCAGCGGAAATGGGCCTCATCTCGCCTGGAGGGCAAAACCTCCTGGATTTTCTCGAGTTGCGGCAGGTGCTCTCGACTTACGACGGGGACCTCAGGGAACCGCTCTGGTGGCCTCAGGAAAGGCCAGTCCCCATGCGAGTTCCTCGGGGGCCTCTCGGGATTCCTCTCCCGTCGATGCCGGGGCCTAAGACCTTGTGTGGAGTCGGGGCCGGAACCTGAGGATTCCTCTCCAGTGCTGACATGGATCTTGGGGTACTTCTGGAGTCTCCCCAGGGGAGTCAGTCCTCGTCTCGAATGTGGGCATGCACTTGCGCTTTCCTCCAGAGCGGTAGCAGCAGTGTCACGCAGTCCGCCGCATGGATCAAAGGATCTATGGTTTTCCTTCGAGTCTTTCCCATGAGGCTTTCCCACGAGGCTTTCCCACAGGGCTGTCCCACGTGCACACGTGGTGGGAGTCGATCCTCGGCTTGAACGTCAAGGCAGTGCAGGGAAAACAGTTTCCTCTGGAATGGACTGACACATCTGGGGGACTCTTGGAATGGTGGCACGACCCTGGAGATCCTCTCGCCTTTCCTGTGGAGAGCGCCTCCTCTTGAGATGCGACGGGAACGCCGGGAATTCTTTCCCTACGAAACAGGGAAAGGATCCCTCATCTCGAGCTAGGAGGCGGAAACGGGGCTCCCCTGGATGTGTGCGGGACCCACGTGCTTCCTCTCGAGTGGAGACGGGTATGTCGGGGAACTTCTTGAGTTGCAGCAAGGGTGTGACGGACCCTTTGGAAGTTCCAGTGGCTAGACATGATTAGCCTCGAGAAGCCTCAGCGGATATGAGCCTCATCTCGCCTGGAGGGCAAAACCTCCTGGTTTTTCTCGAGTTGCGGCAGTGCTCTCGACTTACGACGGGGACCTCAGGGACCCGCTCTGGTGGCCTCAGGAAAGGCCAGTCCCCAGGCGAGTTCCTCGGGGGCCTCTCGGGATTCCTCTCCCGTCGATGCCGGGGCCTAAGTCCTTGTGTGGAGTCGGGGCCGGAACCTGAGGATTCCTCTCCAGTGCTGACATGGATGTTGGGGTACTTCTGGAGTCTCCCCAGGGGAGTCAGTCCTCGTCTCGAATGCGGGCATGCCCTTGCGCTTTCCTCCAGAGCGGTAGCAGCAGTGTCACGCAGTCCGCCGCGTGGATCAAAGGACCTATGGTTTTCCCTCGAGTCTTTCCCACGAGGCTTTCCCACGAGGCTTTCCCTCAGGGCTGTCCCACGTGCACACGTGGTGGGAGTCGATCCTCGGCTTGAACGTTAAGGCAGTGCAGGGAAAACAGTTTCCTCTGGAATGGACTGACACATCTGGGTGACCCTTGGAATGGTGGCATTACCCTGGAGTTCCTCTCGCCTTTCCTGTGGAGAGCGCCTCCTCTTGAGATGCGACTGGAACGCCGGGAATTCTTTCCCTACGAAACAGGGAAAGGATCCCTCATCTCGAGCTAGGAGGCGGAAACGGGTGTCCCCTGGATGTGTGCGGGACACCACGTGCTTCCTCTCGAGTGCAGACGGGTATGTCGGGGAACTTCTTGAGTTGCAGCAAGGGTGTGAAGGACCCTTTGGAAGGTCCAGTGGTTAGATGTGATTGGCCTCGAGAAGCCTCAGCGGAAATGGGCCTCATCTCGCCTGGAGGGCAAAACCTCCTGGATTTTCTCGAGTTGCGGCAGGTGCTCTCGACTTACGACGGGGACCTCAGGGACCCGCTCTGGTGGCCTCAGGAAAGGCCAGTCCCCATGCGAGTTCCTCGGGGGCCTCTCGGGATTCCTCTCCCGTCGATGCCGGGGCCTAAGACCTTGTGTGGATTCGGGGCCGGAACCTGAGGATTCCTCTCCAGTGCTGACATGGATCTTGGGGTACTTCTGGAGTCTCCCCAGGGGAGTCAGTCCTCGTCTCGAATGCGGGCATGCACTTGCGCTTTCCTCCAGAGCTGTAGCAGCAGTGTCACTCAGTCCGCCGCGTGGATCAAAGGATCTATGGTTTTCCCTCGAGTCTTTCCCACGAGGCTTTCCCACGAGGCTTTCCCACAGGGCTGTCCCACGTGCACACGTGGTGGGAGTCGATCCTCGGCTTGAACGTCAAGGCAGTGCAGGGAAAAAAGGTTCCTCTGGAATGGACTGACACATCTGTGGGACTCTTGGAATGGTGTCACGACCCTGGAGTTCCTCTCGCCTTTCCTGTGGAGAGCGCCTCCTCTTGAGATGCGACGGGAACGCCGGGAATTCTTTCCCTACGAAACAGGGAAAGGATCCCTCATCTCGAGCTAGGAGGCGGAAACGGGGCTCCCCTGGATGTGTGCGGGACCCCACGTGCTTCCTCTCGAGTGGAGACGGGTATGTCGGGGAACTTCTTGAGGTGCAGCAATGGTGTGAAGGACCCTTTGGAAGTTCCAGTGGTTAGATGTGATTGGCCTCGAGAAGCCTCAGCGGAAATGGGCCTCATCTCGCCTGGAGGGCAAAACCTCCTGGATTTTCTCGAGTTGCGGCAGGTGCTCTCGACTTACGACGGGGACCTCAGGGACCCGCTCTGGTGGCCTCAGGAAAGGCCAGTCCCCATGGGAGTTCCTCGGGGGCCTCTCGGGATTCCTCTCCCGTCGATGCCGGGGCCTAAGACCTTGTGTGGAGTCGGGGCCGGAACCTGAGGATTCCTCTCCAGTGCTGACATGGATCTTGGGGTACTTCTGGAGTCTCCCCAGGGGAGTCAGTCCTCGTCTCGAATGCGGGCATGCACTTGCGCTTTCCTCCAGAGCGGTAGCAGCAGTGTCACGCAGTCCGCCACATGGATCAAAGGATCTATGTTTTTCCCTCGAGTCTTTCCCACGAGGCTTTCCCACAGGGCTGTCCCACGTGCACACGTGGTGGGAATCGATCCTCGGCTTGAACGTCAAGGCAGTTCAGGGAAAACAGGTTCCTCTGGAATGGACTGACACATCTGGGGGACTCTTGGAATGGTGTCACGACCCTTCAGTTCCTCTCGCCTTTCCTGTGGAGAGCGCCTCCTCTTGAGATGCGACGGGAACGCCGGGAATTCTTTTCCTACGAAACAGGGAAAGGATCCCTCATCTCGAGCTAGGAGTCGGAAACGGAGTTCCCCTGGATGTGGGCGGGACACCACGTGCTTCCTCTCGAGTGGAGACGGGTATGTCGGGGAACTTCTTGAGTTGCAGCAAGGGTGTGAAGGACCGTTTGGAAGTTCCAGTGGTTAGACGTGATTAGCCTTGAGAAGCCTCAGCGGAAATGGGCCTCATCTCGCCTGGAGGGCAAAACCTCCTGGATTTTCTCGAGTTGCGGCAGGTGCTCTCGACTTACGACGGGGACCTCAGGGACCCGCTCTGGTGGCCTCAGGAAAGGCCAGTCCCCATGCAAGTTCCTCGGGGGCCTCTCGGGATTCCTTTCCCGTCGGTGCCGGGAACTAAGACCTTGTGTGGAGTCGGGGCCGGAACCTGAGGATTCCTCTCCAGTGCTGACATGGATCTTGGGGTACGTCTGGAGTCTCCCCAGGGGAGTCAGTCCTCGTCTTGAATGCGGGCATGCACTTGCGCTTTCCTCCAGAGCGGTAGCAACAGTGTCACGCAGTCCGCCGCGTGGATCAAAGGATCTATGGTTTTCCCTCGAGTATTTCCCACGAGGCTTTCCCACGAGGCTTTCCCAAAGGGCTGTCCCACGTGCACACGTGGTGGGAGTCGATCCTCGGCTTGAACGTCAATTCAGTGCAGGGAAAACAGGTTCCTCTGGAATGGACTGACACATCTGGGGGACTCTTGGAATGGTGGCACGACCCTGGAGTTCCTCTCGCCTTTCCTGTGGAGAGCGCCTCCTCTTGAGATGCGACGGGAACGCCGGGAATTCTTTCCTTATGAAACAGGGAAAGGATCCCTCATCTCGAGCTATGAGGCGGAAACGGGGCTCCCAAGGATGTGTGCGGGACCCACGTGCTTCCTCTCGAGTGGAGACGGGTGTGTCGGGGAACTTCTTGAGTTGCAGCAAGGGTGTGAAGGACCCTTTGGAAGTTCCAGTGGTTAGATGTGATTGGCCTCGAGAAGCCTCAGCGGAAATGGGCCTCATCTGGCCTGGAGGGCAAAACCTTCTGGATTTTCTCGAGTTGCGGCAGGTGCTCTCGACTTACGACCGGGACCTCAGTGACCCGCTCTGGTGGCCTCAGGAAAGGCCAGTCCTCATGCGAGTTCCTCGGGGGCGTCTCGGGATTCCTCTCCCGTCGATGCCGGGGCCTAAGACCTTGTGTGGAGTCGGGGCCGGAACCTGAGGATTCCTCTCCAGTGCTGACATGGATCTTGGGGTACTTCTGGAGTCTCCCCAGGGGAGTCAGTCCTCGTCTCGAATGCGGGCATGCACTTGCGCTTTCCTCCAGAGCGGTAGCAGCAGTGTCACGCAGTCCGCCGCGTGGATCAAAGGATCTATGGTTTTCCCTCGAGTCTTTCCCACCAGGCTTTCCCACGAGGCTTTCCCACAGGGCTGTCCCACGTGCACACGTGGTGAGAGTCGATCCTCTGCTTGAACGTCAAGGCAGTGCAGGGAAAACAGGTTCCTCTGGAATGGACTGACACATCCGGGGGACTCTTGGAATGGTGGCACGACCCTGGAGTCCCTCTCGCCTTTCCTGTGGAGAGCGCCTCCTCTTGAGATGCGACGGGAATGCCGGGAATTCTTTCCCTACGAAACAGGGAAAGGATCCCTCATCTCGAGCTAGGAGGCGGAAACGGGGCTCCCCTGGATGTGTGCGGGACCCACGTGCTTCCTCTCGTGTGGAGACGGGTATGTCGGGGAACTTCTTGAGTTGCAGCAAGGGTGTGAAGGACCCTTTGGAAGTTCCAGTGGCTAGACATGATTAGCCTCGAGAAGCCTCAGCGGATATGAGCCTCATCTCGCCTGGAGGGCAAAACCTCCTGGTTTTTCTCGAGTTGCGGCAGTGCTCTCGACTTACGACGGGGACCTCAGGGACCCGCTCTGGTGGCCTCAGGAAAGGCCAGTCCCCATGCGAGTTCCTCGGGGGCCTCTCGGGATTCCTCTCCCGTCGATGCCGGGGCCTAAGTCCTTGTGTGGAGTCGGGGCCGGAACCTGAGGATTCCTCTCCAGTGCTGACATGGATGTTGGGGTACTTCTGGAGTCTCCCCAGGGGAGTCAGTCCTCGTCTCGAATGCGGGCATGCCCTTGCGCTTTCCTCCAGAGCGGTAGCAGCAGTGTCACGCAGTCCGCCGCGTGGATCAAAGGACCTATGGTTTTCCCTCGAGTCTTTCCCACGAGGCTTTCCCACGAGGCTTTCCCACAGGGCTGTCCCACGTGCACACGTGGTGGGAGTCGATCCTCGGCTTGAACGTTAAGGCAGTGCAGGGAAAACAGTGTCCTCTGGAATGGACTGACACATCTGGGTGACCCTTGGAATGGTGGCATGACCCTGGAGTTCCTCTCGCCTTTCCTGTGGAGAGCGCCTCCTCTTGAGATGCGACGGGAACGCCGGGAATTCTTTCCCTACGAAACAGGGAAAGGATCCCTCATCTCGAGCTAGGAGGCGGAAACGGGTGTCCACTGGATGTGTGCGGGACACCACGTGCTTCCTCTCGAGTGCAGACGGGTATGTCGGGGAACTTCTTGAGTTGCAGCAAGGGTGTGAAGGACCCTTTGGAAGGTCCAGTGGTTAGATGTGATTGGCCTCGAGAAGCCTCAGCGGAAATGGGCCTCATCTCGCCTGGAGGGCAAAACCTCCTGGATTTTCTCGAGTTGCGGCAGGTGCTCTCGACTTACGACGGGGACCTCAGGGACCCGCTCTGGTGGCCTCAGGAAAGGCCAGTCCCCATGCGAGTTCCTCGGGGGCCTCTCGGGATTCCTCTCCCGTCGATGCCGGGGCCTAAGACCTTGTGTGGAGTCGGGGCCGGAACCTGAGGATTCCTCTCCAGTGCTGACATGGATCTTGGGGTACTTCTGGAGTCTCCCCAGGGGAGTCAGTCCTCGTCTCGAATGCGGGCATGCACTTGCGCTTTCCTCCAGAGCGGTAGCAGCAGTGTCACGCAGTCCGCCACATGGATCAAAGGATCTATGTTTTTCCCTCGAGTCTTTCCCACGAGGCTTTCCCACAGGGCTGTCCCACGTGCACACGTGGTGGGAGTCGATCCTCGGCTTGAACGTCAAGGCAGTTCAGGGAAAACAGGTTCCTCTGGAATGGACTGACACATCTGGGGGACTCTTGGAATGGTGTCACGACCCTTCAGTTCCTCTCGCCTTTCCTGTGGAGAGCGCCTCCTCTTGAGATGCGACGGGAACGCCGGGAATTCTTTTCCTACGAAACAGGGAAAGGATCCCGCATCTCGAGCTAGGAGGCGGAAACGGGTCTCCCCTGGATGTGTGCGGGACCCACGTGCTTCCTCTCGAGTGGAGACGGGTATGTCGGGGAAATTCTTGAGTTGCAGCAAGGGTGTGAAGGACCCTTTGGAAGTTACAGTGGTTAGACGTGATTAGCCTTGAGAAGCCTCAGCGGAAATGGGCCTCATCGCGCCTGGAGGGCAAAACCTCCTGGATTTTCTCGAGTTGCGGCAGGTGCTCTCGACTTAGGACGGGGACCTCAGGGACCCGCTCTGGTGGCCTCAGGAAAGGCCAGTCCCCATGCGAGTTCCTCGGGGGCCTCTCGGGATTCCTCTCCCGTCGATGCCGGGGCCTAAGACCTTGTGTGGAGTCGGGGCCGGAACCTGAGGATTCCTCTCCAGTGCTGACATGGATCTTGGGGTACTTCTGGAGTCTCCCCAGGGGAGTCAGTCCTCGTCTCGAATGCGGGCATGCACTTGCGCTTTCCTCCAGAGCGGTAGCAGCAGTGTCACGCAGTCTGCCGCGTGGATCAAAGGATCTATGGTTTTCCCTCGAGTCTTTCCCACGAGGCTTTCCCACGAGGCTTTCCCACAGGGCTGTCCCACGTGCACACGTGGTGGGAGTCGATCCTCGGCTTGAACGTCAAGGCAGTGCAGGGAAAACAGGTTCCTCTGGAATGGACTGACACATCTGGGGGACTCTTGGAATGGTGGCATGACCCTGGAGTTCCTCTCGCCTTTCCTGTGGAGAGCGCCTCCTCTTGAGATGCGACGGGAACGCCGGGATTTCTTTCCCTACGAAACAGGGAAAGGATCCCTCATCTCGAGCTAGGAGGCGGAAACGGGGCTCCCTTGGATGTGTGCGGGACCCCACGTGCTTCCTATCGAGTGGAGACGGGTATGTCGGGGAACTTCTTGAGTTGCAGCAATGGTGTGAAGGACCCTTTGGAAGTTCCAGTGGTTAGATGTGATTGGCCTCGAGAAGCCTCAGCGGAAATGGGCCTCATCTCTCCTGGAGGGCAAAACCTCCTGGATTTTCTCGAGTTGCGGCAGGTGCTCTCGACTTACGACGGGGACCTCAGGGACCCGCTCTGGTGGCCTCAGGAAAGGCCAGTCCCCATGCGAGTTCCTCAAGGGCGTCTCGGGATTCCTCTCCCGTCGATGCCGGGGCCTAAGACCTTGTGTGGAGTCGGTGCCGGAAACTGAGGATTCCTCTCCAGTGCTGACATGGATCTTGGGGTATTTCTGGAGTCTCCCCAGGGGAGTCAGTCCTCGTCTCGAATGCGGGCATGCACTTGCGCTTTCCTCCAGAGCGTTAGCAGCAGTGTCACGCAGTCCGCCGCGTGGATCAAAGGATCTATGGTTTTCCCTCGAGTCTTTCCCACGAGGCTTTCCCACAGGGCTGTCCCACGTGCACACGTGGTGGGATTCGATCCTCGGCTTGAACGTCAAGGCAGTGCAGGGAAAACAGGTTCCTCTGGAATGGACTGACACATCTGGGGGACTCTTGGAATGGTGGCACGTCCCTGGAGTTCCTCTCGCCTTTCCTGTGGAGAGCGCCTCCTCTTGAGATGCGACGGGAACGCCGGGAATTCTTTTCCTACGAAACAGGGAAAGGATCCCGCATCTCGAGCTAGGAGGCGGAAACGGGGCTCCCCTGGATGTGTGCGGGACCCCACGTGCTTCCTCTCGAGTGGAGACGGGTATGTCGGGGAACTTCTTGAGTTGCAGCAAGGGTGTGAAGGACCCTTTGGAAGTTCCAGTGGTTAGACGTGATTAGCCTCGAGAAGCCTCAGCGGAAATGGGCCTCATCGCGCCTGGAGGGCAAAACCTCCTGGATTTTCTCGAGTTGCGGCAGGTGCTCTCGACTTACGACGGGGACCTCAGGTACCCGCTCTGGTGGCCTCAGGAAAGGCCAGTCCCCATGCGAGTTCCTCGGGGGCCTCTCGGGATTCCTCTCCCGTCGATGCCGGGGCCTAAGACCTTGTGTGGAGTCGGGGCCGGAACCTGAGGATTCCTCTCCAGTCCTGACATGGATCTTGGGGTACTTCTGGAGTCTCCCCAGGGGAGTCAGTCCTCGTCTCGAATGCGGGCATGCACTTGCGCTTTCCTCCAGAGCGGTAGCAGCAGTGTCACGCAGTCCGCCGCGTGGATCAAAGGATCTATGGTTTTCCCTCGAGTCTTTCCCACGAGGCTATCCCACGAGGCTTTCCCACAGGGCTGTCCCACGTGCACACGTGGTGGGAGTCGATCCTCGGCTTGAACGTCAAGGCAGTGCAGGGAAAACAGGTTCCTCTGGAATGGACTGTCACATCTGGGGGACTCTTGGAATGGTGGCACGACTCTGGAGTTCCGCTCGCCTTTCCTGTGAAGAGCGCCTCCTCTTGAGATGCGACGGGAACGCCAGGAATTCTTTCACTACGAAACAGGGAAAGGATCCCTCATCTCGATCTAGGAGGCGGAAACGGGGCTCCCCTGGATGTGTGCGGGACCCCACGTGCTTCCTCTCGAGTGGAGACGGGTATGTCGGGGAACTTCTTGAGTTGCAGCAAGGGTGTGAAGGACCCTTTGGAAGTTCCAGTGGTTAGATGTGATTGGCCTCGAGAAGCCTCAGCGGAAATGGGCCTCATCTCGCCTGGAGGGCAAAACCTCCTGGATTTTCTCGAGTTGCGGCAGGTGCTCTCGACTTACGACGGGGACCTCAGGGACCCGCTCTGGTGGCCTCAGGAAAGGCCAGTCCCCATGCGAGTTCCTCGGGGGCCTCTCGGGATTCCTCTCCCGTCGATGCTGGGGCCTAAGACCTTGTGTGGAGTCGGGGCCGGAACCTGAGGATTCCTCTCCAGTGCTGACATGGATCTTGGGGTACTTCTGGAGTCTCCCCAGGGGAGTCAGTCCTCGTCTCGAATGCGGGCATGCACTTGCGCTTTCCTCCAGAACGGTAGCAGCAGTGTCACGCAGTCCGCCCAATGGATCAAAGGATCTATGGTTTTCCCTCGAGTCTTTTCCACGAGGCTTTCCCACGAGGCTTTCCCACAGGGCTGTCCCACGTGCACACGTGGTGGGATTCGATCCTCGGCTTGAACGTCAAGGCAGTGCAGGGAAAACAGGTTCCTCTGGAATGGACTGACACATCTGGGGGACTCTTGGAATGGTGGCACGACCCTGGAGTTCCTCTCGCCTTTCCTTTGGAGAGCGCCTCCTCTTGAGATGCGACGGGAACGCCGGGAATTCTTTCCCTACCAAACAGGGAAAGGATCCCTCATCTCGAGCTAGGAGGCGGAAACGGGGCTCCCCTGGATGTGTGCGGGACCCACGTGCTTCCTCTCGAGTGGAGACGGGTATGTCGGGGAACTTCTTGAGTTGCAGCAAGGGTGTGAAGGACCCTTTGGAAGTTCCAGTGGTTAGACGTGATTAGCCTCGAGAAGCCTCAGCGGAAATGGGCCTCATCTCGCCTGGAGGGCAAAACCGCCTGGATTTTCTCGAGTTGCGGCAGGTGCTCTCGACTTACGACGGGGACCTCAGGGACCCGCTCTGGTGGCCTCAGGAAAGGCCAGTCCCCATGCGAGTTCCTCGGGGGCCTCTCGGGATTCCTCTCCCGTCGATGCCGGGTCCTAAGACCTTGTGTGGAGTCGGGGCCGGAACCTGAGGATTCCTCTCCAGTGCTGACATGGATCTTGGGGTACTTCTGGAGTCTCCCCAGGGGAGTCAGTCCTCGTCTCGAATGCGGGCATGCACTTGCGCTTTCCTCCAGAGCGGTAGCAGCAGTGTCACGCAGTCCGCCGCGTGGATCAAAGGATCTATGGTTTTCCCTCGAGTCTTTCCCACGAGGCTTTCCCACGAGGCTTTCCCACAGGGCTGTCCCACGTGCACACGTGGTGGGAGTCGATCCTCGGCTTGAACGTCAAGGCAGTGCAGGGAAAACAGGTTCCTCTGGAATGGACTGACACATCTGGGGGACTCATGGAATGGTGGTATGACCCTGGAGTTCCTCTCGCCTTTCCTGTGGAGAGCGCCTCCTCTTGAGATGCGACGGGAACGCCGGGAATTCTTTCCCTACGAAACAGGGAAAGGATCCATCATCTCGAGCTAGGAGGCGGAAACGGGGCACCCCTGGATGTGTGCGGGACACCACGTGCTTCCTCTCGAGTGGAGACGGGTATGTCGGGGAACTTCTTGAGTTGCAGCAAGGGTGTGAAGGACCCTTTGGAAGTTCCAGTGGTTACATGTGATTGGCCTCGAGAAGCCTCAGCGGAAATGGGCCTCATCTCGCCTGGAGGGCAAAACCTCCTGGATTTTCTCGAGTTGCGGCAGGTGCTCTCGACTTACCACCGGGACCTCAGGGACCCGATTTGGTGGCCTCAGGAAAGTCCAGTCCTCATGCGAGTTCCTCGGGGGCCTCTCGGGATTCCTCTCCCGTCCATGCCGGGGCCTAAGGCCTTGTGTGGAGTCGGGGCCGGAACCTGAGGATTCCTCTCCAGTGCTGACATGGATCTTGGGGTACTTCTGGAGTCTCCCCAGGGGAGTCAGTCCTCGTCTCGAATGCGGGCATGCAATTGCGCTTTCCTCCAGAGCGGTAGCAGCAGTGTCACGCAGTCCGCCGCGTGGATCAACGGATCTATGGTTTTCCCTCGAGTCTTTCCCACGAGGCTTTCCCACGAGGCTTTCCCACAGGGCTGTCCCACGTGCACACGTGGTGGGAGTCGATCCTCGGCTTGAACGTCAAGGCAGTGCAGGGAAAACAGGTTCCTCTGGAATGGACTGACACATCTGGGGGTCTCTTGGAATGGTGGCACGATCCTGGAGTTCCTCTCCCCTTTCCTGTGGAGAGCGCCTCCTCTTGAGATGCGACGGGAACGCCGGGAATTCTTTCCCTACGAAACAGGGAAAGGATCCCTCATCTCGAGCTAGGAGGCGGAAACGGGTCTCCCCTGGATGTGTTCGGGACCCCACGTGCTTCCTCTCGAGTGGAGACAGGTATGTTGGGGAAGTTCTTGAGTTGCAGCAAGGGTGTGAAAGACCCTTTGGAAGTTCCAGTGGTTAGACGTGATTGGCCTCGAGAAGCCTCAGCGGAAATGGGCCTCATCTCGCCTGGAGGGCAAAACCTCCTGGATTTTCTCGAGTTGCGGCAGGTGCTCTCGACTTAGGACGGGGACCTCAGGGACCCGCTCTGGTGGCCTCAGGAAAGGCCAGTCCCCATGCGAGTTCCTCGGGGGCCTCTCGGGATTCCTCTCCCGTCGATGCCGGGGCCTAAGACCTTGTGTGGAGTCGTGGCCGGAACCTGAGGATTCCTCTCTTGTGCTGACATGGATCTTGGGGTACTTCTGGAGTCTCCCCAGGGGAGTCAGTCCTCGTCTCGAATGCGGGCATGCACTTGCGCTTTCCTCCAGAGCGGTAGCAGCAGTGTCACGCAGTCCGCCGTGTGGATCAAAGGATCTATGGTTTTCCCTCGAGTCTTTCCCACGAGGCTTTCCCACGAGGCTTTCCCACAGGGCTGTCCCACGTGCACACGTGGTGGGAGTCGATCCTCGGCTTGAACGTCAAGGCAGTGCAGGGAAAACAGGTTCCTCTGGAATGGACTGACACATCTGGGGGACTCTTGGAATGGTGGCATTACCCTGGAGTTCCTCTCGCCTTTCCTGTGGAGAGCGCCTCCTCTTGAGATGCGACGGGAACGCCGGGAATTCTTTCCCTACGAAACAGGGAAAGGATCCCTCATCTCGAGCTAGGAGGCGGAAACGGGGCTCCCCTGGATGTGTGCGGGACACCACGTGCTTCCTCTCGAGTGCAGACGGGTATGTCGGGGAACTTCTTGAGTTGCAGCAAGGGTGTGAAGGACCCTTTGGAAGTTCCAGTGGTTAGATGTGATTGGCCTCGAGAAGCCTCAGCGGAAATGGGCCTCATCTCTCTTGGAGGGCAAAACCTCCTGGATTTTCTCGAGTTGCGGCAGGTGCTCTCGACTTACGACGGGGACCTCAGGGACCCGCTCTGGTGGCCTCAGGAAAGGCCAGTCCCCATGCGAGTTCCTCGGGGGCCTCTCGGGATTCCTCTCCCGTCGATGCCGGGGCCTAAGACCTTGTGTGGAGTCGGGGCCGGAACCTGAGGATTCCTCTCCAGTGCTGACATGGATCTTGGGGTACTTCTGGAGTCTCCCCAGGGGAGTCAGTCCTCGTCTCGAATGCGGGCATGCACTTGCGCTTTCCTCCAGAGCGGTAGCAGCAGTGTCATGCAGTCCGCCGCGTGGATCAAAGGATCTATGGTTTTCCCTCGAGTCTTTCCCACGAGGCTTTCCCACGAGGCTTTCCAACAGGGCTGTCCCACGTGCACACGTGGTGGGAGTCGATCCTCGGCTTGAACGTCAAGGCAGTGCAGGGAAAACAGGTTCCTCTGGAATGGACTGACACATCTGGGGGACTCTTGGAATGGTGGTATGACCCTGGATTTCCTCTCGCCTTTCCTGTGGAGAGCGCCTCCTCTTGAGATGCGACAGGAACGCCGGGAATTCTTTCCCTACGAAACAGGGAAAGGATCCCTCATCTCGAGATAGGAGGCGGAAACGGGCCTCCCCTGGATGTGTGCGGGACACCACGTGCTTCCTCTCGAGTGGAGACGGGTATGTCGGGGAACTTCTTGAGTTGCAGCAAGGGTGTGAAGGACCCTTTGGAAGTTCCAGTGGTTAGATGTGATTGGCCTCGAGAAGCCTCAGCGGAAATGGGCCTCATCTCGCCTGGAGGGCAAAACCTCCTGGATTTTCTCGAGTTGCTGCAGGTGCTCTCGACTTACGACGGGAACCTCAGGGACCCGCTCTTGTGGCCTCAGGAAAGGCCAGTCCCCATGCGAGTTCCACGGGGGCCTCTCGGGATTCCTCTCCCGTCGATGCCGGGGCCTAAGACCTTGTGTGGAGTCGGGGCCGGAACCTGAGGATTCCTCTCCAGTGCTGACATGGATCTTGGGGTACTTCTGGAGTCTCCCCAGGGCAGTCAGTCCTCGTCTCGAATGCGGACATGCACTTGCGCTTTCCTCCAGAGGGGTAACAGCAGTGTCACGCCGTCCGCCGCGTGGATCAACGGATATATGGTTTTCCCTCGAGTCTTTCCCACGAGGCTTTCCCACGAGGCTTTCCCACAGGGCTGTCCCACGTGCACACGTGGTGGGACTCGATCCTCGGCTTGAACGTCAAGGCAGTGCAGGGAAAACAGGTTCCTCTGGAATGGACTGACACATCTGGGGGACTCTTGGAATGGTGGCACGACCCTGGAGTTCCTCTCGCCTTTCCTGTGGAGAGCGCCTCCTCTTGAGATGCGACGGGAACGCCGGGAATTCTTTCCCTACGAAACAGGGAAAGGATCCCTCATCTCGAGCTAGGAGGCGGAAACGGGGCTCCCCTGGATGTGTGCGGGAACCCACGTGCTTCCTCTCGAGTGGAGACGGGTATGTCGGGGAACTTCTTGAGTTGCAGCAAGGGTGTGAAAGACCCTTTGGAAGTTCCAGTGGTTAGACGTGATTAGCCTCGAGAAGCCTCAGCGGAAATGGGCCTCATTTCGCCTGGAGTGCAAAACCTCCTGGATTTTCTCGAGTTGCGGCAGGTGCTCTCGACTTACGACGGGGACCTCAGGGACCCGCTCTGGTGGCCTCAGGAAAGGCCAGTCCCCATGCGAGTTCCTCGGGGACCTCTGTGGATTCCTCTCCCGTCGATGCCAGGGCCTAAGTCCTTCTGTGGAGTCGGGGCCGGAACCTGAGGATTCCTCTCCAGTGCTGACATGGATCTTGGGGTACTTCTGGAGTCTCCCCAGGGGAGTCAGTCCTCGTCTCGAATGCGGGCATGCACTTGCGCTTTCCTCCAGAGCGGTAGCAGCAGTGTCACGCAGTCCGCCGCATGGATCAAAGGATCTATGGTTTTCCCTCGAGTCTTTCCCACGAGGCTTTCCCACGAGGCTTTCCCACAGGGCTGTCCCACGTGCACACGTGGTGGGAGTCGATCCTCGGCTTGAACGTCAAGGCAGTGCAGGGAAAACAGGTTCCTCTGGAATGGACTGACACATCTGGGGGTCTCTTGGAATGGTGGCACGACCCTGGAGTTCCTCTCCCCTTTCCTGTGGAGAGCGCCTCCTCTTGAGATGCGACGGGAACGCCGGGAATTCTTTCCCTACGAAACAGGGAAAGGATCCCTCATCTCGAGCTAGGAGGCGGAAACGGGGCTCCCCTGGATGTGTGCGGGACCCCACGTGCTTCCTCTCGAGTGGAGACGGGTATGTCGGGGAAGTTCTTGAGTTGCAGCAATGGTGTGAAGGACCCTTTGGAAGTTCCAGTGGTTAGACGTGATTAGCCTCGAGAAGCCTCAACGGAAATGGGCCTCATCTCGCCTGGAGGGCAAAACCTCCTGGATTTTCTCGAGTTGCAGCAGGTGCTCTCGACTTACGACGGGGACCTCAGGGACCAGCTCTGGTGGCCTCAGGAAAGGCCAGTCCCCATGCGAGTTCCTCGGGGGCCTCTGGGGATTCCTCTCCCGTCGATGCCGGGGCCTAAGTCCTTGTGTGGAGTCGGGGCCGGAACCTGAGGATTCCTCTCCAGTGCTGACATGGATCTTGGGGTAATTCTGGAGTCTCCCCAGGGGAGTCAGTCTTCGTCTCGAATGCGGGCATGCACTTGCGCTTTCCTCCAGAGCGGTAGCAGCAGTGTCACGCAGTCCGCCTCGTGGATCAAAGGATCTATGGTTTTCCCTCGAGTCTTTCCCACGAGGCTTTCCCACGAGGCTTTCCCACAGGGATGTCCCACGTGCACACGTGGTGGGAGTCGATCCTTGGCTTGAACGTCAAGGCAGTGCAGGGAAAATAGGTTCCTCTGAAATGGACTGACACATCTGGGGGACTCTTGGAATGGTGTCACGACCCTGGAGTTCCTCTCGCCTTTCCTGTGGAGAGCGCCTCCTCTTGAGATGCGACGGGAACGCCGGAAATTCTTTCCCTACCAAACAGGGAAAGGATCCCTCATCTCGAGCTAGGTGTCGGAAATGGAGCTCCCCTGGATGTGGGCGGGACACCAAGTGCTTCCTCTCGAGTGGAGACGGGTATGTCGGGGAACTTCTTGAGTTGCAGCAAGGGTGTGAAGGACCCTTTGGAAGTTCCAGTGGTTAGACGTGATTAGCCTCGAGAAGCCTCAGCGGAAATGGGCCTCATCTCGCCTGGAGGGCAAAACCTCCTGGATTTTCTCGAGTTGCGGCAGGTGCTCTCGACTTACGACGGGGACCTCAGGGACCCGCTCTGGTGGCCTCAGGAAAGGCCAGTATCCATGCGAGTTCCTCGGGGGCCTCTGGGGATTCCTCTCCCGTCGATGCCGGGGCCTAAGACGTTGTGTGGAGTCGGGGCCGGAACCTGAGGATTCCTCTCCAGTGCTGACATGCATCTTGGGGTACTTCTGGAGTCTCCCCAGGGGAGTCAGTCCTCGTCTCGAATGCGGGCATGCACTTGCGCTTTCCTCCAGAGCGGTAGCATCAGTGTCACGCAGTCCGCCGCGTGGATCAAAGGATCTATGTTTTTCCCTCGAGTCTTTCCCACGAGGCTTTCCCACGAGGCTTTCCCACAGGGCTGTCCCACGTGCACACGTGGTGGGAATCGATCCTCGGCTTGAACGTCAAGGCAGTGCAGGGAAAACAGGATCCTCTGGAATGGACTGACACATCTGGGGGACTCTTGGAATGGTGGCACGACCCTGGAGTTCCTCTCGCCTTTCCTGTGGAGAGCGCCTCCTCTTGAGATACGACGGGAATGCCGGGAATTCTTTCCCTACGAAACAGGGAAAGGATCCCTCATCTCGAGCTAGGAGGCGGAAACGGGGCTCCCCTGGATGTGTGCGGGACACCACGTGCTTCCTCTCGAGTGGAGACGGGTATGTCGGGGAACTTCTTGAGTTGCAGCAAGGGTGTGAAGGACCCTTTGGAAGTTCCAGTGGTTAGACCTGATTGGCCTCGAGAAGCCTCAGCGGAAATAGGCCTCATCTCGCCTGGAGGGCAAAACCTCCTGGATTTTCTCGAGTTGCTTCAGGTGCTCTCGACTTACGACGGGGACCTCAGGGACCCGCTCTGGTGGCCTCAGGAAAGGCCAGTCCCCATGCGAGTTCCTCGGGGGCCTCTCGGGATTCCTCTCCCGTCGATGCCGGGGCCTAAGACCTTGTGTGGAGTCGGGGCCGGAAACTGAGGATTCCTCTCCAGTGCTGACATGGATCTTGGGGTAATTCTGGAGTCTCCCCAGGGGAGTCAGTCCTCGTGTCGAATGCGGGCATGCACTTGCGCTTTCCTCCAGAGCGGTAGCAGCAGTGTCACGCAGTCCGCCGCGTGGATCAAAGGATCTATGTTTTTCCCTCGAGTCTTTCCCACGAGGCTTTCCCACGAGGCTTTCCCACAGGGCTGTCCCACGTGCACACGTGGTGGGAGTCGATCCTCGGCTTGAACGTCAAGGCAGTGCAGGGAAAACAGGTTCCTCTGGAATGGACTGACACATCTGGGGGACTCTTGGAATGGTGTCACGACCCTGGAGTTCCTCTCGCCTTTCCTGTGGAGAGTGCCTCCTCTTGAGATGCGACGGGAACGCCGGGAATTCTTTCCCTACGAAACAGGGAAAGGATCCCTCATCTCGAGCTAGGAGGCGCAAACGGGGCTCCCCTGGATGTGTGCGGGACACCACGTGCTTCCTCTCGAGTGGAGACGGGTATGTCGGGGAACTTCTTGAGTTGCAGCAAGGGTGTGAAGGACCCTTTGGAAGTTCCAGTGGTTAGACCTGATTGGCCTCGAGAAGCCTCAGCGGAAATAGGCCTCATCTCGCCTGGAGGGCAAAACCTCCTGGATTTTCTCGAGTTGCTTCAGGTGCTCTCGACTTACGACGGGGACCTCAGGGACCCGCTCTGGTGGCCTCAGGAAAGGCCAGTCCCCATGCGAGTTCCTCGGGGGCCTCTCGGGATTCCTCTCCCGTCGATGCCGGGGCCTAAGACCTTGTGTGGAGTCGGGGCCGGAAACTGAGGATTCCTCTCCAGTGCTGACATGGATCTTGGGGTACTTCTGGAGTCTCCCCAGGGGAGTCAGTCCTCGTGTCGAATGCGGGCATGCACTTGCGCTTTCCTCCAGAGCGGTAGCAGCAGTGTCACGCAGTCCGCCGCGTGGATCAAAGGATCTATGTTTTTCCCTCGAGTCTTTCCCACGAGGCTTTCCCACGAGGCTTTCCCACAGGGCTGTCCCACGTGCACACGTGGTGGGAGTCGATCCTCGGCTTGAACGTCAAGGCAGTGCAGTGAAAACAGGTTCCTCTGGAATGGACTGACACATCTGGGGGACTCTTGGAATGGTGTCACGACCCTGGAGTTCCTCTCGCCTTTCCTGTGGAGAGTGCCTCCTCTTGAGATGCGACGGGAACGCCGGGAATTCTTTCCCTACGAAACAGGGAAAGGATCCCTCATCTCGAGCTAGGAGGCGGAAACGGGGCTCCCCTGGATGTGTGCGGGACCCCACGTGCTTCCTCTCGAGTGGAGACGGGTATGTCGGGGAACTTCTTGAGTTGTAGCAATGGTGTGAAGTACCCTTTGGAAGTTCCAGTGGTTAGATGTGATTGGCCTCGAGAAGCCTCAGCGGAAATGGGCCTCATCTCGCCTGGAGGGCAAAACCTCCTGGATTTTCTCGAGTTGCGGCAGGTGCTCTCGACTTACGACGGGGACCTCAGGGACCCGCTCTGGTGGCCTCAGAAAAGGCCAGTCCCCATGCGAGTTCCTCGGGGGCGTCTCGGGATTCCTCTCCCGTCGATGCCGGGGCCTAAGACCTTGTGTGGAGTCGGGGCCGGAACCTGAGGATTCCTCTCCAGTGCTGACATGGATCTTGGGGTACTTCTGGAGTCTCCCCAGGGGAGTCAGTCCTCGTCTCGATTGCGGGCATGCACTTGCGCTTTCCTCCAGAGCGGTAGCAGCAGTGTCACGCAGTCCGCCGCGTGGATCAAAGGATCTATGGTTTTCCCTCGAGTCTTTCCCACGAGGCTTTCCCACGAGGCTTTCCCACAGGGCTGTCCCACGTGCACACGTGGTGGGAGTCGATACTCGGCTTGAACGTCAAGGCAGTGCAGGGAAAACAGGTTCCTCTGGAATGGACTGACACATCTGGGGGTCTCTTGGAATGGTGGCACGATCCTGGAGTTCCTCTCCCCTTTCCTGTGGAGAGCGCCTCCTCTTGAGATGCGACGGGAACGCCGGGAATTCTTTCCCTACGAAACAGGGAAAGGATCCCTCATCTCGAGCTAGGAGGCGCAAACGGGGCTCCCCTGGATGTGTGCGGGACCCCACGTGCTTCCTCTCGAGTGGAGACGGGTATGTTGGGGAAGTTCTTGAGTTGCAGCAAGGGTGTGAAAGACCCTTTGGAAGTTCCAGTGGTTAGACGTGATTAGCCTCGAGAAGCCTCAGCGGAAATGGGCCTCATCTCGCCTGGAGGGCAAAACCTCCTGGATTTTCTCGAGTTGCGGCAGGTGCTCTCGACTTACGACGGGGACCTCAGGGACCCGCTCTGGTGGCCTCAGGAAAGGCCAGTCCCCATGCGAGTTCCTCGGGGACCTCTGGGGATTCCTCTCCCGTCGATGCCAGGGCCTAAGTCCTTGTGTGGAGTCGGGGCCGGAACCTGAGGATTCCTCTCCAGTGCTGACATGGATCTTGGGGTACTTCTGGAGTCTCCCCAGGGGAGTCAGTCCTCGTCTCGAATGCGGGCATGCACTTGCGCTTTCCTCCAGAGCGGTAGCAGCAGTGTCACGCAGTCCGCCGCATGTATCAAAGGATCTATGGTTTTCCCTCGAGTCTTTCCCACGAGGCTTTCCCACGAGGCTTTCCCACAGGGCTGTCCCACGTGCACACGTGGTGGGAGTCGATCCTCGGCTTGAACGTCAAGGCAGTGCAGGGAAAACAGGTTCCTCTGGAATGGACTGACACATCTGGGGGTCTCTTGGAATGGTGGCACGACCCTGGAGTTCCTCTCCCCTTTCCTGTGGAGAGCGCCTCCTCTTGAGATGCGACGGGAACGCCGGGAATTCTTTCCCTACGAAACAGGGAAAGGATCCCTCATCTCGAGCTAGGTGTCGGAAATGGAGCTCCCCTGGATGTGGGCGGGACACCACGTGCTTCCTCTCGAGTGGAGACGGGTATGTCGGGGAACTTCTTGAGTTGCAGCAAGGGTGTGAAGGACCCTTTGGAAGTTCCAGTGGTTAGACGTGATTAGCCTCGAGAAGCCTCAGCGGAAATGGGCCTCATCTCGCCTGGAGGGCAAAACCTCCTGGATTTTCTCGAGTTGCGGCAGGTGCTCTCGACTTACGACGGGGACCTCAGGGACCCGCTCTGGTGGCCTCAGGAAAGGCCAGTATCCATGCGAGTTCCTCGGGGGCCTCTGGGGATTCCTCTCCCGTCGATGCCGGGGCCTAAGACCTTGTGTGGAGTCGGGGCCGGAACCTGAGGATTCCTCTCCAGTGCTGACATGGATCTTGGGGTACTTCTGGAGTCTCCCCAGGGGAGTCAGTCCTCGTCTCGAATGCGGGCATGCACTTGCGCTTTCCTCCAGAGCGGTAGCAGCAGTGTCACGCAGTCCGCCGCGTGGATCAAAGGATCTATGGTTTTCCCTCGAGTCTTTCCCACGAGGCTTTCCCACGAGGCTTTCCCACAGGGCTGTCCCACGTGCACACGTGGTGGGAATCGATCCTCGGCTTGAACGTCAAGGCAGTGCAGGGAAAACAGGATCCTCTGGAATGGACTGACACATATGGGGGTCTCTTGGAATGGTGGCACGACCCTGGAGTTCCTCTCGCCTTTCCTGTGGAGAGCGCCTCCTCTTGAGATGCGACGGGAACGCCGGGAATTCTTTCCCTACGAAACAGGGAAAGGATCCCTCATCTCGAGCTAGGAGGCGGAAACGGGGCTCCCCTGGATGTGTGCGGGACACCACGTGCTTCCTCTCGAGTGGAGACGGGTATGTCGGGGAACTTCTTGAGTTGCAGCAAGGGTGTGAATGACCCTTTGGAAGTTCCAGTCGTTAGACCTGATTGGCCTCGAGAAGCCTCAGCGGAAATAGGCCTCATCTCGCCTGGAGGGCAAAACCTCCTGGATTTTCTCGAGTTGCGGCAGGTGCTCTCGACTTACGACGGGGACCTCAGGGACCCGCTCTGGTGGCCTCAGGAAAGGCCAGTCCCCATGCGAGTTCCTCGGGGGCCTCTCGGGATTCCTCTCCCGTCGATGCCGGGGCCTAAGACCTTGTGTGGAGTCGGGGCCGGAAACTGAGGATTCCTCTCCAGTGCTGACATGGATCTTGGGGTACTTCTGGAGTCTCCCCAGGGGAGTCAGTCCTCGTCTCGAATGCGGGCATGCACTTGCGCTTTCCTCCAGAGCGGTAGCAGCAGTGTCACGCAGCCCGCCGCGTGGATCAGAGGATCTATGGTTTTCCCTCGAGTCCTTCCCACGAGGCTTTCCCACGAGGCTTTCCCACAGGGCTGTCCCACGTGCACACGTGGTGGGAGTCGATCCTCGGCTTGAACATCAAGGCAGTGCAGGGAAAACAGGTTCCTCTGTAATGGACTGACACATCTGGGGGTCTCTTGGAATGGTGGCACGACCCTGGATTTCCTCTCCCCTTTCCTGTGGAGAGCGCCTCCTCTTGAGATTCGACGGGAACGCCGGGAATTATTTCCCTACGAAACAGGGAAAGGATCCCTCATCTCGAGCTAGGAGGCGGAAACGGGGCTCCCCTGGATGTGTGCGGGACCCCACGTGCTTCCTCTCGAGTGGAGACGGGTATGTCGGGGAAGTTCTTGAGTTGCAGCAAGGGTGTGAAGGACCCTTTGGAAGTTCCAGTGGTTAGACGTGATTAGCCTCGAGAAGCCTCAGCGGAAATGGGCCTCATCTCGCCTGGAGGGCAAAACCTCCTGGATTTTCTCGAGTTGCGGCAGGTGCTCTCGACTTACGACGGGGACCTCAGTGACCCGCTCTGGTGGCCTCAGGAAAGGCCAGTCCCCATGCGAGTTCCTCGGGGGCCTCTGGGGATTCCTCTCCCGTCGATGCCGGGGCCTAAGTCCTTGTGTGGAGTCGGGGCCAGAACCTGAGGATTCCTCTCCAGTGCTGACATGGATCTTGGGGTACTTCTGGAGTCTCCCCAGGGGAGTCAGTCTTCGTCTCGAATGCGGGCATGCACTTGCGCTTTCCTCCAGAGCGGTAGCAGCAGTGTCACGCAGTCCGCCGCGTGGATCAAAGGATCTATGGTTTTCCCTCGAGTCTTTTCCACGAGGCTTTCCCACGAGGCTTTCCCAGAGGACTGTCCCACGTGCACACGTGGTGGGAGTCGATCCTTGGCTTGAACGTCAAGGCAGTGCAGGGAAAACAGGTTCCTCTGGAATGGACTGACACATCTGGGGGACTCTTGGAATGGTGGCACGACCCTGGAGTTCCTCTCGCCTTTCCTGTGGAGAGCGCCTCGTCTTGAGATGCGACGGGAACGCCGGGAATTCTTTCCCTACGAAACAGGGAAAGGATCCCTCATCTCGAGCTAGGAGTCGGAAACGGAGCTCCCCTGGATGTGGGCGGGACCCCACGTGCTTCCTCTCGAGTGGAGACGGGTATGTCGGGGAACTTCTTGAGTTGCAGCAAGGGTGTGAAGGACCCTTTGGAAGTTCCAGTGGTTAGATGTGATTGGCCTCGAGAAGCCTCAGCGGAAATGGGCCTCATCTCGCCTGGAGGGCAAAACCTCCTGGATTTTCTCGAGTTGTGGCAGGTGCTCTCGACTTACGACGGGGACCTCAGGGACCCGCTCTGGTGGCCTCAGGAAAGGCCAGTCCCCATGCGAGTTCCTCGGGGGCCTCTGGGGATTCCTCTCCCGTCGATGCCGGGGCCTAAGTCCTTGTGTGGAGTCGGGGCCGGAACCTGAGGATTCCTCTCCAGTGCTGACATGGATCTTGGGGTACTTCTGGAGTCTCCCCAAGGGAGTCAGTCTTCGTCTCAAATGCGGGCATGCACTTGCGCTTTCCTCCAGAGCGGTAGCAGCAGTGTCACGCAGTCCGCCTCGTGGATCAAAGGATCTATGGTTTTCCCTCGAGTCTTTTCCACGAGGCTTTCCCACGAGGCTTTCCCACAGGGCTGTCCCACGTGCACACGTGGTGTGAGTCGATCCTTGGCTTGAACATCAAGGCAGTGCAGGGAAAACAGGTTCCTCTGGAATGGACTGACACATCTGAGGGACTCTTGGAATGGTGTCACGACCCTGGAGTTCCTCTCGCCTTTCCTGTGGAGAGCGCCTCCTCTTGAGATGCGACGGGAACGCCGGGAATTCTTTCCCTACGAAACAGGGAAAGGATCCCTCATCTCGAGCTAGGAGGCGGAAACGGGGCTCCCCTGGATGTGTGCGGGACCCCACGTGCTTCCTCTCGAGTGGAGACGGGTATGTCGGGGAACTTCTTGAGTTGCAGCAAGGGTGTGAAGGACCCTTTGGATGTTCCAGTGGTTAGACGTGATTAGCCTCGAGAAGCCTCAGCGGAAATGGGCCTCATCTCGCCTGGAGGGCAAAACCTCCTGGATTTTCTCGAGTTGCGGCAGGTGCTCTCGACTTACGACGGGGACCTCAGGGACCCGCTCTGGTGGCCTCAGGAAAGGCCAGTCCCCATGCGAGTTCCTCGGGGGCCTCTGGGGATTCCTCTCCCGTCGATGCCGGGGCCTAAGTCCTTGTGTGGAGTCGGGGCCGGAACCTGAGGATTCCTCTCCAGTGCTGACATGGATCTTGGGGTACTTCTGGAGTCTCCCCAGGGGAGTCAGTCCTCGTCTCGAATGCGGGCATGCACTTGCGCTTTCCTCCAGAGCGGTAGCAGCAGTGTCACGCAGTCTGCCGCGTGGATCAAAGGATCTATGGTTTTCCCTCGAGTCTTTCCCACGAGGCTTTCCCACGAGGCTTTCCCACAGGGCTGTCCCACGTGCACACGTGGTGGGAGTCGATCCTCGGCTTGAACGTCAAGGCAGTGCAGGGAAAACAGGTTCCTCTGGAATGGACTGACACATCTGGGGGACTCTTGGAACGGTGGCATGACCCTGGAGTTCCTCTCGCCTTTCCTGTGGAGAGCGCCTCGTCTTGAGATGCGACGGGAACGCCGGGAATTCTTTCCCTACGAAACAGGGAAATGATCCCTCATCTCGAGCTAGGAGGCGGAAACGGGGCTCCCCTGGATGTGTGTGGGACACCACGTGCTTCCTCTCGAGTGGAGACGGGTATGTCGGGGAACTTCTTGAGTTGCAGCAAGGGTGTGAAGGACCCTTTGGAAGTTCCAGTGGTTACATGTGATTGGCCTCGAGAAGCCTCAGCGGAAATGGGCCTCATTTCGCCTGGAGGGCAAAACCTCCTGGATTTTCTCGAGTTGCGGCAGGTGCTATCGACTTACAACGGGGACCTCAGGGAACCGCTCTGGTGGCCTCAGGAAAGGCCAGTCCCCATGCGAGTTCCTCGGGGGCCTCTCGGGATTCCTCTCCCGTCGATGCCGGGGCCTAAGACCTTGTGTGGAGTCGGGGCCGGAACCTGAGAATTCCTCTCCAGTACTGACATGGATCTTGGGGTACTTCTGGAGTCTCCCCAGGGAAGTCAGTCCTCGTCTCAAATGCGGGCATGCACTTGCGCTTTCCTCCAGAGCGGTAGCAGCAGTGTCACGTAGTCCGCCGCGTGGATCAAAGGATCTATGGTTTTCCCTCGAGTCTTTCCCACGAGGCTTTCCCACGCGGCGTTCCCACAGGGCTGTCCCACGTGCACAAGTGGTGGGAGTCGATCCTTGGCTTGAACGCCAAGGCAGTGCAGGGAAAACAGGTTCCTCTGGAATGGACTGACACATCTGGGGGACTCTTGGAATGGTGGCACGACCCTGGAGTTCCTCTCGCCTTTCCTGTGCAGAGCGCCTCCTCTTGAGATGCGACGGGAACGCCGGGAATTCTTTCCCTACGAAACAGGGAAAGGATCCCTCATCTCGAGCTAGGAGGCGGAAACGGGGCTCCCCTGGATGTGTGCGGGACCCCACGTGCTTCCTCTCGAGTGGAGATGGGTATGTCGGGGAACTTCTTGAGTTGCAGCAAGGGTGTGAAGGACCCTTTGGAAGTTCCAATGGTTAGATGTGATTGGCCTCGAGAAGCCTCAGCGGAAATTGGCCTCATCTCGCCTGGAGGGCAAAACCTCCTGGATTTTCTCGAGTTGCGGCAGGTGCTCTCGACTTACGACGGGGACCTCAGGGACCCGCTCTGGTGGCCTCAGGAAAGGCCAGTCCCAATGCGAGGTCCTCGGGGGCGTCTCAGGATTCCTCTCCCGTCGATGCCGGGGCCTAAGACCTTGTGTGGAGTCGGGGCCGGAACCTGAGGATTCCTCTCCAGTGCTTACATGGATCTGGGGTACTTCTGGAGTCTCCCCAAGGGAGTCAGTCCTCGTCTCGAATGCGGGCATGTATTGCGCTTTCCTCCAGAGCGGTAGCAGCAGTGTCACGCAGTCCGCCGCGTGGATCAAAGGATCTATGGTTTTCCCTCGAGTCATTCCCACGAGGCTTTCCCACGAGGCTTTCCCACAGGGCTGTCCCACGTGCACACGTGGTGGGAGTCGATCCTTGGCTTGAACGCCAAGGCAGTGCAGGGAAAACAGGTTCCTCTGGAATGGACTGACACATCTGGGGGACTCTTGGAATGGTGGCACGACCCTGGAGTTCCTCTCGCCTTTCCTGTGGAGAGCGCCTCCTCTTGAGATGCGACGGGAACGCCGGGAATTCTTTCCCTACGAAACAGGGAAGGGATACCTCATCTCGAGCTAGGAGTCGGAAACGGAGCTCCCCTGGATGTGGGCGGGACCCCACGTGCTTCCTCCGAGTGCAGACGGGTATGTCGGGGAACTTCTGGAGTTGCAGCAAGGGTGTGAAGGACCCTTTGGAAGTTCCAGTGGTTAGATGTGATTGGCCTCGAGAAGCCTCAGCGGAAATCGGCCTCATCTCGCCTGGAGGGCAAAACCTCCTGGATTTTCTCGAGTTGCGGCAGGTGCTCTCGACTTACGACGGGGACCTCAGGGAACCGCTCTGGTGGCCTCAGGAAAGGCCAGTCCCCATGCGAGTTCCTCGGGGGCCTCTGGGGATTCCTCTCCCGTCGATGCCGGGGCCTAAGTCCTTGTGTGGAGTCGGTGCCGGAACCTGAGGATTCCTCTCCAGTGCTGACATGGATCTTGGGGTACTTCTGGAGTCTCCCCAAGGGAGTCAGTCTTCGTCTCAAATGCGGGCATGCACTTGCGCTTTCCTCCAGAGCGGTAGCAGCAGTGTCACGCAGTCCGCCTCGTGGATCAAAGGATCGATGGTTTTCCCTCGAGTCTTTTCCACTAGGCTTTCCCACGAGGCTTTCCCACAGGGCTGTCCCACGTGCACACGTGGTGGAAGTCGATCCTTGGCTTGAACGTCAAGGCAGTGCAGGGAAAACAGGTTCCTCTGGAATGGACTGACACATCTTGGGGACTCTTGGAATGGTGTCACGACCCTGGAGTTCCTCTCGCCTTTCCTGTGGAGAGCGCCTCCTCTTGAGATGCGACGGGAACGCCGGGAATTCTTTCCCTACGAAACAGGGAAAGGATCCCTCATCTCGAGCTAGGAGGCGGAAACGGGGCTCCCCTGGATGTGTGCGGGACCCCACGTGCTTCCATTCGAGTGGAGACGGGTATGTCGGGGAACTTCTTGAGTTGCAGCAAGGCTGTGAAGGACCCTTTGGAAGTTCCAGTGTTTAGACGTGATTAGCCTCGAGAAGCCTCAGCGGAAATGAGCCTCATCTCGCCTGGAGGGCAAAACCTCCTGGATTTTCTCGAGTTGCGGCAGGTGATCTCGACTTACGACGGGGACCTCAGGGACCCGCTCTGGTGGCCTCAGGAAAGGCCAGTCCCCATGCGAGTTCCTCGGGGGCCTCTGGGGATTCCTATCCCGTCGATGCCAGGGCCTAAGTCCTTGTGTGGAGTCGGGGCCGGAACCTGAGGATTCCTCTCCAGTGCTGACATGGATCTTGGGGTACTTCTGGAGTCTCCCCAAGGGAGTCAGTCTTCGTCTCAAATGCGGGCATGCACTTGCGCTTTCCTCCAGAGCGGTAGCAGCAGTGTCACGCAGTCCGCCTCGTGGATCAAAGGATCTATGGTTTTCCCTCGAGTCTTTTCCACGAGGCTTTCCCACTAGGCTTTCCCACAGGGCTGTCCCACGTGCACACGTGGTGTGAGTCGATCCTTGGCTTGAACGTCAAGGCAGTGCAGGGAAAACAGGTTCCTCTGGAATGGACTGACACATCTGAGGGTCTCTTGGAATGGTGTCACGACCCTGGAGTTCCTCTCGCCTTTCCTGTGGAGAGCGCCTCCTCTTGAGATGCGACGGGAACGCCGGGAAATCTTTCCCTACGAAACAGGGAAAGGATCCCTCATCTCGAGCTAGGAGGCGGAAACGGGGCTCCCCTGGATGTGTGCGGGACCCCACGTGCTTCCTCTCGAGTGGAGACGGGTATGTCGGGGAACTTCTTGAGTTGCAGCAAGGGTGTGAAGGACCCTTTGGATGTTCCAGTGGTTAGACGTGATTAGCCTCGAGAAGCCTCAGCGGAAATGGGCCTCATCTCGCCTGGAGGGCAAAACCTCCTGGATTTTCTCGAGTTGCGGCAGGTGCTCTCGACTTACGACGGGGACCTCAGGGACCCGCTCTGGTGGCCTCAGGAAAGGCCAGTCCCCATGCGAGTTCCTCGGGGGCTTCTGGGGATTCCTCTCCCGTCGATGCCGGGGCCTAAGTCCTTGTGTGGAGTCGGGGCCGGAACCTGAGGATTCCTCTCCAGTGCTGACATGGATCTTGGGGTACTTCTGGAGTCTCCCCAGGGGAGTCAGTCCTCGTCTCGAATGCGGGCATGCACTTGCGCTTTCCTCCAGAGCGGTAGCAGCAGTGTCACGCAGTCTGCCGGGTGGATCAAAGGATCTATGGTTTTCCCTCGAGCCTTTCCCACGAGGCTTTCCCACGAGGCTTTCCCACAGGGCTGTCCCACGTGCACACGTGGTGGGAGTCGATCCTCGGCTTGAACGTCAAGGCAGTGCAGGGAAAACAGGTTCCTCTGGAATGGACTGACACATCTGGGGGACTCTTGGAACGGTGGCATGACCCTGGAGTTCCTCTCGCCTTTCCTGTGGAGAGCGCCTCGTCTTGAGATGCGATGGGAACGCCGGGAATTCTTTCCCTACGAAACAGGGAAATGATCCCTCATCTCGAGCTAGGAGGCGGAAACGGGGCTCCCCTGGATGTGTGTGGGACACCACGTGCTTCCTCTCGAGTGGAGACGGGTATGTCGGGGAACTTCTTGAGTTGCAGCAAGGGTGTGAAGGACCCTTTGGAAGTTCCAGTGGTTACATGTGATTGGCCTCGAGAAGCCTCAGCGGAAATGGGCCTCATCTCGCCTGGAGGGCAAAACCTCCTGGATTTTCTCGAGTTGCGGCAGGTGCTATCGACTTACAACGGGGACCTCAGGGAACCGCTCTGGTGGCCTCAGGAAAGGCCAGTCCCCATGCGAGTTCCTCGGGGGCCTCTCGGGATTCCTCTCCCGTCGATGCCGGGGCCTAAGACCTTGTGTGGAGTCGGGGCCGGAACCTGAGAATTCCTCTCCAGTACTGACATGGATCTTGGGGTACTTCTGGAGTCTCCCCAGGGAAGTCAGTCCTCGTCTCAAATGCGGGCATGCACTTGCGCTTTCCTCCAGAGCGGTAGCAGCAGTGTCACGTAGTCCGCCGCGTGGATCAAAGGATCTATGGTTTTCCCTCGAGTCTTTCCCACGAGGCTTTCCCACGCGGCGTTCCCACAGGGCTGTCCCACGTGCACAAGTGGTGGGAGTCGATCCTTGGCTTGAACGCCAAGGCAGTGCAGGGAAAACAGGTTCCTCTGGAATGGACTGACACATCTGGGGGACTCTTGGAATGGTGGCACGACCCTGGAGTTCCTCTCGCCTTTCCTGTGCAGAGCGCCTCCTCTTGAGATGCGACGGGAACGCCGGGAATTCTTTCCCTACGAAACAGGGAAAGGATCCCTCATCTCGAGCTAGGAGGCGGAAACGGGGCTCCCCTGGATGTGTGCGGGACCCCACGTGCTTCCTCTCGAGTGGAGATGGGTATGTCGGGGAACTTCTTGAGTTGCAGCAAGGGTGTGAAGGACCCTTTGGAAGTTCCAGTGGTTAGATGTGATTGGCCTCGAGAAGCCTCAGCGGAAATTGGCCTCATCTCGCCTGGAGGGCAAAACCTCCTGGATTTTCTCGAGTTGCGGCAGGTGCTCTCGACTTACGACGGGGACCTCAGGGACCCGCTCTGGTGGCCTCAGGAAAGGCCAGTCCCCATGCGAGGTCCTCGGGGGCGTCTCAGGATTCCTCTCCCGTCGATGCCGGGGCCTAAGACCTTGTGTGGAGTCGGGGCCGGAACCTGAGGATTCCTCTCCAGTGCTTACATGGATCTGGGGTACTTCTGGAGTCTCCCCAGGGGAGTCAGTCCTCGTCTCGAATGCGGGCATGCATTGCGCTTTCCTCCAGAGCGGTAGCAGCAGTGTCACGCAGTCCGCCGCGTGGATCAAAGGATCTATGGTTTTCCCTCGAGTCATTCCCACGAGGCTTTCCCACGAGGCTTTCCCACAGGGCTGTCCCACGTGCACACGTGGTGGGAGTCGATCCTTGGCTTGAACGCCAAGGCAGTGCAGGGAAAACAGGTTCCGCTGGAATGGACTGACACATCTGGGGGACTCTTGGAATGGTGGCACGACCCTGGAGTTCCTCTCGCCTTTCCTGTGGAGAGCGCCTCCTCTTG
This sequence comes from Ovis canadensis, assembly GCF_042477335.2. NCBI lineage: Eukaryota > Metazoa > Chordata > Mammalia > Artiodactyla > Bovidae > Ovis > Ovis canadensis. The sequence goes on from NC_091258.1 coordinate 12,045,873, forward strand.
AGATGCGACGGGAACGCCGGGAATTCTTTCCCTACGAAACAGGGAAGGGATACCTCATCTCGAGCTAGGAGTCGGAAACGGAGCTCCCCTGGATGTGGGCGGGACCCCACGTGCTTCCTCCGAGTGCAGACGGGTATGTCGGGGAACTTCTTGAGTTGCAGCAAGGGTGTGAAGGGCCCTTTGGAAGTTCCAGTGTTTAGACGTGATTAGCCTCGAGAAGCCTCAGCGGAAATGAGCCTCATCTCGCCTGGAGGGCAAAACCTCCTGGATTTTCTCGAGTTGCGGCAGGTGATCTCGACTTACGACGGGGACCTCAGGGACCCGCTCTGGTGGCCTCAGGAAAAGCCAGTCCCCATGCGAGTTCCTCGGGGGCCTCTCGGGATCCCTCTCCCGTCGATGCCAGGGCCTAAGTCCTTCTGTGGAGTCGGGGCCGGACCTGAGGATTCCTCTCCAGTGCTGACATGGATCTTGGGGTACTTCTGGAGTCTCCCCAGGGGAGTCAGTCCTCGTCTCGAATGCGGGCATGCACTTGCGCTTTCCTCCAGAGCGGTAGCAGCAGTGTCACGCAGTCCGCCGCGTGGATCAAAGGATCTATGGTTTTCCCTCGAGTCTTTCCCACGAGGCTTTCCCACAGGGCTGTCCCACGTGCACACGTGGTGGGAGTCGATCCTCGGCTTGAACATCAAGGCAGTGCAGGGAAAACAGGTTCCTCTGTAATGGACTGACACATCTGGGGGTCTCTTGGAATGGTGGCACGACCCTGGAGTTCCTCTCGCCTTTCCTGTGGAGAGCGCCTCCTCTTGAGATGCGACGGGAACGCCGGGAATTCTTTCCCTACGAAACAGGGAAAGGATCCCTCATCTCGAGCTAGTAGGGGGAAACGGGGCTCCCCTGGATGTGTGCGGGACACCACGTGCTTCCTCTCGAGTGCAGACGGGTATGTCGGGGAACTTCTTGAGTTGCAGCAAGGGTGTGAAGGACCCTTTGGAAGTTCCAGTGGTTAGATGTGATTGGCCTCGAGAAGCCTCAGCGGAAATGGGCCTCATCTCGCCTGGAGGGCAAAACCTCCTGGATTTTCTCGAGTTGCGGCAGGTGCTCTCGACTTACGACGGGGATCTCAGGGAACCGCTCTGGTGGCCTCAGGAAAGGCCAGTCCCCATGCGAGTTCCTCGGGGGCCTCTGGGGATTCCTCTCCCGTCGATGCCGGGGCCTAAGTCCTTGTGTGGAGTCGGGGCCGGAACCTGAGGATTCCTCTCCAGTGCTGACATGGATCTTGGGGTACTTCTGGAGTCTCCCCAGGGGAGTCAGTCTTCGTCTCGAATGCGGGCATGCACTTGCGCTTTCCTCCAGAGCGGTAGCAGCAGTGTCACGCAGTCCGCCTCGTGGATCAAAGGATCTATGGTTTTCCCTCGAGTCTTTTCCACGAGGCTTTCCCACGAGGCTTTCCCACAGGGCTGTCCCACGTGCACACGTGGTGGGAGTCGATCCTTGGCTTGAACGTCAAGGCAGTGCAGGGAAAACAGGTTCCTCTGGAATGGACTGACACATCTGGGGGACTCTTGGAATGGTGGCACGACCCTGGAGTTCCTCTCGCCTTTCCTGTGGAGAGCGCCTCCTCTTGAGATGCGACGGGAACGCCGGGAATTCTTTCCCTACGAAACAGGGAAAGGATCCCTCATCTCGAGCTAGGAGGCAGAAACGGGGCTCCCCTGGATGTGTGCGGGACCCCACGTGCTTCCTCTCGAGTGGAGATGGGTATGTCGGGGAACTTCTTGAGTTGCAGCAAGGGTGTGAAGGACCCTTTGGAAGTTCCAATGGTTAGATGTGATTGGCCTCGAGAAGCCTCAGCGGAAATTGGCCTCATCTCGCCTGGAGGGCAAAACCTCCTGGATTTTCTCGAGTTGCGGCAGGTGCTCTCGACTTACGACGGGGACCTCAGCGACCCGCTCTGGTGGCCTCAGGAAAGGCCAGTCCCCATGCGAGGTCCTCGGGGGCGTCTCAGGATTCCTCTCCCGTCGATGCCGGGGCCTAAGACCTTGTGTGGAGTCGGGGCCGGAACCTGAGGATTCCTCTCCAGTGCTTACATGGATCTGGGGTACTTCTGGAGTCTCCCCAGGGGAGTCAGTCCTCGTCTCGAATGCGGGCATGCATTGCGCTTTCCTCCAGAGCGGTAGCAGCAGTGTCACGCAGTCCGCCGCGTGGATCAAAGGATCTATGGTTTTCCCTCGAGTCATTCCCACGAGGCTTTCCCACGAGGCTTTCCCACAGGGCTGTCCCACGTGCACACGTGGTGGGAGTCGATCCTTGGCTTGAACGCCAAGGCAGTGCAGGGAAAACAGGTTCCTCTGGAATGGACTGACACATCTGGGGGACTCTTGGAATGGTGGCACGACCCTGGAGTTCCTCTCGCCTTTCCTGTGGAGAGCGCCTCCTCTTGAGATGCGACGGGAACGCCGGGAATTCTTTCCCTACGAAACAGGGAAGGGATCCCTCATCTCGAGCTAGGAGGCGGAAACGGGGCTCCCCTGGATGTGTGCGGGACCCCACGTGCTTCCTTTCGAGTGGAGACGGGTATGTCGGGGAACTTCTTGAGTTGCAGCAAGGGTGTGAAGGACCGTTTGGAAGTTCCAGTGTTTAGACGTGATTAGCCTAGAGAAGCCTCAGCGGAAATGAGCCTCATCTCGCCTGGAGGGCAAAACCTCCTGGATTTTCTCGAGTTGCGGCAGGTGATCTCGACTTACGACGTGGACCTCAGGGACCCGCTCTGGTGGCCTCAGGAAAAGCCAGTCCCCATGCGAGTTCCTCGGGGGCCTGTCCGGATCCCTCTCCCGTCGATGCCGGGGCCTAAGTCCTTGTGTGGAGTCGGGGCCGGAACCTGAGGATTCCTCTCCAGTGCTGACATGGATCTTGGGGTACTTCTGGAGTCTCCCCAGGGGAGTCAGTCCTCGTCTCGAATGCGGGCATGCACTTGCGCTTTCCTCCAGAGTGGTAGCAGCAGTGTCACGCAGCCCGCCGCGTGGATCAAAGGATCTATGGTTTTCCCTCGAGTCTTTCCCACGAGGCTTTCCCACGAGGCTTTCCCACAGGGCTGTCCCACGTGCACACGTGGTGGGAGTCGATCCTTGGCTTGAACGTCAAGGCAGTGCAGGGAAAACAGGTTCCTCTGGAATGGACTGACACATCTGGGGGACTCTTGGAATGGTGTCACGAACCTGGAGTTCCTCTCGCCTTTCCTGTGGAGAGCGCCTCCTCTTGAGATGCGACGGGAACGCCGGGAATTCTTTCCCTACGAAACAGGGAAAGGATCCCTCATCTCGAGCTAGGAGGCGGAAACGGGGCTCCCCTGGATGTGTGCGGGACCCCACGTGCTTCCATTCGAGTGGAGACGGGTATGTCGGGGAACTTCTTGAGTTGCAGCAAGGGTGTGAAGGACCCTTTGGAAGTTCCAGTGTTTAGACGTGATTAGCCTCGAGAAGCCTCAGCGGAAATGAGCCTCATCTCGCCTGGAGGGCAAAACCTCCTGGATTTTCTCGAGTTGCGGCAGGTGATCTCGACTTACGACGGGGACCTCAGGGACGCGCTCTGGTGGCCTCAGGAAAAGCCAGTCCCCATGCGAGTTCCTCGGGGGCCTCTCGGGATCCCTCTCCCGTCGATGCCAGGGCCTAAGTCCTTCTGTGGAGTCGGGGCCGGAACCTGAGGATTCCTCTCCAGTGCTGACATGGATCTTGGGGTACTTCTGGAGTCTCCCCAGGGGAGTCAGTCCTCGTCTCGAATGCGGGCATGCACTTGCGCTTTCCTCCAGAGCGGTAGCAGCAGTGTCACGCAGTCCGCCGCGTGGATCAAAGGATCTATGGTTTTCCCTCGAGTCTTTCCCACGAGGCTTTCCCACAGGGCTGTCCCACGTGCACACGTGGTGGGAGTCGATCCTCGGCTTGAACATCAAGGCAGTGCAGGGAAAACAGGTTCCTCTGTAATGGACTGACACATCTGGGGGTCTCTTGGAATGGTGGCACGACCCTGGAGTTCCTCTCGCCTTTCCTGTGGAGAGCGCCTCCTCTTGAGATGCGACGGGAACGCCGGGAATTCTTTCCCTACGAAACAGGGAAAGGATCCCTCATCTCGAGCTAGGAGGCGGAAACGGGGCTCCCCTGGATGTGTGCAGGACACCACGTGCTTCCTCTCGAGTGCAGACGGGTATGTCGGGGAACTTCTTGAGTTGCAGCAAGGGTGTGAAGGACCCTTTGGAAGTTCCAGTGGTTAGATGTGATTGGCCTCGAGAAGCCTCAGCGGAAATGGGCCTCATCTCGCCTGGAGGGCAAAACCTCCTGGATTTTCTCGAGTTGCGGCAGGTGCTCTCGACTTACGACGGGGACCTCAGGGACCCGCTCTGGTGGCCTCAGGAAAGGCCAGTCCCCATGCGAGTTCCTCGGGGGCCTCTGGGGATTCCTATCCCGTCGATGCCGGGGCCTAAGTCCTTGTGTGGAGTCGGGGCCGGAACCTGAGGATTCCTCTCCAGTGCTGACATGGATCTTGGGGTACTTCTGGAGTCTCCCCAAGGGAGTCAGTCTTCGTCTCGAATGCGGGCATGCACTTGCGCTTTCCTCCAGAGCGGTAGCAGCAGTGTCACGCAGCCCGCCGCGTGGATCAAAGGATATATGGTTTTCCCTCGAGTCTTTCCCACGAGGCTTTCCCACGAGGCTTTCCCACAGGGCTGTCCCACATGCACACGTGGTGGGAGTCGATCCTCGGCTTGAACATCAAGGCAGTGCAGGGAAAACAGGTTCCTCTGTAATGGACTGACACATCTGGGGGTCTCTTGGAATGGTGGCACGACCCTGGAGATCCTCTCCCCTTTCCTGTGGAGAGCGCCTCCTCTTGAGATGCGACGGGAATGCCGGGAATTCTTTCCCTTCGAAACAGGGAAAGGATCCCTCATCTCGAGCTAGGAGGCGGAAACGGGGCTCCCCTGGATGTGTGCGGGACCCCACGTGCTTCCTCTCGAGTGGAGACGGGTATGTCGGGGAAGTTCTTGAGTTGCAGCAAGGGTGTGAAGGACCCTTTGGATGTTCCAGTGGTTAGACGTGATTAGCCTCGAGAAGCCTCAGGGGAAATGGGCCTCATCTCGCCTGGAGGGCAAAACCTCCTGGATTTTCTCGAGTTGCGACAAGTGCTCTCGCCTTACGACGGGGACCTCAGGGACCCGCTCTGGTGGCCTCAGGAAAGGCCAGTCCCCATGCGAGTTCCTCGGGGGCCTCTGGGGATTCCTCTCCCGTCGATGCCAGGGCCTAAGTCCTTGTGTGGAGTAGGGGCCGGAACCTGAGGATTCCTCTCCAGTGCTGACATGGATCTTGGGGTACTTCTGGAGTCTCCCCAGGGGAGTCAGTCTTCGTCTCGAATGCGGGCATGCACTTGCGCTTTCCTCCAGAGCGGTAGCAGCAGTGTCACGCAGTCCGCCTCGTGGATCAAAGGATCTATGGTTTTCCCTCGAGTCTTTTCCACGAGGCTTTCCCACGAGGCTTTCCCACAGGGCTGTCCCACGTGCACACGTGGTGGGAGTCGATCCTTGGCTTGAACGTCAAGGCAGTGCAGGGAAAACAGGTTCCTCTGGAATGGACTGACACATCTGGGGGACTCTTGGAATGGTGGCACGACCCTGGAGTTCCTCTCGCCTTTCCTGTGGAGAGCGCCTCCTCTTGAGATGCGACGGGAACGCCGGGAATTCTTTCCCTACGAAACAGGGAAAGGATCCCTCATCTCGAGCTAGGAGGCGGAAACGGGGCTCCCCTGGATGTGTGCGGGACCCCACGTGCTTCCTCTCGAGTGGAGATGGGTATGTCGGGGAACTTCTTGAGTTGCAGCAAGGGTGTGAAGGACCCTTTGGAAGTTCCAATGGTTAGATGTGATTGGCCTCGAGAAGCCTCAACGGAAATTGGCCTCATCTCGCCTGGAGGGCAAAACCTCCTGGATTTTCTCGAGTTGCGGCAGGTGCTCTCGACTTACGACGGGGACCTCAGCGACCCGCTCTGGTGGCCTCAGGAAAAGCCAGTCCCCATGCGAGTTCCTCGGGGGCCTCTCGGGATCCCTCTCCCGTCGATGCCAGGGCCTAAGTCCTTCTGTGGAGTCGGGGCCGGAACCTGAGGATTCCTCTCCAGTGCTGACATGGATCTTGGGGTACTTCTGGAGTCTCCCCAGGGGAGTCAGTCCTCGTCTCGAATGCGGGCATGCACTTGCGCTTTCCTCCAGAGCGGTAGCAGCAGTGTCACGCAGTCCGCCGCATGGATCAAAGGATCTATGGTTTTCCCTCGAGTCTTTCCCACGAGGCTTTCCCACAGGGCTGTCCCACGTGCACACGTGGTCGGAGTCGATCCTCGGCTTGAACATCAAGGCAGTGCAGGGAAAACAGGTTCCTCTGTAATGGACTGACACATCTGGGGGTCTCTTGGAATGGTGGCACGACCCTGGAGTTCCTCTCGCCTTTCCTGTGGAGAGCGCCTCCTCTTGAGATGCGACGGGAACGCCGGGAATTCTTTCCCTACGAAACAGGGAAAGGATCCCTCATCTCGAGCTAGGAGGCGGAAACGGGGCTCCCCTGGATGTGTGCAGGACACCACGTGCTTCCTCTCGAGTGCAGACGGGTATGTCGGGGAACTTCTTGAGTTGCAGCAAGGGTGTGAAGGACCCTTTGGAAGTTCCAGTGGTTAGATGTGATTGGCCTCGAGAAGCCTCAGCGGAAATGGGCCTCATCTCGCCTGGAGGGCAAAACCTCCTGGATTTTCTCGAGTTGCGGCAGGTGCTCTCGACTTACGACGGGGACCTCAGGGACCCGCTCTGGTGGCCTCAGGAAAGGCCAGTCCCCATGCGAGTTCCTCGGGGGCCTCTGGGGATTCCTATCCCGTCGATGCCGGGGCCTAAGTCCTTGTGTGGAGTCGGGGCCGGAACCTGAGGATTCCTCTCCAGTGCTGACATGGATCTTGGGGTACTTCTGGAGTCTCCCCAGGGGAGTCAGTCCTCGTCTCGAATGCGGGCATGCACTTGCGCTTTCCTCCAGAGTGGTAGCAGCAGTGTCACGCAGCCCGCCGCGTGGATCAAAGGATCTATGGTTTTCCCTCGAGTCTTTCCCACGAGGCTTTCCCACGAGGCTTTCCCACAGGGCTGTCCCACGTGCACACGTGGTGGGAGTCGATCCTTTGCTTGAACGTCAAGGCAGTGCAGGGAAAACAGGTTCCTCTGGAATGGACTGACACATCTGGGGGACTCTTGGAATGTGTCACGACCCTGGAGTTCCTCTCGCCTTTCCTGTGGAGAGCGCCTCCTCTTGAGATGCGACGGGAACGCCGGGAATTCTTTCCCTACGAAACAGGGAAAGGATCCCTCATCTCGAGCTAGGAGGCGGAAACGGGGCTCCCCTGGATGTGTGCGGGACCCCACGTGCTTCCATTCGAGCGGTGACGGGTATGTCGGGGAACTTCTTGAGTTGCAGCAAGGGTGTGAAGGACCCTTTGGAAGTTGCAGTGTTTAGACGTGATTAGCCTCGAGAAGCCTCAGCGGAAATGAGACTCATCTCGCCTGGAGGGCAAAACCTCCTGGATTTTCTCGAGTTGCGGCAGGTGATCTCGACTTAGGACGGGGACCTCAGGGACGCGCTCTGGTGGCCTCAGGAAAAGCCAGTCCCCATGCGAGTTCCTCGGGGGCCTCTCGGGATCCCTCTCCCGTCGATGCCAGGGCCTAAGTCCTTCTGTGGAGTCGGGGCCGGAACCTGAGGATTCCTCTCCAGTGCTGACATGGATCTTGGGGTACTTCTGGAGTCTCCCCAGGGGAGTCAGTCCTCGTCTCGAATGCGGGCATGCACTTGCGCTTTCCTCCAGAGCGGTAGCAGCAGTGTCACGCAGTCCGCCGCGTGGATCAAAGGATCTATGGTTTTCCCTCGAGTCTTTCCCACGAGGCTTTCCCACAGGGCTGTCCCACGTGCACACGTGGTGGGAGTCGATCCTCGGCTTGAACATCAAGGCAGTGCAGGGAAAACAGGTTCCTCTGTAATGGACTGAAACATCTGGGGGTCTCTTGGAATGGTGGCACGACCCTGGAGTTCCTCTCGCCTTTCCTGTGGAGAGCGCCTCCTCTTGAGATGCGACGGGAACGCCGGGAATTCTTTCCCTACGAAACAGGGAAAGGATCCCTCATCTCGAGCTAGGAGGCAGAAACGGGGCTCCCCTGGATGTGTGCGGGACACCACGTGCTTCCTCTCGAGTGCAGACGGGTATGTCGGGGAACTTCTTGAGTTGCAGCAAGGGTGTGAAGGACCCTTTGGAAGTTCCAGTGGTTAGATGTGATTGGCCTCGAGAAGCCTCAGCGGAAATGGGCCTCATCTGGCCTGGAGGGCAAAACCTCCTGGATTTTCTCCAGTTCCGGCAGGTACTCTCGACTTACGACGGGGACCTCAGGGACCCGCTCTGGTGGCCTCAGGAAAGGCCAGTCCCGATGCGAGTTCCTCGGGGGCCTCTCGGGATTCCTCTCCCGTCGATGCCGGGGCCTAAGACCTTGTGTGGAGTCGGGGCCGGAACCTGAGGATTCCTCTCCAGTGCTGACATGGATCTTGGGGTACTTCTGGAGTCTCCCCAGGGGAGTCAGTCCTCGTCTCGAATGCGGGCATGCACTTGCGCTTTCCTCCAGAGCGGTAGCAGCAGTGTCACGCAGTCCGCCGCGTGGATCAAAGGATCTATGGTTTTCCCTCGAGTCTTTCCCACGAGGCTTTCCCACGAGGCTTTCCCACAGGGCTGTCCCACGTGCACACGTGGTGGGAGTCGATCCTCGGCTTGAACGTCAAGGCAGTGCAGGGAAAACAGGTTCCTCTGGAATGGACTGACACATCTGGGGGACTCTTGGAATGGTGGCACGACCCTGGAGTTCCTCTCGCCTTTCCTGTGGAGAGCGCCTCCTTTTGAGATGCGACGGGACGCCGGGAATTTTTCCCTACGAAACAGGGAAGGATCCATCATCTCGAGCTAGGAGGCGGAAACGGGGCTCCCCTGGATGTGTGAGGGACCCCACGTGCTTCCTCTCGAGTGGAGACGGGTACGTCGGGGAACTTCTTGAGTTGCAGCAATGGTGTGAAGGACCCTTTGGAAGTTCCAGTGGTTAGATGTGATTGGCCTCGAGAAGCCTCAGCGAAATGGGCCTCATCTCGCCTGAAGGGCAAAACCTCCTGGATTTTCTCGAGTTGCGGCAGGTGCTCTCGACTTACGACGGGGACCTCAGGAACCGCTCTGGTGGCCTCAGGAACGGCCAGTCCCCATGCGAGTTCCTCGGGGGCCTCTCGGGATTCCTCTCCCGTCGATGCCAGTGCCTAAGACCTTGTGTGGAGTCGAGGCCGGATCCTGGGGATTCCTCTCCAGTGCTGACATGGATCTAGGGGTACTTCTGGAGTCTCCCCAGGGGAGTCAGTCCTCGTCTCGAATGCGGGCATGCACTTGCGCTTTCCTCCAGAGCGGTAGCAGCAGTGTCACGCAGTCCGCCGCGTGGATCAAAGGATCTATGGTTTTCCCTCGAGTCTTTTCCACGAGGCTTTCCCACGAGGCTTTCCCACAGGGCTGTCCCACGTGCACACGTGGTGGGAGTCGATCCTTGGCTTGAACGTCAAGGCAGTGCAGGGAAAACAGGTTCCTCTGGAATGGACTGACACATCTGGGGGACTCTTGGAATGGTGTCACGAACCTGGAGTTCCTCTCGCCTTTCCTGTGGAGAGCGCCTCCTCTTGAGATGCGACGGGAACGCCGGGAATTCTTTCCCTACGAAACAGGGAAAGGATCCCTCATCTCGAGCTAGGAGGCGGAAACGGGGCTCCCCTGGATGTGTGCGGGACCCCACGTGCTTCCATTCGAGTGGAGACGGGTATGTCGGGGAACTTCTTGAGTTGCAGCAAGGGTGTGAAGGACCCTTTGGAAGTTCCAGTGTTTAGACGTGATTAGCCTCGAGAAGCCTCAGCGGAAATGAGCCTCATCTCGCCTGGAGGGCAAAACCTCCTGGATTTTCTCGAGTTGCGGCAGGTGATCTCGACTTACGACGGGGACCTCAGGGACCCGCTCTGGTGGCCTCAGGAAAAGCCAGTCCCCATGCGAGTTCCTCGGGGGCCTCTCGGGATCCCTCTCCCGTCGATGCCAGGGCCTAAGTCCTTCTGTGGAGTCGGGGCCGGAACCTGAGGATTCCTCTCCAGTGCTGACATGGATCTTGGGGTACTTCTGGAGTCTCCCCAGGGGAGTCAGTCCTCGTCTCGAATGCGGGCATGCACTTGCGCTTTCCTCCAGAGCGGTAGCAGCAGTGTCACGCAGTCCGCCGCGTGGATCAAAGGATCTATGGTTTTCCCTCGAGTCTTTCCCACGAGGCTTTCCCACAGGGCTGTCCCACGTGCACACGTGGTGGGAGTCGATCCTCGGCTTGAACATCAAGGCAGTGCAGGGAAAACAGGTTCCTCTGTAATGGACTGACACATCTGGGGGTCTCTTGGAATGGTGGCACGACCCTGGAGTTCCTCTCGCCTTTCCTGTGGAGAGCGCCTCCTCTTGAGATGCGACGGGAACGCCGGGAATTCTTTCCCTACGAAACAGGGAAAGGATCCCTCATCTCGAGCTAGGAGGCGGAAACGGGGCTCCCCTGGATGTGTGCAGGACACCACGTGCTTCCTCTCGAGTGCAGACGGGTATGTCGGGGAACTTCTTGAGTTGCAGCAAGGGTGTGAAGGACCCTTTGGAAGTTCCAGTGGTTAGATGTGATTGGCCTCGAGAAGCCTCAGCGGAAATGGGCCTCATCTCGCCTGGAGGGCAAAACCTCCTGGATTTTCTCGAGTTGCGGCAGGTGCTCTCGACTTACGACGGGGACCTCAGGGACCCGCTCTGGTGGCCTCAGGAAAGGCCAGTCCCCATGCGAGTTCCTCGGGGGCCTCTGGGGATTCCTATCCCGTCGATGCCGGGGCCTAAGTCCTTGTGTGGAGTCGGGGCCGGAACCTGAGGATTCCTCTCCAGTGCTGACATGGATCTTGGGGTACTTCTGGAGTCTCCCCAAGGGAGTCAGTCTTCGTCTCGAATGCGGGCATGCACTTGCGCTTTCCTCCAGAGCGGTAGCAGCAGTGTCACGCAGCCCGCCGCGTGGATCAAAGGATATATGGTTTTCCCTCGAGTCTTTCCCACGAGGCTTTCCCACGAGGCTTTCCCACAGGGCTGTCCCACATGCACACGTGGTGGGAGTCGATCCTCGGCTTGAACATCAAGGCAGTGCAGGGAAAACAGGTTCCTCTGTAATGGACTGACACATCTGGGGGTCTCTTGGAATGGTGGCACGACCCTGGAGATCCTCTCCCCTTTCCTGTGGAGAGCGCCTCCTCTTGAGATGCGACGGGAATGCCGGGAATTCTTTCCCTTCGAAACAGGGAAAGGATCCCTCATCTCGAGCTAGGAGGCGGAAACGGGGCTCCCCTGGATGTGTGCGGGACCCCACGTGCTTCCTCTCGAGTGGAGACGGGTATGTCGGGGAAGTTCTTGAGTTGCAGCAAGGGTGTGAAGGACCCTTTGGATGTTCCAGTGGTTAGACGTGATTAGCCTCGAGAAGCCTCAGGGGAAATGGGCCTCATCTCGCCTGGAGGGCAAAACCTCCTGGATTTTCTCGAGTTGCGACAAGTGCTCTCGCCTTACGACGGGGACCTCAGGGACCCGCTCTGGTGGCCTCAGGAAAGGCCAGTCCCCATGCGAGTTCCTCGGGGGCCTCTGGGGATTCCTCTCCCGTCGATGCCAGGGCCTAAGTCCTTGTGTGGAGTAGGGGCCGGAACCTGAGGATTCCTCTCCAGTGCTGACATGGATCTTGGGGTACTTCTGGAGTCTCCCCAGGGGAGTCAGTCTTCGTCTCGAATGCGGGCATGCACTTGCGCTTTCCTCCAGAGCGGTAGCAGCATTGTCACGCAGTCCGCCTCGTGGATCAAAGGATCTATGGTTTTCCCTCGAGTCTTTTCCACGAGTCTTTCCCACGAGGCTTTCCCACAGGGCTGTCCCACGTGCACACGTGGTGGGAGTCGATCCTTGGCTTGAACGTCAAGGCAGTGCAGGGAAAACAGGTTCCTCTGGAATGGACTGACACATCTGGGGGACTCTTGGAATGGTGGCACGACCCTGGAGTTCCTCTCGCCTTTCCTGTGGAGAGCGCCTCCTCTTGAGATGCGACGGGAACGCCGGGAATTCTTTCCCTACGAAACAGGGAAAGGATCCCTCATCTCGAGCTAGGAGGCGGAAACGGGGCTCCCCTGGATGTGTGCGGGACCCCACGTGCTTCCTCTCGAGTGGAGATGGGTATGTCGGGGAACTTCTTGAGTTGCAGCAAGGGTGTGAAGGACCCTTTGGAAGTTCCAATGGTTAGATGTGATTGGCCTCGAGAAGCCTCAACGGAAATTGGCCTCATCTCGCCTGGAGGGCAAAACCTCCTGGATTTTCTCGAGTTGCGGCAGGTGCTCTCGACTTACGACGGGGACCTCAGCGACCCGCTCTGGTGGCCTCAGGAAAAGCCAGTCCCCATGCGAGTTCCTCGGGGGCCTCTCGGGATCCCTCTCCCGTCGATGCCAGGACCTAAGTCCTTCTGTGGAGTCGGGGCCGGAACCTGAGGATTCCTCTCCAGTGCTGACATGGATCTTGGGGTACTTCTGGAGTCTCCCCAGGGGAGTCAGTCCTCGTCTCGAATGCGGGCATGCACTTGCGCTTTCCTCCAGAGCGGTAGCAGCAGTGTCACGCAGTCCGCCGCATGGATCAAAGGATCTATGGTTTTCCCTCGAGTCTTTCCCACGAGGCTTTCCCACAGGGCTGTCCCACGTGCACACGTGGTCGGAGTCGATCCTCGGCTTGAACATCAAGGCAGTGCAGGGAAAACAGGTTCCTCTGTAATGGACTGACACATCTGGGGGTCTCTTGGAATGGTGGCACGACCCTGGAGTTCCTCTCGCCTTTCCTGTGGAGAGCGCCTCCTCTTGAGATGCGACGGGAACGCCGGGAATTCTTTCCCTACGAAACAGGGAAAGGATCCCTCATCTCGAGCTAGGAGGCGGAAACGGGGCTCCCCTGGATGTGTGCAGGACACCACGTGCTTCCTCTCGAGTGCAGACGGGTATGTCGGGGAACTTCTTGAGTTGCAGCAAGGGTGTGAAGGACCCTTTGGAAGTTCCAGTGGTTAGATGTGATTGGCCTCGAGAAGCCTCAGCGGAAATGGGCCTCATCTCGCCTGGAGGGCAAAACCTCCTGGATTTTCTCGAGTTGCGGCAGGTGCTCTCGACTTACGACGGGGACCTCAGGGACCCGCTCTGGTGGCCTCAGGAAAGGCCAGTCCCCATGCGAGTTCCTCGGGGGCCTCTGGGGATTCCTATCCCGTCGATGCCGGGGCCTAAGTCCTTGTGTGGAGTCGGGGCCGGAACCTGAGGATTCCTCTCCAGTGCTGACATGGATCTTGGGGTACTTCTGGAGTCTCCCCAGGGGAGTCAGTCCTCGTCTCGAATGCGGGCATGCACTTGCGCTTTCCTCCAGAGTGGTAGCAGCAGTGTCACGCAGCCCGCCGCGTGGATCAAAGGATCTATGGTTTTCCCTCGAGTCTTTCCCACGAGGCTTTCCCACGAGGCTTTCCCACAGGGCTGTCCCACGTGCACACGTGGTGGGAGTCGATCCTTTGCTTGAACGTCAAGGCAGTGCAGGGAAAACAGGTTCCTCTGGAATGGACTGACACATCTGGGGGACTCTTGGAATGTGTCACGACCCTGGAGTTCCTCTCGCCTTTCCTGTGGAGAGCGCCTCCTCTTGAGATGCGACGGGAACGCCGGGAATTCTTTCCCTACGAAACAGGGAAAGGATCCCTCATCTCGAGCTAGGAGGCGGAAACGGGGCTCCCCTGGATGTGTGCGGGACCCCACGTGCTTCCATTCGAGCGGTGACGGGTATGTCGGGGAACTTCTTGAGTTGCAGCAAGGGTGTGAAGGACCCTTTGGAAGTTGCAGTGTTTAGACGTGATTAGCCTCGAGAAGCCTCAGCGGAAATGAGACTCATCTCGCCTGGAGGGCAAAACCTCCTGGATTTTCTCGAGTTGCGGCAGGTGATCTCGACTTAGGACGGGGACCTCAGGGACGCGCTCTGGTGGCCTCAGGAAAAGCCAGTCCCCATGCGAGTTCCTCGGGGGCCTCTCGGGATCCCTCTCCCGTCGATGCCAGGGCCTAAGTCCTTCTGTGGAGTCGGGGCCGGAACCTGAGGATTCCTCTCCAGTGCTGACATGGATCTTGGGGTACTTCTGGAGTCTCCCCAGGGGAGTCAGTCCTCGTCTCGAATGCGGGCATGCACTTGCGCTTTCCTCCAGAGCGGTAGCAGCAGTGTCACGCAGTCCGCCGCGTGGATCAAAGGATCTATGGTTTTCCCTCGAGTCTTTCCCACGAGGCTTTCCCACAGGGCTGTCCCACGTGCACACGTGGTGGGAGTCGATCCTCGGCTTGAACATCAAGGCAGTGCAGGGAAAACAGGTTCCTCTGTAATGGACTGAAACATCTGGGGGTCTCTTGGAATGGTGGCACGACCCTGGAGTTCCTCTCGCCTTTCCTGTGGAGAGCGCCTCCTCTTGAGATGCGACGGGAACGCCGGGAATTCTTTCCCTACGAAACAGGGAAAGGATCCCTCATCTCGAGCTAGGAGGCAGAAACGGGGCTCCCCTGGATGTGTGCGGGACACCACGTGCTTCCTCTCGAGTGCAGACGGGTATGTCGGGGAACTTCTTGAGTTGCAGCAAGGGTGTGAAGGACCCTTTGGAAGTTCCAGTGGTTAGATGTGATTGGCCTCGAGAAGCCTCAGCGGAAATGGGCCTCATCTGGCCTGGAGGGCAAAACCTCCTGGATTTTCTCCAGTTCCGGCAGGTACTCTCGACTTACGACGGGGACCTCAGGGACCCGCTCTGGTGGCCTCAGGAAAGGCCAGTCCCGATGCGAGTTCCTCGGGGGCCTCTCGGGATTCCTCTCCCGTCGATGCCGGGGCCTAAGACCTTGTGTGGAGTCGGGGCCGGAACCTGAGGATTCCTCTCCAGTGCTGACATGGATCTTGGGGTACTTCTGGAGTCTCCCCAGGGGAGTCAGTCCTCGTCTCGAATGCGGGCATGCACTTGCGCTTTCCTCCAGAGCGGTAGCAGCAGTGTCACGCAGTCCGCCGCGTGGATCAAAGGATCTATGGTTTTCCCTCGAGTCTTTCCCACGAGGCTTTCCCACGAGGCTTTCCCACAGGGCTGTCCCACGTGCACACGTGGTGGGAGTCGATCCTCGGCTTGAACGTCAAGGCAGTGCAGGGAAAACAGGTTCCTCTGGAATGGACTGACACATCTGGGGGACTCTTGGAATGGTGGCACGACCCTGGAGTTCCTCTCGCCTTTCCTGTGGAGAGCGCCTCCTTTTGAGATGCGACGGGACGCCGGGAATTTTTCCCTACGAAACAGGGAAGGATCCATCATCTCGAGCTAGGAGGCGGAAACGGGGCTCCCCTGGATGTGTGAGGGACCCCACGTGCTTCCTCTCGAGTGGAGACGGGTACGTCGGGGAACTTCTTGAGTTGCAGCAATGGTGTGAAGGACCCTTTGGAAGTTCCAGTGGTTAGATGTGATTGGCCTCGAGAAGCCTCAGCGAAATGGGCCTCATCTCGCCTGAAGGGCAAAACCTCCTGGATTTTCTCGAGTTGCGGCAGGTGCTCTCGACTTACGACGGGGACCTCAGGAACCGCTCTGGTGGCCTCAGGAACGGCCAGTCCCCATGCGAGTTCCTCGGGGGCCTCTCGGGATTCCTCTCCCGTCGATGCCAGTGCCTAAGACCTTGTGTGGAGTCGAGGCCGGATCCTGGGGATTCCTCTCCAGTGCTGACATGGATCTAGGGGTACTTCTGGAGTCTCCCCAGGGGAGTCAGTCCTCGTCTCGAATGCGGGCATGCACTTGCGCTTTCCTCCAGAGCGGTAGCAGCAGTGTCACGCAGTCCGCCGCGTGGATCAAAGGATCTATGGTTTTCCCTCGAGTCTTTCCCACGAGGCTTTCCCACGAGGCTTTCCCACAGGGCTGTCCCACGTGCACACGTGGTGGGAGTCGATCCTCGGCTTGAACGTCAAGGAAGTGCAGGGAAAACAGGTTCCCCTGGAATGGACTGACACATCTGGGGGACTCTTGGAATGGTGGCATGACCCTGGAGTTCCTCTCGCCTTTCCTGTGGAGAGCGCCTCCTCTTGAGATGCGACGGGAACGCCGGGAATTCTTTCCCTACGAAACAGGGAAAGGATCCCTCATCTCGAGCTAGGAGGCAGAAACGGGTCTCCCCTGGATGTGTGCGGGACACCACGTGCTTCCTCTCGAGTGGAGACGGGTATGTCGGGGAACTTCTTGAGTTGCAGCAAGGGTGTGAAGGACCCTTTGGAAGTTCCAGTGGTTAGATGTGATTGGCCTCGAGAAGCCTCAGTGGAAATGGGCCTCATCTCGCCTGGAGGGCAAAACCTCCTGGATTTTCTCGAGTTGCGGCAGGTGCTCTCGACTTACGACGGGGACCTCAGGGACCCGCTCTGGTGGCCTCAGGAAAGGCCAGTCCCGATGAGAGTTCCTCGGGGGCCTCTCGTGATTCCTCTCCCGTCGATGCCGGGGCCTAAGTCCTTGTGTGGAGTCGGGGCCGGAACCTGAGGATTCCTCTCCAGTGCTGACATGGATCTTGGGGTACTTCTGGAGTCTCCCCAGGGGAGTCAGTCCTCGTCTCGAATGCGGGCATGCACTTGCGCATTCCTCCAGAGCGGTAGCAGCAGTGTCACGCAGTCCGCCGCGTGGATCAAAGGATCTATAGTTTTCCCTCGAGTCTTTCCCACGAGGCTTTCCAACGAGGCTTTCCCACAGGGCTGTCCCACGTGCACACGTGGTGGGAGTCGATCCTCGGCTTGAACGTCAAGGCAGTGCAGGGAAAACAGGTTCCTCTGGAATGGACTGACACATCTGGGGGACTCTTGGAATGGTGTCACGACCCTGGAGTTCCTCTCGCCTTTCCTGTGGAGAGCGCCTCCTCTTGAGATGCGACGGGAACGCCGGGAATTCTTTCCCTACGAAACAGGGAAAGATCCCTCATCTCGAGCTAGGAGGCGGAAACGGGGCTCCCCTGGATGTGTGAGGGACCCCACGTGCTTCCTCTCGAGTGGAGTCGGGTACGTCGGGGAACTTCTTGAGTTGCAACAATGGTGTGAAGGACCCTTTGGAAGTTCCAGTGGTTAGATGTGATTGGCCTCGAGAAGCCTCAGCGGAAATGGGCCTCATCTCGCCTGGAGGGCAAAACCTCCTGGATTTTCTCGAGTTGCGGCAGGTGCTCTCGACTTACGACGGGGACCTCAGGGACCCGCTCTGGTGGCCTCAGGAAAGGCCAGTCCCGATGCGAGTTCCTCGGGGGCCTCTCGGGAATCCTCTCCCTTCGATGGCGGGGCCTAAGTCCTTGTGTGGAGTCGGGGCCGGAATCTGAGGATTCCTCTCCAGTGCTGACATGGATCTTGGGGTACTTCTGGAGTCTCCCCAGGGGAGTCAGTCCTCATCTCGAATGCGGGCATGCACTTGTGCTTTCCTCCAGAGCGGTAGCAGCAGTGTCACGCAGTCCGCCGCGTGGATCAAAGGATCTATGGTTTTCCCTCGAGTCTTTCCCACGAGGCTTTCCCACGAGGCTTTCCTACAGGGCTGTCCCACGTGCACACGTGGTGGGAGTCGATCCTCGGCTTGAACGTCAAGGCAGTGCAGGGAAAACAGGTTCCTCTGGAATGGACTGACACATCTGGGGGACTCTTGGAATGGTGGCACGACCCTGGAGTTCCTCTCGCCTTTCCTGTGGAGAGCGCCTCCTCTTGAGATGCGACGGGAACGCCGGGAATTCTTTCCCTACGAAACAGGGAAAGGATCCCTCATCTCGAGCTAGGAGGCGGAAACGGGGCTCCCCTGGATGTGTGCGGGACCCCACGTGCTTCCTCTCGAGTGGAGACGGGTATGTCGGGGATCTTCTTGAGTTGCAGCAAGGGTGTGAAGGACCCTTTGGAAGTTCCAGTGGTTAGATGTGATTGGCCTCGAGAAGCCTCAGCGGAAATGGGCCTCATCTCGCCTGGAGGGCAAAACCTCCTGGATTTTCTCGAGTTGCGGCAGGTGCTCTCGACTTACGACAAGGACCTCAGGGACCCGCTCTGGTGGCCTCAGGAAAGGCCAGTCCCCATGCGAGTTCCTCTGGGGATTCCTCTCCCGTCGATGCCGGGGCCTAAGACCTTGTGTGGAGTCGGGGCCGGAACCTGAGGATTCCTCTCCAGTGCTGACATGGATCTTGGGGTACTTCTGGAGTCTCCCCAGGGGAGTCAGTCCTCGTCTCGAATGCGGGCATGCACTTGCGCTTTCCTCCAGAGCGGTAGCAGCAGTGTCACGCAGTCCGCCGCGTGGATCAAAGGATCTATGGTTTTCCCTCGAGTCTTTCCCACGAGGCTTTCCCACGAGGCTTTCCCACAGGGCTGTCCCACGTGCACACGTGGTGGGAGTCGATCCTCGGCTTGAACGTCAAGGCAGTGCAGGGAAAACAGGTTCCTCTGGAATGGACTGACACATCTGGGGGACTCTTGGAATGGTGGCACGACCCTGGAGTTCCTCTCGCCTTTCCTGTGGAGAGCGCCTCCTCTTGAGATGCGACGGGAACGCCGGGAATTCTTTCCCTACGAAACAGGGAAAGGATCCCTCATCTCGAGCTAGGAGGCGGAAACGGGGCACCCCTAGATGTGTGCGGGACCCCACGTGCTTCCTCTCAAGTGCAGACGGGTATGTCGGGGAACTTCTTGAGTTGCAGCAAGGGTGTGAAGGACCCTTTGGAAGTTCCAGTGGTTAGACGTGATTAGCCTCGAGAAGCCTCAGCGGAAATGAGCCTCATCTCGCCTGGAGGGCAAAACCTCCTGGATTTTCTCGAGTTGCGGCAGGTGATCTCGACTGACGATGGGGACCACAGGGACCCGCTCTGGTGGCCTCAGGAAAAGCCAGTCCCCATGCGAGTTCCTCGGGGGCCTCTCGGGATCCCTATCCCGTCGATGCCGGGGACTAAGACCTTGTGTGGAGTTGGGGTCGGAACCTGAGGATTCCTCTCCAGTGCTGACATGGATCTTGGGGTACTTCTGGAGTCTCCCCAGGGGAGTCAGTCCTCGTCTCGTATGCGGGCATGCACTTGCGCTTTCCTCCAGAGCGGTAGCAGCAGTGTCACGCAGTCCGCCGCGTGGATCAAAGGATCTATGGTTTTCCCTCGAGTCTTTCCCACGAGGCTTTCCCACGAGGCTTTCCCACAGGGCTATCCCACGTGCACACGTGGTGGGAGTCGATCCTCGGCTTGAACGTCAAGGCAGTGCAGGGAGAACAGGTTCCTCTGGAATGGACTGACACATCTGGGGGTCTCTTGGAATGGTGGCACGACCCTGGAGTTCCTCTCGCCTTTCCTGGGGAGAGCGCCTCTTCTTGAGATGCGACGGGAATGCCGGGAATTCTTTCCGTACGAAACAGGGAAAGGATCCCTCATCTCGAGCTAGGAGGCGGAAACGGGGCTCCCCTGGATGTGTGAGGGACCCCACGTGCTTCCTCTCGAGTGGAGACGGGTACGTCGGGGAACTTCTTGAGTTGCAGCAATGGTGTGAAGGACCCTTTGGAAGTTCCAGTGGTTAGATGTGATTGGCCTCGAGAAGCCTCAGCGAAATGGGCCTCATCTCGCCTGAAGGGCAAAACCTCCTGGATTTTCTCGAGTTGCGGCAGGTGCTCTCGACTTACGACGGGGACCTCAGGAACCGCTCTGGTGGCCTCAGGAAAGGCCAGTCCCCATGCGAGTTCCTCGGGGGCCTCTCGGGATTCCTCTCCCGTCGATGCCAGGGCCTAAGACCTTGTGTGGAGTCGAGGCCGGATCCTGGGGATTCCTCTCCAGTGCTGACATGGATCTAGGGGTACTTCTGGAGTCTCCCCAGGGGAGTCAGTCCTCGTCTCGAATGCGGGCATGCACTTGCGCTTTCCTCCAGAGCGGTAGCAGCAGTGTCACGCAGTCCGCCGCGTGGATCAAAGGATCTATGGTTTTCCCTCGAGTCTTTCCCACGAGGCTTTCCCACGAGGCTTTCCCACAGGGCTGTCCCACGTGCACACGTGGTGGGAGTCGATCCTCGGCTTGAACGTCAAGGAAGTGCAGGGAAAACAGGTTCCCCTGGAATGGACTGACACATCTGGGGGACTCTTGGAATGGTGGCATGACCCTGGAGTTCCTCTCGCCTTTCCTGTGGAGAGCGCCTCCTCTTGAGATGCGACGGGAACGCCGGGAATTCTTTCCCTACGAAACAGGGAAAGGATCCCTCATCTCGAGCTAGGAGGCAGAAACGGGTCTCCCCTGGATGTGTGCGGGACACCACGTGCTTCCTCTCGAGTGCAGACGGGTATGTCGGGGAACTTCTTGAGTTGCAGCAAGGGTGTGAAGGACCCTTTGGAAGTTCCAGTGGATAGATGTGATTGGCCTCGAGAAGCCTCAGTGGAAATGGGCCTCATCTCGCCTGGAGGGCAAAACCTCCTGGATTTTCTCGAGTTGCGGCAGGTGCTCTCGACTTACGACGGGGACCTCAGGGACCCGCTCTGGTGGCCTCAGGAAAGGCCAGTCCCGATGAGAGTTCCTCGGGGGCCTCTCGTGATTCCTCTCCCGTCGATGCCGGGGCCTAAGTCCTTGTGTGGAGTCGGGGCCGGAACCTGAGGATTCCTCTCCAGTGCTGACATGGATCTTGGGGTACTTCTGGAGTCTCCCCAGGGGAGTCAGTCCTCGTCTCGAATGCGGGCATGCACTTGCGCTTTCCTCCAGAGCGGTAGCAGCAGTGTCACGCACTCCGCCGCGTGGATCAAAGGATCTATGGTTTTCCCTCGAGTCTTTCCCATGAAGCTTTCCCACGAGGCTTTCCCACAGGGCTGTCCCACGTGCACAAGTGGTGGGAGTCGATCCTCGGCTTGAACGTCAAGGCAGTGCAGGGAAAACAGGTTCCTCTGGAATGGACTGACACATCTGGGGGACTCTTGGAATAGTGTCACGACCCTGGAGTTCCTCTCGCCTTTCCTGTGGAGAGCGCCTCCTCTTGAGATGCGACGGGAAGGCCAGGAATTCTTTCCCTACGAAACAGGGAAGGATCCCTCATCTCGAGCTAGGAGGCGGAAACGGGGCTCCCCTGGATGTGTGAGGGACCGCACGTGCTTCCTCTCGAGTGGAGACGGGTATGTCGGGGAACTTCTTGAGTTGCAGCAATGGTGTGAAGGACCCTTTGGAAGTTCCAGTGGTTAGATGTGATTGGCCTCGAGAAGCCTCAGTGGAAATGGGCCTCATCTCGCCTGAAGGGCAAAACCTCCTGGATTTTCTCGAGTTGCGGCAAGTGCTCTCGACTTACGACGGGGACCTCAGGAACCGCTCTGGTGGCCTCAGGAAAGGCCAGTCCCCATGCGAGTTCCTCGGGGGCCTCTCGGGATTCCTCTCCCGTCGATGCCAGGGCCTAAGACCTTGTGTGGAGTCGGGGCCGGAACCTGAGGATTCCTCTCCAGTGCTGACATGGATCTTGGGGTACTTCTGGAGTCTCCCCAGGGGAGTCAGTCCTCATCTCGAATGCGGGCATGCACTTGCGCTTTCCTCCAGAGCGGTAGCAGCAGTGTCACGCAGTCCGCCGCGTGGATCAAAGGATCTATGGTTTTCCCTCGAGTCTTTCCCACGAGGCTTTCCCACGAGGCTTTCCCACAGGGCTGTCCCACGTGCACACGTGGTGGGAGTCGATCCTCGGCTTGAACGTCAAGGCAGTGCAGGGAAAACAGGTTCCTCTGGAATGGACTGACACATCTGGGGGACTCTTGGAATGGTGTCACGACCCTGGAGTTCCTCTCGCCTTTCCTGTGGAGAGCGCCTCCTCTTGCGATGCGACGGGAACGCCGGGAAATCTTTCCCTACGAAACAGGGAAAGGATCACTCATCTCGAGGTAGGAGGCGAAACGGGGCTCCCCTGGATGTGTGCGGGACACCACGTACTTCCTCTCGAGTGGAGACGGGTATGTCGGGGAACTTCTTGAGTTGCAGCAAGGGTGTGAAGGACCCTTTGGAAGTTCCAGTGGTTAGAAGTGATTGGCCTCGAGAAGCCTCAGCGGAAATGGGCCTCATCTCGCCTGGAGGGCAAAACCTCCTGGATTTTCTCGAGTTGCGGCAGGTGCTCTCGACTTACGATGGGGACTTCGGGGACCCGCTCTGGTGGCCTCAGGAAAGGCCAGTCCCCATGCGAGTTCCTCGGGGGCCTCTCGGGATTCCTCTCCCGTCGATGCCGGGGCCTAAGACCTTGTGTGGAGTCGGGGCCGGAACCTGAGGATTCCTCTCCAGTGCTGACATGGATCTTGGGGTACTTCTGGAGTCTCCCCAGGGGAGTCAGTCCTCGTCTCGAATGCGGGCATGCACTTGCGCTTTCCTCCAGAGCGGTAGCAGCAGTGTCACGCAGTCCGCCGCGTGGATCAAAGGATCTATGGTTTTCCCTCGAGTCTTTCCCACGAGGCTTTCCCACGAGGCTTTCCCACAGGGCTGTCCCACGTGCACACGTGGTGGGAGTCGATCCTCGGCTTGAACGTCAAGGCAGTGCAGGGAAAACAGGTTCCTCTGGAATGGACTGACACATCTGGGGGACTCTTGGAATGGTGGCATGACCCGGGAGTTCCTCTCGCCTTTCCTGTGGAGAGCGCCTCCTCTTGAGATGCGAAGGGAACGCCGGGAATTCTTTCCCTACGAAACAGGGAAAGGATCCCTCATCTCGAGCTAGGAGGCGGAAACGGGGCTCCCCTGGATGTGTGCGGGACACCACGTGCTTCCTCTCGAGTGCAGACGGGTATGTCGGGGAACTTCTTGAGTTGCAGCAGGGTGTGAAGGACCCTTTGGAAGTTCCAGTGGTTAGAAGTGATTGGCCTCGAGAAGCCTCAGCGGAAATGGGCCTCAGCTCGCCTGGAGGGCAAAACCTCCTGGATTTTCTCGAGTTGCGGCAGGTGCTCTCGACTTACGACAAGGACCTCAGGGACCCGCTCTGGTGGCCTCAGGAAAGGCCAGTCCCCATGCGAGTTCCTCTGGGGATTCCTCTCCCGTCGATGCCGGGGCCTAAGACCTTGTGTGGAGTCGGGGCCGGAACCTGAGGATTCCTCTCCAGTGCTGACATGGATCTTGGGGTACTTCTGGAGTCTCCCCAGGGGAGTCAGTCCTCGTCTCGAATGCGGGCATGCACTTGCGCTTTCCTCCAGAGCGGTAGCAGCAGTGTCACGCAGTCCGCCGCGTGGATCAAAGGATCTATGGTTTTCCCTCGAGTCTTTCCCACGAGGCTTTCCCATGAGGCTTTCCCACAGGGCTGTCCCACGTGCACACGTGGTGGGAGTCGATCCTCGGCTTGAACGTCAAGGCAGTGCAGGGAAAACAGGTTCCTCTGGAATGGACTGACACATCTGGGGGACTCTTGGAATGGTGGCACGACCCTGGAGTTCCTCTCGCCTTTCCTGTGGAGAGCGCCTCCTCTTGAGATGCGACGGGAACGCCGGGAATTCTTTCCCTACGAAACAGGGAAAGGATCCCTCATCTCGAGCTAGGAGGCGGAAACGGGGCACCCCTGGATGTGTGCGGGACCCCACGTGCTTCCTCTCAAGTGCAGACGGGTATGTCGGGGAACTTCTTGAGTTGCAGCAAGGGTGTGAAGGACCCTTTGGAAGTTCCAGTGGTTAGACGTGATTAGCCTCGAGAAGCCTCAGCGGAAATGAGCCTCATCTCGCCTGGAGGGCAAAACCTCCTGGATTTTCTCGAGTTGCGGCAGGTGATCGCGACTGACGATGGGGACCTCAGGGACCCGCTCTGGTGGCCTCAGGAAAAGCCAGTCCCCATGCGAGTACCTCGGGGGCCTCTCGGGATCCCTATCCCGTCGATGCCGGGGACTAAGACCTTGTGTGGAGTCGGGGCCGGAACCTGAGGATTCCTCTCCAGTGCTGACATGGATCTTGGGGTACTTCTGGAGTCTCCCCAGGGGAGTCAGTCCTCGTCTCGTATGCGGGCATGCACTTGCACTTTCCTCCAGAGCGGTAGCAGCAGTGTCACGCAGTCCGCCGCGTGGATCAAAGGATCTATGGTTTTCCCTCGAGTCTTTCCCACGAGGCTTTCCCACGAGGCTTTCCCACAGGGCTGTCCCACGTGCACACGTGGTGGGAGTCGATCCTCGGCTTGAACGTCAAGGCAGTGCAGGGAGAACAGGTTCCTCTGGAATGGACTGACACATCTGGGGGTCTCTTGGAATGGTGGCACGACCCTGGAGTTCCTCTCGCCTTTCCTGTGGAGAGCGCCTCCTCTTGAGATGCGACGGGAACGCCGGGAATTCTTTCCCTACGAAACAGGGAAAGGATCCCTCATCTCGAGCTAGGAGGCAGAAACGGGGCTCCCCTGGATGTGTGCGGGACACCACGTGCTTCCACTCGAGTGCAGACGGGTATGTCGGGGAACTTCTTGAGTTGCAGCAAGGGTGTGAAGGACCCTTTGGAAGTTCCAGTGGTTAGATGTGATTGGCCTCGAGAAGCCTCAGCGGAAATGGGCCTCATCTCGCCTGGAGGGCAAAACCTCCTGGATTTTCTCGAGTTGCGGCAGGTGCTCTCGACTTACGACGGGGACCTCAGGGACCCGCTCTGGTGGACTCAGGAAAGGCCAGTCCCCATGCGAGTTCCTCGGGGGCCTCTCGGGATTCCTCTCCCGTCGATGCCGGGGCCTAAGACCTTGTGTGGAGTCGGGGCCGGAACCTGAGGATTCCTCTCCAGTGCTGACATGGATCTTGGGGTACTTCTGGAGTCTCCCCAGGGGAGTCAGTCCTCGTCTCGAATGCGGGCATGCCCTTGCGCTTTCCTCCAGAGCGGTAGCAGCAGTGTCACGCAGTCCGCCGCGTGGATCAAAGGATCTATGGTTTTCCCACGAGTCTTTCCCACGAGGCTTTCCCACGAGGCTTTCCCACAGGGCTGTCCCACGTGCACACGTGGTGGGAGTCGATCCTCGGCTTGAACGTCAAGGCAGTGCAGGGAAAACATGTTCCTCTGGAATGGACTGACACATCTGGGGGACTCTTGGAATGGTGTCTCGACCCTGGAGTTCCTCTCGCCTTTCCTGTGGAGAGCGCCTCCTCTTGAGATACGACGGGAACGCCGGGAATTCTTTCCCTACGAAACAGGGAAAGGATCCCTCATCTCGAGCTAGGAGGCGGAAACGGGGCTCCCCTGGATGTGTGCGGGACACCACGTGCTTCCTCTCGAGTGGAGACGGGTATATCGGGGAACTTCTTGAGTTGCAGCAAGGGTGTGAAGGACCCTTTGGAAGTTCCAGTGGTTAGATGTGATTGGCCTCGAGAAGCCTCAGTGGAAATGGGCCTCATCTCGCCTGGAGGGCAAAACCTCCTGGATTTTCTCGAGTTGCGGCAGGTGCTCTCGACTTACGACGGGGACCTCAGGTACCCGCTCTGGTGGCCTCAGGAAAGGCCAGTCCCGATGAGAGTTCCTCGGGGGCCTCTCGTGATTCCTCTCCCGTCGATGCCGGGGCCTAAGTCCTTGTGTGGAGTCGGGGCCGGAACCTGAGGATTCCTCTCCAGTGCTGACATGGATCTTGGGGTACTTCTGGAGTCTCCCCAGGGGAGTCAGTCCTCGTCTCGAATGCGGGCATGCACTTGCGCATTCCTCCAGAGCGGTAGCAGCAGTGTCACGCAGTCCGCCGCGTGGATCAAAGGATCTATAGTTTTCCCTCGAGTCTTTCCCACGAGGCTTTCCAACGAGGCTTTCCCACAGGGCTGTCCCACGTGCACACGTGGTGGGAGTCGATCCTCGGCTTGAACGTCAAGGCAGTGCAGGGAAAACAGGTTCCTCTGGAATGGACTGACACATCTGGGGGACTCTTGGAATGGTGTCACGACCCTGGAGTTCCTCTCGCCTTTCCTGTGGAGAGCGCCTCCTCTTGAGATGCGAC
This sequence comes from Ovis canadensis, assembly GCF_042477335.2. NCBI lineage: Eukaryota > Metazoa > Chordata > Mammalia > Artiodactyla > Bovidae > Ovis > Ovis canadensis. The sequence goes on from NC_091258.1 coordinate 12,071,926, forward strand.
GGGAACGCCGGGAATTCTTTCCCTACGAAACAGGGAAAGATCCCTCATCTCGAGCTAGGAGGCGGAAACGGGGCTCCCCTGGATGTGTGAGGGACCCCACGTGCTTCCTCTCGAGTGGAGTCGGGTACGTCGGGGAACTTCTTGAGTTGCAACAATGGTGTGAAGGACCCTTTGGAAGTTCCAGTGGTTAGATGTGATTGGCCTCGAGAAGCCTCAGCGGAAATGGGCCTCATCTCGCCTGAAGGGCAAAACCTCCTGGATTTTCTCGAGTTGCGGCAGGTGCTCTCGACTTACGACGGGGACCTCAGGAACCGCTCTGGTGGCCTCAGGAAAGGCCAGGCCCATGCGAGTTCCTCGGGGGCCTCTCGGGATTCCTCTCCCGTCGATGCCAGGGCCTAAGACCTTGTGTGGAGTCGGGGCCGGATCCTGGGGATTCCTCTCCAGTGCTGACATGGATCTTGGGGTACTTCTGGAGTCTCCCCAGGGGAGTCAGTCCTCGTCTCGAATGCGGGCATGCACTTGCGCTTTCCTCCAGAGCGGTAGCAGCAGTGTCACGCAGTCCGCCGCGTGGATCAAAAGATCTATGGTTTTCCCTCGAGTCTTTCCCACGAGGCTTTCCCACGAGGCTTTCCCACAGGGCTGTCCCACGTGCACACGTGGTGGGAGTCGATCGTCGGCTTGAACGTCAAGGCAGTGCAGGGAAAACAGGTTCCTCTGGAATGGACTGACACATCTGGGGGACTCTTGGAATGGTGGCACGACCCTGGAGTTCCTCTCGCCTTTCCTGTGGAGAGCGCCTCCTCTTGAGATGCGACGGGAACGCCCGGAATTCTTTCCCTACGAAACAGGGAAAGGATCCCTCATCTCGAGCTAGGAGGCGAAACGGGGCTCCCCTGGATGTGTGCGGGACAACACGTACTTCCTCTCGAGTGGAGACGGGTATGTCGGGGAACTTCTTGATTTGCAGCAAGGGTGTGAAGGACCATTTGGAAGTTCCAGTGGTTAGATGTGATTGGCCTCGAGAAGCCTCAGCGGAAATGGGCCTCATCTCGCCTGGAGGGCAAAACCTCCTGGATTTTCTCGAGTTGCGGCAGGTGCTCTCGACTTACGACGGGGACCTCAGGGACCCGCTCTGGTGGCCTCAGGAAAGGCCAGTCCCGATGCGAGTTCCTCGGGGGCCTCTCGGGAATCCTCTCCCTTCGATGGCGGGGCCTAAGTCCTTGTGTGGAGTCGGGGCCGGAATCTGAGGATTCCTCTCCAGTGCTGACATGGATCTTGGGGTACTTCTGGAGTCTCCCCAGGGGAGTCAGTCCTCGTCTCGAATGCGGGCATGCACTTGCGCTTTCCTCCAGAGCGGTAGCAGCAGTGTCACGCACTCCGCCGCGTGGATCAAAGGATCTATGGTTTTCCCTCGAGTCTTTCCCATGAAGCTTTCCCACGAGGCTTTCCCACAGGGCTGTCCCACGTGCACACGTGGTGGGAGTCGATCCTCGGCTTGAACGTCAAGGCAGTGCAGGGAAAACAGGTTCCTCTGGAATGGACTGACACATCTGGGGGACTCTTGGAATAGTGTCACGACCCTGGAGTTCCTCTCGCCTTTCCTGTGGAGAGCGCCTCCTCTTGAGATGCGACGGGAAGGCCAGGAATTCTTTCCGTACGAAACAGGGAAGGATCCCTCATCTCGAGCTAGGAGGCGGAAACGGGGCTCCCCTGGATGTGTGAGGGACCGCACGTGCTTCCTCTCGAGTGGAGACGGGTATGTCGGGGAACTTCTTGAGTTGCAGCAATGGTGTGAAGGACCCTTTGGAAGTTCCAGTGGTTAGATGTGATTGGCCTCGAGAAGCCTCAGTGGAAATGGGCCTCATCTCGCCTGAAGGGCAAAACCTCCTGGATTTTCTCGAGTTGCGGCAAGTGCTCTCGACTTACGACGGGGACCTCAGGAACCGCTCTGGTGGCCTCAGGAAAGGCCAGTCCCCATGCGAGTTCCTCGGGGGCCTCTCGGGATTCCTCTCCCGTCGATGCCAGGGCCTAAGACCTTGTGTGGAGTCGGGGCCGGAACCTGAGGATTCCTCTCCAGTGCTGACATGGATCTTGGGGTACTTCTGGAGTCTCCCCAGGGGAGTCAGTCCTCGTCTCGAATGCGGGCATGCACTTGCGCTTTCCTCCAGAGCGGTAGCAGCAGTGTCACGCAGTCCGCCGCGTGGATCAAAGGATCTATGGTTTTCCCTCGAGTCTTTCCCACGAGGCTTTCCAACGAGGCTTTCCCACAGGGCTGTCCCACGTGCACACGTGGTGGGAGTCGATCCTCGGCTTGAACGTCAAGGCAGTGCAGGGAAAACAGATTCCTCTGGAATGGACTGACACATCTGGGGGACTCTTGGAATGGTGTCACGACCCTGGAGTTCCTCTCGCCTTTCCTGTGGAGAGCGCCTACTCTTGAGATGCGACGGGAACGCCGGGAATTCTTTCCCTACGAAACAGGAAAAGATCCCTCATTTCGAGCTAGGAGGGGGAAACGGGGCTCCCCTGGATGTGTGAGGGACCCCACGTGCTTCCTCTCGAGTGGAGACGGGTACGTCGGGGAACTTCTTGAGTTGCAGCAATGGTGTGAAGGACCCTTTTTAAGTTCCAGTGGTTAGATGTGATGGGCCTCGAGAAGCCTCAGCGGAAATGGACCTCATCTCGCCTGAAGGGCAAAACCTCCTGGATTTTCTCGAGTTGCGGCAGGTGCTCTCGACTTACGACGGGGACCTCAGGAACCGCTCTGTTGGCCTCAGGAAAGGCCAGTCCCCATGCGAGTTCCTCGGGGGCCTCTCGGGATTCCTCTCCCGTCGATGGCGGGGCCTAAGTCCTTGTGTGGAGTCGGGGCCGGAACCTGAGGATTCCTCTCCAGTGCTGACATGGATCTTGGGGTACTTCTGGAGTCTCCCCAGGGGAGTCAGTCCTCGTCTCGAATGCGTGCATGCACTTGCGCTTTCCTCCAGAGCGGTAGCAGCAGTGTCACGCAGTCCACCGCGTGGATCAAAGGATCTATAGTTTTCCCTCGAGTCTTTCCCACGAGGCTTTCCAACGAGGCTTTCCCACAGGGCTGTCCCACGTGCACACGTGGTGGGAGTCGATCCTCGGCTTAAACGTCAAGGCAGTGCAGGGAAAACAGGTTCCTCTGGAATGGACTGACACATCTGGGGGAGTCTTGGAATGGTGTCACGACCCTGGAGATCCTCTCCCCTTTCCTGTGGAGAGCACCTCCTCTTGAGATGCGACGGGAACGCCGGGAATTCTTTCCCTACGAAACAGGGAAAGATCCCTCATCTCGAGCTAGGAGGCGGAAACGGGGCTCCCCTGGATGTGTGAGGGACCCCACGTGCTTCCTCTTGAGTGGAGACGGGTACGTCGGGGAACTTCTTGAGTTGCAGCAATGGTGTGAAGGACCCTTTGGAAGTTCCAGTGGTTAGATGTGATTGGCCTCGAGAAGCCTCAGCGGAAATGGGCCTCATCTCTTCTGAAGGGCAAAACCTCCTGGATTTTCTCGAGTTGCGGCAGGTGCTCTCGACTTACGACGGGGACCTCAGGAACCGCTCTGGTGGCCTCAGGAAAGGCCAGTCCCCATGCGAGTTCCTCGGGGGCCTCTCGGGATTCCTCTCCCGTCGATGCCAGGGCCTAAGACCTTGTGTGGAGTCGGGGCCGGAAGCTGGGGATTCCTATCCAGTGCTGACATGGATCTTGGGGTACTTCTGGGGTCTCCCCAGGGGAGTCAGTCCTCGTCTCGAATGCGGGCATGCACTTGCGCTTTCCTCCAGAGCGGTAGCAGCAGTGTCACGCAGTCCGCCGCGTGGATCAAAGGATCTATGGTTTTCCCTCGAGGCTTTCCCACGAGGCTTTCCCACAGGGCTGTCCCACGTGCACACGTGGTGGGAGTTGATCCTCGGCTTGTACGTCAAGGCAGTGCAGGGAAAACAGGTTCCTCTGGAATGGACTGACACATCTGGGGGACTCTTGGAATGGTGTCACGACCCTGGAGTTCCTCTCGCCTTTCCTGTGGAGAGCACCTCCTCTTGAGATGCGACTGGAACGCCGGGAATTCTTTCCCTACGAAACAGGGAAAGGATCCCTCATCTCGAGCTAGGAGGCGGAAACGGGGCTCCCCTGGATGTGTGCGGGACACCACGTGCTTCCTCTCGAGTGCAGACGGGTATGTCGGGGAACTTCTTGAGTTGCAGAAAGGGTGTGAAGGACCCTTTGGAAGTTCCAGTGGTTAGATGTGATTGGCCTCGAGAAGCCTCAGCGGAAATGGGCCTCATCTCGCCTGGAGGGCAAAACCTCCTGGATTTTCTCGAGTTGCGGCAGGTGCTCTAGACTTACGACGGGGACCTCAGGGACCCGCTCTGGTGGCCTCAGGAAAGGCCAGTCCCCATGCGAGTTCCTCGGGGCCCTCTCGTGATTCCTCTCCCGTCGATGCCGGGGCCTAAGTCCTTGTGTGGAGTCGGGGCCGGAACCTGAGGATTCCTCTCCAGTGCTGACATGGATCTTGGGGTACTTCTGGAGTCTCCCCAGGGGAGTCAGTCCTCGTCTCGAATGCGGGCATGCACTTGCGCTTTCCTCCAGAGCGGTAGCAGCAGTGTCACGCAGTCCGCCGCGTGGATCAAAGGATCTATGGTTTTCCCTCGAGTCTTTCCCACGAGGCTTTCCCACGAGGTTTTCCCACAGGGCTGTCCCACGTGCACACGTGGTGGGAGTCGATCCTCGGCTTGAACGTCAAGGCAGTGCAGGGAAAACAGGTTCCTCTGGAATGGACTGACACATCTGGGGGACTCTTGGAATGGTGGCACGACCCTGGAGTTCCTCTCGCCTTTCCTGTGGAGAGCGCCTCCTCTTGAGATGCGACGGGAACGCCGGGAAATCTTTCCCTACGAAACAGGGAAAGGATCACTCATCTCGAGGTAGGAGGCGAAACGGGGTCCCCTGGATGTGTGCGGGACACCACGTGCTTCCTCTCGAGTGGAGACGGGTATGTCGGGGAACTTCTTGAGTTGCAGCAAGTGTGTGAAGGACCCTTTGGAAGTTCCAGTGGTTAGAAGTGATTGGCCTCGAGAAGCCTCAGCGGAAATGGGCCTCATCTCGCCTGGAGGGCAAAACCTCCTGGATTTTCTCGAGTTGCGGCAGGTGCTCTCGACTTACGACGGGGACCTCAGGGACCCGCTCTGGTGGCCTCAGGAAAGGCCAGTCCCCATGCGAGTTCCTCGGGGCCCTCTCGTGATTCCTCTCCCGTCGATGCTGGGGCCTAAGACCTTGTGTGGAGTCGGGGCCGGAACCTGAGGTTTCCTCTCCAGTGCTGACATGGATCTTGGGGTACTTCTGGAGTCTCCCCAGGGGAGTCAGTCCTCGTGTCGAATGCGGGCATGCACTTGCGCTTTCCTCCAGAGCGGTAGCAGCAGTGTCACGCAGTCCGCCACGTGGATCAAAGGATCTATGGTTTTCCCTCGAGTCTTTTCCACGAGGCTTTCCCACGAGGCTTTCCCACAGGGCTGTCCCACGTGCACACGTGGTGGGAGTCGATCCTCGGCTTGAACGTCAAGGAAGTGCACGGAAAACAGGTTCCTCTGGAATGGACTGACACATCTGGGGGACTCTTGGAATGGTGGCATGACCCTGGAGTTCCTCTCGCCTTTCCTGTGGAGAGCGCCTCCTCTTGAGATGCGACGAGAACGCCGGGAATTCTTTCCCTACGAAACAGGGAAAGGATCCCTCATCTCGAGCTAGGAGGCGGAAACGGGGCTCCCCTGGATGTGTGCGGGACACCACGTGCTTCCTCTCGAGTGGAGACGGGTATGTCGGGGAACTTTTTGAGTTGCAGCAAGGGTGTGAAGGACCCTTTGGAAGTTCCAGTGGTTAGACGTGATTGGCCTCGAGAAGCCTCAGCGGAAATGGGCCTCATCTCGCCTGGAGGGCAAAACCTCCTGGATTTTCTCGAGTTGCGGCAGGTGCTCTCGACTTACGACGGGGACCTCAGGGAACCGCTCTGGTGGCCTCAGGAAAGGCCCGTCCCCATGCGAGTTCCTCGGGGGCCTCTCGGGATTCCTCTCCCGTCGATGCCGGGGCCTAAGACCTTGTGTGGAGTCGGGGCCGGAACCTGAGGATTCCTCTCCAGTGCTGACATGGATCTTGGGGTACTTCTGGAGTCTCCCCAGGGGAGTCAGTCCTCGTCTCGAATGCGGGCATGCACTTGCGCTTTCCTCCAGAGCAGTAGCAGCAGTGTCACGCAGTCCGCCGCATGGATCAAAGGATCTATGGTTTTCCCTCGAGTCTTTCCCACGAGGCTTTCCCACGAGGCTTTCCCACAGGGCTGTCCCACGTGCACACGTGGTGGGAGTCGATCCTCGGCTTGAACGTCAAGGCAGTGCAGGGAAAACAGGTTCCTCTGGAATGGACTGACTCATCTGGGAGACTCTTGGAATGGTGGCACGACCCTGGAGGACCTCTCGCCTTTCCTGTGGAGAGCGCCTCCTCTTGAGATGCGACGGGAACGCCGGGAATTCTTTCCCTACGAAACAGGGAAAGGATCCCTCATCTCGAGATAGGAGGCGGAATCGGCGCTCCCCTGGATGTGTGCGGGACCTCACGTGCTTCCTCTCGAGTGCAGACGGGTATGTCGGGGAACTTCTTGAGTTGCAGCAAGGGTGTGAAGGAACCTTTGGAAGTTCCAGTGGTTAGATGTGATTGGCCTCGAGAAGCCTCAGCGGAAATGGGCCTCATCTCGCCTGGAGGGCAAAACCTCCTGGATTTTCTCGAGTTGCGGCAGATGCTCTCGACTTACGACGGGGACCTCAGGGACCCGCTCTGGTGGCCTCAGGAAAGGCCAGTCCCCATGCGAGTTCCTCGGGGGCCTCTCGGGATTCCTCTCCCGTCGATGCCGGGGCCTAAGACCTTGTGTGGAGTCGGGGCCGGAACCTGAGGATTCCTCTCCAGTGCTGACATGGATCTTGGGGTACTTCTGGAGTCTCCCCAGGGGAGTCAGTCCTCGTCTCGAATGCGGGCATGCACTTGCGCTTTCCTCCAGAACGGTAGCAGCAGTGTCACGCAGTCCGCCGCGTGGATCAAAGGATCTATGGTTTTCCCTCGAGTCTTTCCCACGAGGCTTTCCCACGAGGCTTTCCCACAGGGCTGTCCCACGTGCACACGTGGTGGGAGTCGATCCTCGGCTTGAACGTCAAGGCAGTGCAGGGAAAACAGGTTCCTCTGGAATGGACTGACACATCTGGGGGACTCTTGGAATGGTGGCATGACCCTGGAGTTCCTCTCGCCTTTCCTGTGGAGAGCGCCTCCTCTTGAGATGCGACGGCAACGCCGGGAATTCTTTCCCTACGAAACAGGGAAAGGATCCCTCATCTCGAGCTAGGAGGCGGAAACGGGGCTCCCCTGGATGTGTGCGGGACCCCACGTGCTTCCTCTCGAGTGGAGACGGGTATGTCGGGGAACTTCTTGAGTTGCAGCAATGGTGTGAAGGACCCTTTGGACGTTCCAGCGGTTAGATGTTATTGGCCTCGAGAAGCCTCAGCGGAAATGGGCCTCATCTCGCCAAGAGGGCAAAACCTCCTGGATTTTCTCGAGTTGCGGCAGGTGCTCTCGACTTACGACGGGGACCTCAGGGACCCGCTCTGGTGGCCTCAGGAAAGGCCAGTCCCCATGCGAGTTCCTCGGGGGCGTCTCGGGATTCCTCTCCCGTCGATGCCGGGGCCTAAGACCTTGTGTGGAGTCGGGGCCGGAACCTGAGGATTCCTCTCCAGTGCTGACATGGATCTTGGGGTACTTCTGGAGTCTCCCCTGGGGAGTCAGTCCTCGTCTCGAATGCGGGCATGCACTTGCGCTTTCCTCCAGAGCGGTAGCAGCAGTGTCACGCAGTCCGCCGCGTGGATCAAAGGATCTATGGTTTTCCCTCGAGTCTTTCCCACGAGGCTTTCCCACGAGGCTTTCCCACAGGGCTGTCCCACGTGCACACGTGGTGGGAGTCGATCCTCGGCTTGAACGTCAAGGCAGTGCAGGGAAAACAGGTTCCTCTGGAATGGACTGACACATCTGGGGGACTCTTGGAATGGTGGCACGACCCTCGAGTTCCTCTCGCCTTTCCTGTGGAGAGCGCCTCCTCTTGAGATGCGACGGGAACGCCGGGAATTCTTTCCCTACGAAACAGGGAAAGGATCCCTCATCTCGAGCTAGGAGGCGGAAACGGGGCTCCCCTGGATGTGTGCGGGACCCCACGTGCTTCCTCTCGAGTGGAGACGGGTATGTCGGGGAACTTCTTGAGTTGCAGCAATGGTGTGAAGGACCCTTTGGAAGTTCCAGCGGTTAGATGTTATTGGCCTCGAGAAGCCTCAGCGGAAATGGGCCTCATCTCGCCAAGAGGGCAAAACCTCCTGGATTTTCTCGAGTTGCGGCAGGTGCTCTCGACTTACGACGGGGACCTCAGGGACCCGCTCTGGTGGCCTCAGGAAAGGCCAGTCCCCATGCGAGTTCCTCGGGGGCGTCTCGGGATTCCTCTCCCGTCGATGCCGGGGCCTAAGACCTTGTGTGGAGTCGGGGCCGGAAACTGAGGATTCCTCTCCAGTGCTGACATGGATCTTGGGGTACTTCTGGAGTCTCCCCTGGGGAGTCAGTCCTCGTCTCGAATGCGGGCATGCACTTGCGCTTTCCTCCAGAGCGGTAGCAGCAGTGTCACGCAGTCCGCCGCGTGGATCAAAGGATCTATGGTTTTCCCTCGAGTCTTTCCCACGAGGCATTCCCACGAGGCTTTCCCACAGGGCTGTCCCACGTGCACACGTGGTGGGAGTCGATCCTCGGCTTGAACGTCAAGGCAGTGCAGGGAAAACAGGTTCCTCTGGAATGGACTGACACATCTGGGGGACTCTTGGAATGGTGGCACGACCCTCGAGTTCCTCTCGCCTTTCCTGTGGAGAGCGCCTCCTCTTGAGATGCGACGGGAACGCCGGGAGTTCTTTCCCTACGAAACAGGGAAAGGATCCCTCATCTCGAGCTAGGAGGCGGAAACGGGTCTCCCCTGGATGTGTGCGGGACACCACGTGCTTCCTCTCGAGTGGAGACGGGTATGTGGGGGAACTTCTTGAGTTGCAGCAAGGGTGTGAAGGACCCTTTGGAAGTTCCAGTGGTTAGATGTGATTGGCCTCGAGAAGCCTCAGCGGAAATGGGCCTCATCTCGCCTGGAGGGCAAAACCTCCTGGATTTTCTCGAGTTGCGGCAGGTGCTCTCGACTTACGACGGGGACATCAGGGAACCGTTCTGGTGGCCTCAGGAAAGGCCAGTCCCCAAGCGAGTTCCTCGGGGGCGTATCGGGATTCCTCTCCCGTCGATGCCGGGGCCTAAGACCTTGTGTGGAGTTGGGGCCGGAACCTGAGGATTCCTCTCCAGTGCTGACATGGATCTTGGGGTACTTCTGGAGTCTCCCCAGGGGAGTCAGTCCTCGTCTCGAATGCGGGCATGCACTTGCGCTTTCCTCCAGAGCGGTAGCAGCAGTGTCACGCAGTCCGCCGCGTGGATCAAAGGATCTATTGTTTTCCCTCGAGTCTTTCCCACGAGGCTTTCCCACGAGGCTTTCCCACAGGGCTGTCCCACGTGCACACGTGGTGGGAGTCGATCCTCTGCTTGAACGTCAAGGCAGTGCAGGGAAAACAGGTTCCTCTGGAATGGACTGACACATCTGGGGGACTCTTGGAATGGTGGCACGACCCTGGAGTTCCTCTCGCCTTTCCTGTGGAGAGCACCTCCTCTTGAGATGCGACGGGAACGCCGGGAATTCTTTCCCTACGAAACAGGGAAAGGATCCCTCATCTCGAGCTAGGAGGCGGAAACGGGGCTCCCCTGGATGTGTGCGGGACACCACGTGCTTCCTCTCGAGTGGAGACGGGTATGTCGGGGAACTTCTTGAGTTGCAGCAAGGGTGTGAAGGACCCTTTGGAAGTTCCAGTGGTTAGACGTGATTGGCCTCGAGAAGCCTCAGCGGAAATGGGCCTCATCTCGCCTGGAGGGCAAAACCTCCTGGATTTTCTCGAGTTGCGGCAGGTGCTCTCGACTTACGACGGGGACCTCAGGGACCCGCTCTGGTGGCCTCAGGAAAGGCCAGTCCCCATGCGAGTTCCTCGGGGGCGTCTCGGGATTCCTCTCCCGTCGATGCCGGGGCCTAAGACCTTGTGTGGAGTCGGTGCCGGAACCTGAGGATTCCTCTCCAGTGCTGACATGGTTCTTGGGGTATTTCTGGAGTCTCCCCAGGGGAGTCAGTCCTCGTCTCGAATGCGGGCATGCACTTGCCCTTTCCTCCAGAGCGGTAGCAGCAGTGTCACGCAGTCCGCCGCGTGGATCAAAGGATCTATGGTTTTCCCTCGAGTCTTTCCCACGAGGCTTTCCCACGAGGCTTTCCCACAGGGCTGTCCCACGTGCACACGTGGTGGGACTCGATCCTCGGCTTGAACGTCAAGTCAGTGCAGGGAAAACAGGTTCCTCTGGAATGGACTGACACATCTGGGGGAGTCTTGGAATGGTGGCACGACCGTGGAGTTCCTCTCGCCTTTCCTGTGGAGAGCGCCTCCTCTGGAGATGCGACGGGAACGCCGGGAATTCTTTCCCTACGAAACAGGGAAAGGATCCCTCATCTCGAGCTAGGAGGCGGAAACGGGGCTCCCCTGGATGTGTGCGGGACCCCACGTACTTCCTCTCGAGTGGAGACGGGTATGTCGGGGAACTTCTTGAGTTGCAGCAATGGTGTGAAGGACCCTTTGGAAGTTCCAGTGGTTAGATGTGATTGGCCTCGAGAAGCCTCAGCGGAAATGGGCCTCATCTCGCCTGGAGGGCAAAACCTCCTGGATTTTCTCGAGTTGCGGCAGGTGCTCTCGACTTACGACGGGGACCTCAGGGAACCGCTCTGGTGGCCTCAGGAAAGGCCAGTCCCCATGCGAGTTCCTCGGGGGCGTCTCGGGATTCCTCTCCCGTCGATGCCGGGGCCTAAGACCTTGTGTGGAGTCGGGGCCGGAACCTGAGGATTCCTCTCCAGTGCTGACATGGATCTTGGGGTACTTCTGGAGTCTCCCCAGGGGAGTCAGTGCTCGTCTCGAATGCGGGCATGCACTTGCGCTTTCCTCCAGAGCGGTAGCAGCAGTGTCACGCAATCCGCCGCGTGGATCAAAGGATCTATGGTTTTCCCTCGAGGCTTTCCCACAGGGCTGTCCCACGTGCACACGTGGTGGGAGTCGATCCTCGGCTTGAACGTCAAGGCAGTGCAGGGAAAACAGGTTCCTCTGGAATTGACTGACACATCTGGGGGACTCTTGGAATGGTGGCACGACCCTGGAGTTCCTCTCGCCTTTCCTGTGGAGAGCGCCTCCTCTTGAGATGCGACGGGAACGCCGGGAAATCTTTCCCTACGAAACAGGGAAAGGATCACTCATCTCGAGGTAGGAGGCGAAACGGGGTCCCCTGGATGTGTGCGGGACACCACGTGCTTCCTCTCGAGTGGAGACGGGTATGTCGGGGAACTTCTTGAGTTGCAGCAAGGGTGTGAAGGACCCTTTGGAAGTTCCAGTGGTTAGAAGTGATTGGCCTCGAGAAGCCTCAGCGGAAATGGGCCTCATCTCGCCTGGAGGGCAAAACCTCCTGGATTTTCTCGAGTTGCGGCAGGTGCTCTCGACTTACGACGGGGACCTCAGGGAACCGCTCTGGTGGCCTCAGGAAAGGCCAGTCCCCATGCGAGTTCCTCGGGGGCCTCTCGGGATTCCTCTCCCGTCGATGCCGGGGCCTAAGACCTTGTGTGGAGTCGGGGCCGGAACCTGAGGATTCCTCTCCAGTGATGACATGGATCTTGGGGTACTTCTGGAGTCTCCCCAGGGGAGTCAGTCCTCGTCTCGAATGCGGGCATGCACTTGCGCTTTCCTCCAGAGCGGTAGCAGCAGTGTCACGCAGTCCGCCGCGTGGATCAAAGGATCTATGGTTTTCCCTTGAGGCTTTCCCACGAGGCTTTCCCACAGGGCTGTCCCACGTGCACACGTGGTGGGATTTGATCCTCGGCTTGAACGTCAAGGCAGTGCAGGGAAAGCAGGTTCCTCTGGAATGGACTGACACATCTGGGGGACTCTTGGAATGGTGTCACGACCCTGGAGTTCCTCTCGCCTTTCCTGTGGAGAGCGCCTCCTCTTGAGATGCGACTGGAACGCCGGGAATTCTTTCCCTACGAAACAGGGAAAGGATCCCTCATCTCGAGCTAGGAGGCGGAAACGGGGCTCCCCTGGATGTGTGCGGGACACCACGTGCTTCCTCTCGAGTGCAGACGGGTATGTCGGGGAACTTCTTGAGTTGCAGCAAGGGTGTGAAGGACCCTTTGGAAGTTCCAGTGGTTAGATGTGATTGGCCTCGAGAAGCCTCAGCGGAAATGGGCCTCATCTCGCCTGGAGGGCAAAACCTCCTGGATTTTCTCGAGTTGCGGCAGGTGCTCTAGACTTACGACGGGGACCTCAGGGACCCGCTCTGGTGGCCTCAGGAAAGGCCAGTCCCCATGCGAGTTCCTCGGGGCCCTCTCGTGATTCCTCTCCCGTCGATGCTGGGGCCTAAGACCTTGTGTGGAGTCGGGGCCGGAACCTGAGGTTTCCTCTCCAGTGCTGACATGGATCTTGGGGTACTTCTGGAGTCTCCCCAGGGGAGTCAGTCCTCGTGTCGAATGCGGGCATGCACTTGCGCTTTCCTCCAGAGCGGTAGCAGCAGTGTCACGCAGTCCGCCACGTGGATCAAAGGATCTATGGTTTTCCCTCGAGTCTTTTCCACGAGGCTTTCCCACGAGGCTTTCCCACAGGGCTGTCCCACGTGCACACGTGGTGGGAGTCGATCCTCGGCTTGAACGTCAAGGCAGTGCAGGGAAAACAGGTTCCTCTGGAATGGACTGACACATCTGGGGGACTCTTGGAATGGTGGCATGACCCTGGAGTTCCTCTCGCCTTTCCTGTGGAGAGCGCCTCCTCTTGAGATGCGACGGGAACGCCGGGAATTCTTTCCCTACGAAACAGGGAAAGGATCCCTCATCTCGAGCTAGGAGGCGGAAACGGGGCTCCCCTGGATGTGTGCGGGACCCCACGTGCTTCCTCTCGAGTGGAGACGGGTATGTCGGGGAACTTCTTGAGTTGCAGCAATGGTGTGAAGGACCCTTTGGAAGTTCCAGCGGTTAGATGTTATTGGCCTCGAGAAGCCTCAGCGGAAATGGGCCTCATCTCGCCAAGAGGGCAAAACCTCCTGGATTTTCTCGAGTTGCGGCAGGTGCTCTCGACTTACGACGGGGACCTCAGGGACCCGCTCTGGTGGCCTCAGGAAAGGCCAGTCCCCATGCGAGTTCCTCGGGGGCGTCTCGGGATTCGTCTCCCGTCGATGCCGGGGCCTAAGACCTTGTGTGGAGTCGGGGCCGGAACCTGAGGATTCCTCTCCAGTGCTGACATGGATCTTGGGGTACTTCTGGAGTCTCCCCTGGGGAGTCAGTCCTCGTCTCGAATGCGGGCATGCACTTGCGCTTTCCTCCAGAGCGGTAGCAGCAGTGTCACGCAGTCCGCCGCGTGGATCAAAGGATCTATGGTTTTCCCTCGAGTCTTTCCCACGAGGCTTTCCCACGAGGCTTTCCCACAGGGCTGTCCCACGTGCACACGTGGTGGGAGTCGATCCTCGGCTTGAACGTCAAGGCAGTGCAGGGAAAACAGGTTCCTCTGGAATGGACTGACACATCTGGGGGACTCTTGGAATGGTGGCACGACCCTCGAGTTCCTCTCGCCTTTCCTGTGGAGAGCACCTTCTCTTGAGATGCGACGGGAACGCCGGGAATTCTTTCCCTACGAAACAGGGAAAGGATCCCTCATCTCGAGCTAGGAGGCGGAAACGGGGCTCCCCTGGATGTGTGCGGGACCCCACGTGCTTCCTCTCGAGTGGAGACGGGTATGTTGGGGAACTTCTTGAGTTGCAGCAATGGTGTGAAGGACCCTTTGGAAGTTCCAGCGGTTAGATGTTATTGGCCTCGAGAAGCCTCAGCGGAAATGGGCCTCATCTCGCCAAGAGGGCAAAACCTCCTGGATTTTCTCGAGTTGCGGCAGGTGCTCTCACTTACGACGGGGACCTCAGGGACCCGCTCTGGTGGCCTCAGGAAAGGCCAGTCCCCATGCGAGTTCCTCGGGGGCGTCTCGGGATTCCTCTCCCTTCGATGCCGGGGCCTAAGACCTTGTGTGGAGTCGGGGCCGGAACCTGAGGATTCCTCTCCAGTGCTGACATGGATCTTGGGGTACTTCTGGAGTCTCCCCTGGGGAGTCAGTCCTCGTCTCGAATGCGGGCATGCACTTGCGCTTTCCTCCAGAGCGGTAGCAGCAGTGTCACGCTGTCCGCCGCGTGGATCAAAGGATCTATGGTTTTCCCTCGAGTCTTTCCCACGAGGCATTCCCACGAGGCTTTCCCACAGGGCTGTCCCACGTGCACACGTGGTGGGAGTCGATCCTCGGCTTGAACGTCAAGGCAGTGCAGGGAAAACAGGTTCCTCTGGAATGGACTGACACATCTGGGGGACTCTTGGAATGGTGGCACGACCCTCGAGTTCCTCTCACCTTTCCTGTGGAGAGCGCCTCCTCTTGAGATGCGACGGGAACGCCGGGAGTTCTTTCCCTACGAAACAGGGAAAGGATCCCTCATCTCGAGCTAGGAGGCGGAAACGGGGCTCCCCTGGATGTGTGCGGGACACCACGTGCTTCCTCTCGAGTGGAGACGGGTATGTCGGGGAACTTCTTGAGTTGCAGCAAGGGTGTGAAGGACCCTTTGGAAGTTCCAGTGGTTAGACGTGATTGGCCTCGAGAAGCCTCAGCGGAAATGGGCCTCATCTCGCCTGGAGGGCAAAACCTCCTGGATTTTCTCGAGTTGCGGCAGGTGCTCTCGACTTACGACGGGGACCTCAGGGACCCGCTCTGGTGGCCTCAGGAAAGGCCAGTCCCCATGCGAGTTCCTCGGGGGCGTCTCGGGATTCCTCTCCCGTCGATGCCGGGGCCTAAGACCTTGTGTGGAGTCGGTGCCGGAACCTGAGGATTCCTCTCCAGTGCTGACATGGATCTTGGGGTATTTCTGGAGTCTCCCCAGGGGAGTCAGTCCTCGTCTCCAATGCGGGCATGCACTTGCCCTTTCCTCCAGAGCGGTAGCAGCAGTGTCACGCAGTCCGCCGCGTGGATCAAAGGATCTATGGTTTTCCCTCGAGTCTTTCCCACGAGGCTTTCCCACGAGGCTTTCCCACAGGGCTGTCCCACGTGCACACGTGGTGGGACTCGATCCTCGGCTTGAACGTCAAGTCAGTGCAGGGAAAACAGGTTCCTCTGGAATGGACTGACACATCTGGGGGAGTCTTGGAATGGTGGCACGACCGTGGAGTTCCTCTCGCCTTTCCTGTGGAGAGCGCCTCCTCTTGAGATGCGACGGGAACGCCGGGAATTCTTTCCCTACGAAACAGGGAAAGGATCCCTCATCTCGAGTTAGGAGGCGGAAACGGGGCTCCCCTGGATGTGTGCGGGACCCCACGTACTTCCTCTCGAGTGGAGACGGGTATGTCGGGGAACTTCTTGAGTTGCAGCAATGGTGTGAAGGACCCTTTGGAAGTTCCAGTGGTTAGATGTGATTGGCCTCGAGAAGCCTCAGCGGAAATGGGCCTCATCTCGCCTGGAGGGCAAAACCTCCTGGATTTTCTCGAGTTGCGGCAGGTGCTCTCGACTTACGACGGGGACCTCAGGGAACCGCTCTGGTGGCCTCAGGAAAGGCCAGTCCCCATGCGAGTTCCTCGGGGGCGTCTCGGGATTCCTCTCCCGTCGATGCCGGGGCCTAAGACCTTGTGTGGAGTCGGGGCCGGAACCTGAGGATTCCTCTCCAGTGCTGACATGGATCTTGGGGTACTTCTGGAGTCTCCCCAGGGGAGTCAGTGCTCGTCTCGAATGCGGGCATGCACTTGCGCTTTCCTCCAGAGCGGTAGCAGCAGTGTCACGCAATCCGCCGCGTGGATCAAAGGATCTATGGTTTTCCCTCGAGGCTTTCCCACAAGGCTGTCCCACGTGCACACGTGGTGGGAGTCGATCCTCGGCTTGAACGTCAAGGCAGTGCAGGGAAAACAGGTTCCTCTGGAATGGACTGACACATCTGGGGGACTCTTGGAATGGTGGCACGACCCTGGAGTTCCTCTTGCCTTTCCTGTGGAGAGCGCCTCCTCTTGAGATGCGACGGGAACGCCGGAAATTCTTTCCCTACGAAACAGGGAAAGGATCCCTCATCTCGAGCTAGGAGGCGGAAACGGGGCTCCCCTGGATGTGTGCGGGACCCCACGTGCTTCCTCTCGAGTGGAGACGGGTATGTCGGGGAACTTCTTGAGTTGCAGCAAGGGTGTGAAGGACCCTTTGGAAGTTTCAGTGGTTAGACGTGATTGGCCTCGAGAAGCCTCAGCGGAAATGGGCCTCATCTCGCCTGGAGGGCAAAACCTCCTGGATTTTCTCGAGTTGCGGCAGGTGCTCTCGACTTACGACGGGGACCTCAGGGACCCGCTCTGGTGGCCTCAGGAAAGGCCAGTCCCCATGCGAGTTCCTCGGGGGCCTCTCGGGATACCTCTCCCGTCGATGCCGGGGCCTAAGACCTTGTGTGGAGTCGGGGCCGGAACCTGAGGATTCCTCTCCAGTGCTGACATGGATCTTGGGGTACTTCTGGAGTCTCCCCAGGGGAGTCAGTCCTCGTCTCGAATGCGGGCATGCACTTGCGCTTTCCTCCAGAGCGGTAGCAGCAGTGTCACGCAGTCCGCCGCGTGGATCAAAGGATCTATGTTTTTCCCTCGAGTCTTTCCCACGAGGCTTTCCCACGAGGCTTTCCCACAGGGCTGTCCCACGTGCACACGTGGTGGGAGTCGATCCTCGGCTTGAACGTCAAGGCAGTGCAGGGAAACAGGTTCCTCCTGAATGGACTGACACATCTGGGGGACTCTTGGAATGGTGGCACGACCCTGGAGTTCCTCTCGCCTTTCCTGTGGAGAGCGCCTCCTCTTGAGATGCGACGGGAACGCCGGGAATTCTTTCCCTACGAAACAGGGAAAGGATCCCTCATCTCGAGCTAGGAGGCGGAAACGGGGCTCCCCTGGATGTGTGCGGGACCCCACGTGCTTCCTCTCGAGTGGAGACGGGTATGTCGGGGAACTTCTTGAGTTGCAGCAAGGGTGTGAAGGACCCTTTGGAAGTTCCAGTGGTTAGATGTGATTGGCCTCGAGAAGCCTCAGCGGAAATGGGCCTCATCTCGCCTGGAGGGCAAAACCTCCTGGATTTTCTCGAGTTGCGGCAAGTGCTCTCGACTTACGACGGGGACCTCAGGGAACCGCTCTGGTGGCCTCAGGAAAGGCCAGTCACCATGCGAGTTCCTCGGGGGCGTCTCGGGATTCCTCTCCCGTCGATGCCGGGGCCTAAGACCTTGTGTGGAGTCGGGGCCGGAACCTGAGGATTCCTCTCCAGTGCTGACATGGATCTTGGGGTACTTCTGGAGTCTCCCCAGGGGAGTCAGTGCTCGTCTCGAATGCGGGCATGCACTTGCGCTTTCCTCCAGAGCGTTAGCAGCAGTGTCACGCAATCCGCCGCGTGGATCAAAGGATCTATGGTTTTCCCTCGAGTCTTTCCCACGAGGCTTTCCCACGAGGCTTTCCCACAGGGCTGTCCCACGTGCACACGTGGTGGGAGTCGATCCTCGGCTTGAACGTCAAGGCAGTGCAGGGAAAACAGGTTCCTCTGGAATGGACTGACACATCTGGGGGACTCTTGGAATGGTGGCACGACCCTGGAGTTCCTCTTGCCTTTCCTGTGGAGAGCACCTCCTCTTGAGATGCGACGGGAACGCCGGGAATTCTTTCCCTACGAAACAGGGAAAGGATCCCTCATCTCGAGCTAGGAGGCGGAAACGGGGCTCCCCTGGATGTGTGCGGGACCCCACGTGCTTCCTCTCGAGTGGAGACGGGTATGTCGGGGAACTTCTTGAGTTGCAGCAAGGGTGTGAAGGACCCTTTGGAAGTTTCAGTGGTTAGACATGATTGGCCTCGAGAAGCCTCAGCGGAAATGGGCCTCATCTCGCCTGGAGGGCAAAACCTCCTGGATTTTCTCGAGTTGCGGCAGGTGCTCTCGACTTACGACGGGGACCTCAGGGACCCGCTCTGGTGGCCTCAGGAAAGGCCAGTCCCCATGCGAGTTCCTCGGGGGCCTCTCGGGATACCTCTCCCGTCGATGCCGGGGCCTAAGACCTTGTGTGGAGTCGGGGCCGGAACCTGAGGATTCCTCTCCAGTGCTGACATGGATCTTGGGGTACTTCTGGAGTCTCCCCAGGGGAGTCAGTCCTCGTCTCAAATGCGGGCATGCACTTGCCCTTTCCTCCAGAGCGGTAGCAGCAGTGTCACGCAGTCCGCCGCGTGGATCAAAGGATCTATGGTTTTCCCTCGAGTCTTTCCCACGAGGCTTTCCCACGAGGCTTTCCCACAGGGCTGTCCCACGTGCACACGTGGTGGGAATCGATCCTCGGCTTGAACGTCAAGGCAGTGCAGGGAAAACAGGTTCCTCTGGAATGGACTGACACATCTGGGGGACTCTTGGAATGGTGGCATGACCCTGGAGTTCCTCTCGCCTTTCCTGTTGAGAGCGCCACCTCTTGAGATGCGACGGGAACGCCGGGAATTCTTTCCCTACGAAGCAGGGAAAGGATCCCTCATCTCGAACTAGGAGGCGGAAACGAGGCTCCCCTGGATGTGTGCGGGACACCACGTGCTTCCTCTCGAGTGCAGACGGGTATGTCGGGGAACTTCTGGACTTGCAGCAAGGGTGTGAAGGACCCTTTGGGAGTTCTAGTGGTTAGACGTGATTGGCCTCGAGAAGCCTCAGCGGAAATGGGCCTCATCTCGCCTGGAGGGCAAAACCTCCTGGATTTTCTCGAGTTGCGGCAGGTGCTCTCGACTTACGACGGGGACCTCAGGGACCCGCTCTGGTGGCCTCAGGAAAGGCCAGTCCCCATGCGAGTTCCTCGGGGGCCTCTCGGGATTCCTCTCCCGTCGATGCCGGGGCCTAAGACCTTGTGTGGAGTCGGGGCCGGAACCTGAGGATTCCTCTCCAGTGCTGACATGGATCTTGGGGTACTTCTGGAGTCTCCCCAGGGGAGTCAGTCCTCGTCTCGAATGCGGGCATGCACTTGCGCTTTCCCCCAGAGCGGTAGCAGCAGTGTCACGCAGTCCGCCGCCTGCATCAAAGGATCTATGGTTTTCCCTCGAGTCTTTCCCACGAGGCTTTCCCACAGGGCTGTCCCACGTGCACACGTGGTGGGAGTCGATCCTCGGTTTGAACGGCAAGGCAGTGCAGGGAAAACAGGTTCCTCTGGAATGGACTGACACATCTGGGGGACTCTTGGAATGGTGGCACGACCCTGGAGTTCCTCTCGCCTTTCCTGTGGAGAGCGCCTCCTCTTGAGATGCGACGGGAACGCCGGGAATTCTTTCCCTACGAAACAGGGAAAGGATCCCTCTCTCGAGCAAGGAGGCGGAAACGGGGCTCCCCTGGATGTGTGCGGGACCCTCGTGCTTCCCCTCGAGTGGACACGGGTATGTCGGGGAACTTCTTGAGTTGCAGCAAGGGTGTGAAGGACCCATTGGAAGTTCCAGTGGTTAGATGTGATTAGCCTCGAGAAGCCTCAGCGGAAATGGGCCTCATCTCGCCTGGAGGGCAAAACCTCCTGGATTTCTCGAGTTGCGGCAGGTGCTCTCGACTTACGACGGGGACCTCAGGGACCCGCTCTGGTGGCCTCAGGAAAGGCCAGTCCCCATGCGAGTTCCTCGGGGGCCTCTCGGGATTCCTCTCCCGTCGATGCCGGGGCCTAAGACCTTGTGTGGAGTCGGGGCCGGAACCTGAGGATTCCTCTCCAGTGCTGACATGGATCTTGGGGTACTTCTGGAGTCTCCCCAGGGGAGTCAGTCCTCGTCTCGAATGCGGGCATGCACTTGCGCTTTCCTCCAGAGCGGTAGCAGCAGTGTCACGCAGTCCGCCGCGTGGATCAAAGGATCTACGGTTTTCCCTCGAGTCTTTCCCACGAGGCTTTCCTACGAGGCTTTCACACAGGGCTCTCCCACGTTCACACGTGGTGGGAGTCTATCTTCGGCTTGAACGTCAAGGCAGTACATGGAAAACAGGTTCCTCTGGAATGGACTGACACATCTGGGGGACTCTTGGAATGGTGGCACGACCCTGGAGTTCCTCTCGCCTTTCCTGTGGAGAGCGCCTCCTCTTGAGATGCGACGGGAACGCCGGGAATTCTTTCCCTACGAAACAAGGGAAGGATCCCTCATCTCGAGCTAGAAGGCAGAAACGGGGCTCCCCTGGATGTGTGCGGACCCTCGTGCTTCCTCTCGAGTGGAGACGGGTATGTTGGGGAACTTCTTGAGTTGCAGCAAGGGTGTGAAGTACCCTTTGGAAGTTCCATTGGTTAGATGTGATTAGCCTCGAGAAGCCTAAGCGGAAATGGGCCTCATCTCGCCTGGAGGGCAAAACCTCCTGGATTTTCTCGAGTTGCGGCAGGTGCTCTCGACTTACGACGGGGACCACAGGGACCCGCTCTGGTGGCCTCAGGAAAGGCCAGTCCCCATGCGAGTTCCTCGGGGGCCTCTCGGGATTCCTCTCCCGTCGATGCCGGGGCCTAAGACCTTGTGTTGAGTCGGGTCCGGAAGCTGAGGATTCCTCTCCAGTGCTGACATGGATCTTGGGGTACTTCTGGAGTCTCCCCAGGGGAGTCAGTGCTCGTCTCGAATGCGGGCATGCACTTGTGCTTTCCTCCAGAGCGGTAGCAGCAGTGTCACGCAGTCCGCCGCGTGGATCAAATGATCTATGGTTTTCCCTCGAGTCTTTCCCACGAGGCTTTCCCACGGGGCTTTCCCACAGGGCTGTCCCACGTGCACACGTGGTGGGAGTCGATCGTCGGCTTGAACGTCAAGGCAGTGCAGGGAAAACAGGTTCCTCTGGAATGGACTGACACATCTGGGGGACTCTTGGAATGGTGGCACGACCCTGGAGTTCCTCTCGCCTTTCCTGTGGAGAGCGCCTCCTCTTGAGATGCGACGGGAACGCCGGGAATTCTTTCCCTACGAAACAGGGAAAGGATCCCTCATCTCGAGCAAGGAGGCGGAAACGGGGCTCCCCTGGATGTGTGCGGGACCCTCGTGCTTCCTCTCGAGTGGAGACGGGTATGTCGGGGAACTTCTTGAGTTGCAGCAAGGGTGTGAAGGACCCTTTGGAAGTTCCAGTGGATAGATGTGATTAGCCTCGAGAAGCCTCAGCGGAAATGGGCCTCATCTCGCCTGGAGGGCAAAACCTCCTGGAATTTCTCGAGTTGCGGCAGGTGCTCTCGACTTACGACGGGGACCTGGGGACCCGCCCTTGTCGCCTCAGGAAAGGCCAATCCCCTTGAGAGTTCCTCGGGGGCCTCTCGGGATTCCTCTCCCGTCGATCCCGGGGCCTAAGACCTTGTGTGAAGTCGGGGCCGGAACCTGAGGATTCCTCTCCAGTGCTGACATGGAACTTGGGGTTCTTCTGGAGTCTCCCCAAGGGAGTCAGTCCTCGTCTTGAATGCGGGCATGCACTTGCGCTTTCCCCCAGAGCGGTAGCAGCAGTGTCACGCAGTCCGCCGCCTGGATCAAAGGATCTATGGTTTTCCCTCGAGTCTTTCCCACGAGGCTTTCCGACAGGGCTGTCCCACGTGCACACGTGGTGGGAGTCGATCCTCGGCTTGAACGTCAAGGCAGTGCAGGGAAAACAGGTTCCCCTGGAATGGACTGACACATCTGGGGGACTCTTGGAATGGTGGCACGACCCCGGAGTTCCTCTCGCCTTTCCTGTGGAGAGCGCCTCCTCTTGAGATGCGACGGGACCGCCGGGAATTCTTTCCCTATGGAACAGGGAAAGGATCCCTCATCTCGAGCTAGGAGGCGGAAACGGGGCTCCCCTGGATGTGTGCGGGACCCTAGTGCTTCCTCTCGAGTGGAGACGGGTGTGTTGGGGAACTTCTTGAGTTGCAGCAAGGGTGTTAAAGACCCTTTGGAAGTTTCAGTGGTTAGATGTGATTAGCCTCGAGAAGCCTCAGCGGAAATGGGCCTCATCTCGCCTGGAGGGCAGGACCTCCTGGATTTTCTCGATTTGCGGCTGGTGCTCTCGACTTTCGATGGGTACCTCGGGACCCGCTTTGGTGGCCTCAGGAAAGGCCAGTCCCCATGCGAGTTCCTCTGGGGCCTCTCGGGATTCCTCTCCCGTCGATGCCGGGGCCTAAGACCTTGTGTGGAGTAGGGGCCGGAACCTGAGGATTCCTCTCCTGTGCTGACATGGATCTTGGGGTACTTCAGAGGTCTCCCCAGGGGAGTCAGTCCTCGTCTCGAATGCGGGCATGCACTTGCGCTTTCCCCCGAGCGGTAGCAGCAGTGTCACGCAGTCCGCCACGTGGATCAAAGGATCTATGGTTTTCCCTCGAGTCTTTCCCACGAGTCTTTCCCACGAGGCTTTCCCACAGGGCTGTCCAACGTGCACACGTGGTGGGAGTCGATCCTCGGTTTGAACGTCAAGGCAGTGCAGGGAAAACAGGTTCCTCTGGAATGGACTGACACATCTGGGGGACACTTGGAATGGTGGCACGACCCTTGTGTTCCTCTCGCCTTTCCTGTGGAAAGCGCCTCCTCTTGAGATGCGACGGGAACGCCGGGAATTCTTTCCCTACGAAACAGGGAAAGGATCCCTCATCTCGAGCAAGGAGGCGGAAACGGGGCTCCCCTGGATGTGTGCGGGACCCTCGTGCTTCCTCTCGAGTGGACACGGGTATGTCGGGGAACTTCTTGAGTTGCAGCAAGGGTGTGAAGGACCCTTTGGAAGTTCCAGTGGATAGATGTGATTAGCCTCGAGAAGCCTCAGCGGAAATGGGCCTCATCTCGCCTGGAGGGCAAAACCTCCTGGAATTTCTCGAGTTGCGGCAGGTGCTCTCGACTTACGACGGGGACCTGGGGACCCGCCCTTGTCGCCTCAGGAAAGGCCAATCCCCTTGAGAGTTCCTCGGGGGCCTCTCGGGATTCCTCTCCCGTCGATGCCGGGGCCTTAGACCTTGTGTGGAGTCGGGGCCGGAACCTGAGGATTCCTCTCCAGTGCTGACATGGATCTTGGGGTACTTCTGGAGTCTCCCCAGGGGAGTCAGTCCTCGTCTCGAATGCGGGCATGCACTTGCGCTTTCCTCCAGAGCGGTAGCAGCAGTGTCACGCAGTCCGCCGCGTGGATCAAAGGATCTACGGTTTTCCCTCGAGTCTTTCCCACGAGGCTTTCCTACGAGGCTTTCACACAGGGCTCTCCCACGTTCACACGTGGTGGGAGTCTATCTTCGGCTTGAACGTCAAGGCAGTACATGGAAAACAGGTTCCTCTGGAATGGACTGACACATCTGGGGTCTCTTGGAATGGTGGCACGACCCTGGAGTTCCTCTCGCCTTTCCTGTGGAGAGCGCCTCCTCTTGAGATGCGACGGGAACGCCGGGAATTCTTTCCCTACGAAACAAGGGAAGGATCCCTCATCTCGAGCTAGAAGGCAGAAACGGGGCTCCCCTGGATGTGTGCGGACCCTCGTGCTTCCTCTCGAGTGGAGACGGGTATGTTGGGGAACTTCTTGAGTTGCAGCAAGGGTGTGAAGGACACTTTGGAAGTTCCATTGGTTAGATGTGATTAGCCTCGAGAAGCCTAAGCGGAAATGGGCCTCATCTCGCCTGGAGGGCAAAACCTCCTGGATTTTCTCGAGTTGCGGGAGGTGCTCTCGACTTACGACGGGGACCACAGGGACCCGCTCTGGTGGCCTCAGGAAAGGCCAGTCCCCATGCGAGTTCCTCGGGGGCCTCTCGGGATTCCTCTCCCGTCGATGCCGGGGCCTAAGACCTTGTGTTGAGTCGGGTCCGGAAGCTGAGGATTCCTCTCCAGTGCTGACATGGATCTTGGGGTACTTCTGGAGTCTCCCCAGGGGAGTCAGTGCTCGTCTCGAATGCGGGCATGCACTTGTGCTTTCCTCCAGAGCGGTAGCAGCAGTGTCACGGAGTCCGCCGCGTGGATCAAAGGATCTATGGTTTTCCCTCGAGTCTTTCCCACGAGGCTTTCCCACGGGGCTTTCCCACAGGGCTGTCCCACGTGCACACGTGGTGGGAGTCGATCGTCGGCTTGAACGTCAAGGCAGTGCAGGGAAAACAGGTTCCTCTGGAATGGACTGACACATCTGGGGGACTCTTGGAATGGTGGCACGACCCTGGAGTTCCTCTCGCCTTTCCTGTGGAGAGCGCCTCCTCTTGAGATGCGACGGGAACGCCGGGAATTCTTTCCCTACGAAACAGGGAAAGGATCCCTCATCTCGAGCAAGGAGGCGGAAACGGGGCTCCCCTGGATGTGTGCGGGACCCTCGTGCTTCCTCTCGAGTGGAGACGGGTATGTCGGGGAACTTCTTGAGTTGCAGCAAGGGTGTGAAGGACCCTTTGGAAGTTCCAGTGGATAGATGTGATTAGCCTCGAGAAGCCTCAGCGGAAATGGGCCTCATCTCGCCTGGAGGGCAAAACCTCCTGGAATTTCTCGAGTTGCGGCAGGTGCTCTCGACTTACGACGGGGACCTGGGGACCCGCCCTTGTCGCCTCAGGAAAGGCCAATCCCCTTGAGAGTTCCTCGGGGGCCTCTCGGGATTCCTCTCCCGTCGATGCCGGGGCCTAAGACCTTGTGTGGAGTCGGGGCCGGAACCTGAGGATTCCTCTCCAGTGCTGACATGGAACTTGGGGTTCTTCTGGAGTCTCCGCAAGGGAGTCAGTCCTCGTCTTGAATGCGGGCATGCACTTGCGCTTTTCCCCAGAGCAGTAGCAGCAGTGTCACGCAGTCCGCCGCCTGGATCAAAGGATCTATGGTTTTCCCTCGAGTCTTTCCCACGAGGCTTTCCTACAGGGCTGTCCCACGTGCACACGTGGTGGGAGTCGATCCTCGGCTTGAACGTCAAGGCAGTGCAGGGAAAACAGGTTCCTCTGGAATGGACTGACCCATCTGGGGGACTCTTGGAATGGTGGCACGACCCTGGAGTTCCTCTCGACTTTCCTGTGGAGAGCGCCTCTTCTTGAGATGAGACGGGAACGCCGGGAATTCTTTCCCTACGAAACAGGGAAAGGATCCCTCATCTCGAGCTAGGAGGCGGAAACGGGGCTCCCCTGGATATGTGCGGGACACCACGTGCTTCCTCTCGAGTGGATACGGTTATATCGGGGAACTTCTTGAGTTGCAGCAAGGCTGTGAAGGACCCTTTGGAAGTTCCAGTGGTCAGATGTGATTAGCCTCGAGAAGCTCAGCGGAAATGGGCCTCATCTCGCCTGGAGGGCAAAACCTCCTGGATTTTCTCGAGTTGCGGCAGGTGCTCTCGAGTTACGACGGGGACCTCAGGGACCCACTCTGGTGGCCTCAGGAAAGGCCAGTCCCCATGCGAGTTCCTCGGGGGCCTCTCGGGATTCCTCTCCCGTCGATGCCGGGGCCTAAGACCTTGTGTGGAGTCGGGGCCGGAACCTGAGGATTCCTCTCCAGTGCTGACATGGATCTTGGGGTACTTCTGGAGTCTCCCCAGGGGAGTCAGTCCTCGTCTCGAATGCTGGCATGCACTTACGCTTTCCTCCAGAGTGGTAGCAGCAGTGTCACGCAGTCCGCCGCGTGGATCAAAGGATCTATGGTTTTCCTTCGAGTCTTTCCCACGAGGCTTTCCCACAGGGCTGTCCCACGTGCACACGTGGTGGGAGTCGATCGTCGGCTTGAACGTCAAGGCAGTGCAGGGAAAACAGGTTCCTCTGGAATGGACTGACCCATCTGGGGGACTCTTCGAATGGTGGCACGACCCTGGAGTTCCTCTCGCCTTTCCTGTGGAGAGAGCCTCCTCTTGAGATGCGACGGGAACGCCGGGAATTCTTTCCCTACGAAACAGGGAAAGGATCCCTCATCTCGAGCTAGGAGGCGGAAACGGGGTTCCCCTGGATGTGTGCGGGACCCCACGTGCTTCCTCTCGAGTGGAGACGGGTATGTCGCGGAAATTCTTGTGTTGCAGCAAGGGTGTGAAGGACCCTTTGGAAGTTCCAGTGGTTAGATGTGATTAGCCTCGAGAAGCCTCAGCGGAAATGGGCCTCATCTCGCCTGGAGGGCAAAACCTCCTGGATTTTCTCGACTTGCGGCAGGTGCTCTCGACTTACGACGGGGACCTCATGGACCCGCTCTGGAGGCCTCAGGAAAGGCCAGTCCGCATGCGAGTTCCACGGGGGCCTCTCGGGATTCCTCTCCCGTCGATGCCGGGGCCTAAGACCTTGTGTGGAGTCGTGGCCGGAACCTGAGGATTCCTCTCCAGTGCTGACATGGATCTTGGGGTACTTCTGGAGTCTCCCCAGGGGAGTCAGTCCTCGTCTCGAATGCGGGCATGCACTTGCGCTTTCCTCCAGAGCGGTAGCAGCAGTGTCACTCAGTCCGCCGCGTGGATCAGAGGATCTATGGTTTTCCCTCGAGTCTTTCCCACGAGGCTTTCCCACGAGGCTTTCCCACAGGGCTGTCCCTCGTGCATACGTGGTGGGAGTCGATCCTCGGCTTGAACGTCAAGGCAGTGCAGGGAAAACAGGTTCCTCTGGAATGGACTGACACATCTGGGGAACTCTTGGAATGGTGGCACGACCCTGGAGTTCCTCTCGTCTTTCCTGTGGAGAGCGCCTCCTCTTGATATGCGACGGGAACGCCGGGAATTCTTTCCGTACGAAACAAGGAAAGGATCCCTCATCTCGAGCTAGGAGGCGGAAACGGGGCTCCCCTGGATGTGTGCGGGACCCCACGTGCTTCCTCTAGAGTGGAGACGGGTATGTCGCGGAACTGCTTGAGTTGTAGCAAGGGTGTGAAGGACCCTTTGGAAGTTCCAGTGGTTAGATGTGATTAGCCTCGAGAAGCCTCAGCGGAAATGGGCCTCATCTCGCCTGGAGGGCAAAACCTCCTGGATTTTCTCGAGTTGCGGCAGGTGCTCTCGACTTACGACGGGGACGTCAGGGACCCGCTCTGGAGGCCTCAGGAAAGGCCAGTCCGCATGCGAGTTCCTCGGGGGCCTCTCGGGTTTCCTCTCCCGTCGATGCCGGGGCCTAAGACCTTGCGTGGAGTCGGGGCCGGAACCTGAGGATTCCTCTCCAGTGCTGACATGGATCTTGGGGTACTTCTGGAGTCTCCCCAGGGTAGTCAGTCCTCGTCTCGAATGCGGGCATGCACTTGCGCTTTCCTCCAGAGTGGTAGCAGCAGTGTCACGCAGTCCGCCGCGTGGAACAAAGGATCTATGGTTTTCCCTCGAGTCTTTCCCACGAGGCTTTCCCACGAGGCTTTCCCACAGGGCTGTCCCACGTGCACACGTGGTGGGAGTCGATCCTCGGCTTGAACGTCAAGGCAGTGCAAGGAAAACAGGTTCCTCTGGAATGGACTGACACATCTGGGGGACTCCTGGAATGGAGGCACGACCCTGGAGTTCCTCTCGCCTTTCCTGTGGAGAGCGCCTCCTCTTGAGATGCGACGGGAACGCCGGGAATTCTTTCCCTACGAAACAAGGAAAGGATCCCTCATCTCGAGCTAGGAGGCGGAAACGGGGCTCCCCTGGATGTGTGCGGGACTCCACGTGCTTCCTCTAGAGTGGAGACGGGTATGTCGCGGAACTTCTTGAGTTGCAGCAAGGGTGTGAAGGAACCTTTGGAAGTTCCAGTGGTTAGATGTGATTAGCCTCGAGAAGCCTCAGCGGAAATGGGCCTCATCTCGCCTGGAGGGCAAAACCTCCTGGATTTTCTCGAGTTGCGGCAGGTGCTCTCGACTTACGACGGGGACCTCAGGGACCCGCTCTGGTGGCCTCAGGAAAGGCCAGTCCCCATGCGACTTCCTCGGGGGCCTCTCGGGATTCCTCTCCCGTCGATGACGGGGCCTAAGACCTTGTGTGGAGTCGGGGCCGGAACCTGAGGATTCCTCTCCAGTGCTGACATGGATCTTGGGGTACTTCTGGAGTCTCCGCAGGGGAGTCAGTCCTCGTCTCGAATGCGGGCATGCACTTGCGCTTTCCTCCAGAGCGGTAGCAGCAGTGTCACGCAGTCCGCCGCGTGGATCAAAGGATCTACGGTTTTCCCTCGAGTCTTTCCCACGAGGCTTTCCTACGAGGCTTTCACACAGGGCTCTCCCACGTTCACACGTGGTGGGAGTCTATCTTCGGCTTGAACGTCAAGGCAGTACATGGAAAACAGGTTCCTCTGGAATGGACTGACACATCTGGGGGACTCTTGGAATTGTGGCACGACCCTGGAGTTCCTCTCGCCTTTCCTGTGGAGAGCGCCTCCTCTTGAGATGCGACGGGAACGCCGGGAATTCTTTCCCTACGAAACAAGGGAAGGATCCCTCATCTCGAGCTAGAAGGCAGAAACGGGGCTCCCCTGGATGTGTGCGGACCCTCGTGCTTCCTCTCGAGTGGAGACGGGTATGTTGGGGAACTTCTTGAGTTGCAGCAAGGGTGTGAAGGACCCTTTGGAAGTTCCATTGGTTAGATGTGATTAGCCTCGAGAAGCCTAAGCGGAAATGGGCCTCATCTCGCCTTTAGGGCAAAACCTCCTGGATTTTCTCGAGTTGCGGCAGGTGCTCTCGACTTACGACGGGGACCACAGGGACCCGCTCTGGTGGCCTCAGGAAAGGCCAGTCCCCATGCGAGTTCCTCGGGGGCCTCTCGGGATTCCTCTCCCGTCGATGCCGGGGCCTAAGACCTTGTGTTGAGTCGGGTCCGGAAGCTGAGGATTCCTCTCCAGTGCTGACATGGATCTTGGGGTACTTCTGGAGTCTCCCCAGGGGAGTCAGTGCTCGTCTCGAATGCGGGCATGCACTTGTGCTTTCCTCCAGAGCGGTAGCAGCAGTGTCACGGAGTCCGCCGCGTGGATCAAAGGATCTATGGTTTTCCCTCGAGTCTTTCCCACGAGGCTTTCCCACGGGGCTTTCCCACAGGGCTGTCCCACGTGCACACGTGGTGGGAGTCGATCGTCGGCTTGAACGTCAAGGCAGTGCAGGGAAAACAGGTTCCTCTGGAATGGACTGACACATCTGGGGGACTCTTGGAATGGTGGCACGACCCTGGAGTTCCTCTCGCCTTTCCTGTGGAGAGCGCCTCCTCTTGAGATGCGACGGGAACGCCGGGAATTCTTTCCCTACGATACAGGGAAAGGATCCCTCATCTCGAGCAAGGAGGCGGAAACGGGGCTCCCCTGGATGTGTGCGGGACCCTCGTGCTTCCTCTCGAGTGGAGACGGGTATGTCGGGGAACTTCTTGAGTTGCAGCAAGGGTGTGAAGGACCCTTTGGAAGTTCCAGTGGATAGATGTGATTAGCCTCGAGAAGCCTCAGCGTAAATGGGCCTCATCTCGCCTGGAGGGCAAAACCTCCTGGAATTTCTCGAGTTGCGGCAGGTGCTCTCGACTTACGACGGGGACCTGGGTACCCGCCCTTGTCGCCTCAGGAAAGGCCAATCCCCTTGAGAGTTCCTCGGGGGCCTCTCGGGATTCCTCTCCCGTCGATGCCGGGGCCTAAGACCTTGTGTGGAGTCGGGGCCGGAACCTGAGGATTCCTCTCCAGTGCTGACATGGAACTTGGGGTTCTTCTGGAGTCTCCCCAAGGGAGTCAGTCCTCGTCTTGAATGCGGGCATGCACTTGCGCTTTCCCCCAGAGCGGTAGCAGCAGTGTCACGCAGTCCGCCGCCTGGATCAAAGGATCTATGGTTTTCCCTCGAGTCTTTCCCACGAGGCTTTCCGACAGGGCTGTCCCACGTGCACACGTGGTGGGAGTCGATCCTCGGCTTGAACGTCAAGGCAGTGCAGGGAAAACAGGTTCCTCTGGAATGGACTGACACATCTGGGGGACTCTTGGAATGGTGGCACGACCCCGGAGTTCCTCTCGCCTTTCCTGTGGAGAGCGCCTCCTCTTGAGATGCGACGGGACCGCCGGGAATTCTTTCCCTATGGAACAGGGAAAGGATCCCTCATCTCGAGCTAGGAGGCGGAAACGGGGCTCCCCTGGATGTGTGCGGGACCCTAGTGCTTCCTCTCGAGTGGAGACGGGTATGTTGGGGAACTTCTTGAGTTGCAGCAAGGGTGTTAAAGACCCTTTGGAAGTTTCAGTGGTTAGATGTGATTAGCCTCGAGAAGCCTCAGCGGAAATGGGCCTCATCTCGCCTGGAGGGCAGGACCTCCTGGATTTTCTCGATTTGCGGCAGGTGCTCTCGACTTTCGATGGGTACCTCGGGACCCGCTTTGGTGGCCTCAGGAAAGGCCAGTCCCCATGCGAGTTCCTCTGGGGCCTCTCGGGATTCCTCTCCCGTCGATGCCGGGGCCTAAGACCTTGTGTGGAGTAGGGGCCGGAACCTGAGGATTCCTCTCCTGTGCTGACATGGATCTTGGGGTACTTCAGAGGTCTCCCCAGGGGAGTCAGTCCTCGTCTCGAATGCGGGCATGCACTTGCGCTTTCCTCCAGAGCGGTAGCAGCAGTGTCACGCAGTCCGCCACGTGGATCAAAGGATCTATGGTTTTCCCTCGAGTCTTTCCCACGAGTCTTTCCCACGAGGCTTTCCCACAGGGCTGTCCAACGTGCACACGTGGTGGGAGTCGATCCTCGGTTTGAACGTCAAGGCAGTGCAGGGAAAACAGGTTCCTCTGGAATGGACTGACACATCTGGGGGACACTTGTAATGGTGGCACGACCCTTGTGTTCCTCTCGCCTTTCCTGTGGAAAGCGCCTCCTCTTGAGATGCGACGGGAACGCCGGGAATTCTTTCCCTACGAAACAGGGAAAGGATCCCTCATCTCGAGCAAGGAGGCGGAAACGGGGCTCCCCTGGATGTGTGCGGGACCCTCGTGCTTCCTCTCGAGTGGACACGGGTATGTCGGGGAACTTCTTGAGTTGCAGCAAGGGTGTGAAGGACCCTTTGGAAGTTCCAGTGGATAGATGTGATTAGCCTCGAGAAGCCTCAGCGGAAATGGGCCTCATCTCGCCTGGAGGGCAAAACCTCCTGGAATTTCTCGAGTTGCGGCAGGTGCTCTCGACTTACGACGGGGACCTGGGGACCCGCCCTTGTCGCCTCAGGAAAGGCCAATCCCCTTGAGAGTTCCTCGGGGGCCTCTCAGGATTCCTCTCCCGTCGATGCCGGGGCCTAAGACCTTGTGTGGAGTCGGGGCCGGAACCTGAGGATTCCTCTCCAGTGCTGACATGGAACTTGGGGTTCTTCTGGAGTCTCCCCAAGGGAGTCAGTCCTCGTCTTGAATGCGGGCATACACTTGCGCTTTCCCCCAGAGCGGTAGCAGCAGTGTCACGCAGTCCGCCGCCTGGATCAAAGGATCTATGGTTTTCCCTCGAGTCTTTCCCACGAGGCTTTCCCACAGGGCTGTCCCACGTGCACACGTGGTGGGAGTCGATCCTCGGTTTGAACGGCAAGGCAGTGCAGGGAAAACAGGTTCCTCTGGAATGGACTGACACATCTGGGGGACTCTTGGAATGGTGGCACGACCCTGGAATTCCTCTCGCCTTTCCTGTGGAGAGCGCCTCCTCTTGAGATGCGACGGGAACGCCGGGAATTCTTTCCCTACGAAACAGGGAAAGGATCCCTCATCTCGAGCAAGGAGGCGGAAACGGGGCTCCCCTGGATGTGTGCGGGACCCTCGTGCTTCCTCTCGAGTGGACACGGGTATGTCGGGGAACTTCTTGAGTTGCAGCAAGGGTGTGAAGGACCCTTTGGAAGTTCCAGTGGTTAGATGTGATTAGCCTCGAGAAGCCTCAGCGGA
The DNA here is from genome assembly GCF_042477335.2 of Ovis canadensis. Classification (NCBI taxonomy): domain Eukaryota; kingdom Metazoa; phylum Chordata; class Mammalia; order Artiodactyla; family Bovidae; genus Ovis; species Ovis canadensis. The sequence goes on from NC_091258.1 coordinate 12,103,851, forward strand.
AATGGGCCTCATCTCGCCTTGAGGGCAAAACCTCCTGGATTTCTCGAGTTGCGGCAGGTGCTCTCGACTTACGACGGGAACCTCGGGGACCCGCTCTGGTGGCCTCAGGAAAGGCCAGTCCCCATGCGAGTTCCTCGGGGGCCTCTCGGGATTCCTCTCCCGTCGATGCCGGGGCCTAAGACCTTGTGTGGAGTCGGGGCCGGAACCTGAGGATTCCTCTCCAGTGCTGACATGGATCTTGGGGTACTTCTGGAGTCTCCCCAGGGGAGTCAGTCCTCGTCTCGAATGCGGGCATGCACTTGCGCTTTCCTCCAGAGCGGTAGCAGCAGTGTCACGCAGTCCGCCGCGTGGATCAAAGGATCTACGGTTTTCCCTCGAGTCTTTCCCACGAGGCTTTCCTACGAGGCTTTCACACAGGGCTCTCCCACGTTCACACGTGGTGGGAGTCTATCTTCGGCTTGAACATCAAGGCAGTACATGGAAAACAGGTTCCTCTGGAATGGACTGACACATCTGGGGTCTCTTGGAATGGTGGCACGACCCTGGAGTTCCTCTCGCCTTTCCTGTGGAGAGCGCCTCCTCTTGAGATGCGACGGGAACGCCGGGAATTCTTTCCCTACGAAACAAGGGAAGGATCCCTCATCTAGAGCTAGAAGGCAGAAACGGGGCTCCCCTGGATGTGTGCGGACCCTCGTGCTTCCTCTCGAGTGGAGACGGGTATGTTGGGGAACTTCTTGAGTTGCAGCAAGGGTGTGAAGGACCCTTTGGAAGTTCCAGTGGTTAGATGTGATTAGCCTCGAGAAGCCTCAGCGGAAATGGGCCTCATCTCGCCTGGAGGGCAAAACCTCCTGGATTTCTCGAGTTGCGGCAGGTGCTCTCGACTTACGACGGGGACCTCGGGGACCCGCTCTGGTGGCCTCAGGAAAGGCCAGTCCCCATGCGAGTTCCTCGGGGGCCTCTCGGGATTCCTCTCCCGTCGATGCCGGGGCCTAAGACCTTGTGTGGAGTCGGGGCCGGAACCTGAGGATTCCTCTCCAGTGCTGACATGGATCGTGGGCTACTTCTGGAGTCTCCCCAGGGGAGTCAGTCCTCGTCTCGAATGCGGGCATGCACTTGCGCTTTCCTCCAGAGCGGTAGCAGCCGTGTCACGCAGTCCGCCACGTGGATCAAAGGATCTATGGTTTTCCCTCGAGTCTTTCCCACGAGTCTTTCCCACGAGGCTTTCCCACAGGGCTGTCCAACGTGCACACGTGGTGGGAGTCGATCCTCGGTTTGAACGTCAAGGCAGTGCAGGGAAAACAGGTTCCTCTGGAATGGACTGACACATCTGGGGGACACTTGGAATGGTGGCACGACCCTTGTGTTCCTCTCGCCTTTCCTGTGCAAAGCGCCTCCTCTTGAGATGCGACGGGAACGCCGGGAATTCTTTCCCTACGAAACAGGGAAAGGATCCCTCATCTCGAGCAAGGAGGCGGAAACGGGGCTCCCCTGGATGTGTGCGGGACCCTCGTGCTTCCTCTCGAGTGGACACGGGTATGTCGGGGAACTTCTTGAGTTGCAGCAAGGGTGTGAAGGACCCTTTGGAGTTCCAGTGGATAGATGTGATTAGCCTCGAGAAGCCTCAGCGGAAATGGGCCTCATCTCGCCTGGAGGGCAAAACCTCCTGGAATTTCTCGAGTTGCGGCAGGTGCTCTCGACTTACGACGGGGACCTGGGGACCCGCCCTTGTCGCCTCAGGAAAGGCCAATCCCCTTGAGAGTTCCTCGGGGGCCTCTCGGGATTCCTCTCCCGTCGATGCCGGGGCCTAAGACCTTGGGTGGAGTCGGGGCCGGAACCTGAGGATTCCTCTCCAGTGCTGACATGGAACTTGGAGTTCTTCTGGAGTCTCCCCAAGGGAGTCAGTCCTCGTCTCGAATGCGGGCATGCACTTGCGCTTTCCCCCAGAGCGGTAGCAGCAGTGTCACGCAGTCCGCCGCCTGGATCAAAGGATCTATGCTTTTCCCTCGAGTCTTTCCCACGAGGCTTTCCGACAGGGCTGTCCCACGTGCACACGTGGTGGGAGTCGATCCTCGGCTTGAACGGCAAGGCAGTGCAGGGAAAACAGGTTCCTCTGGAATGGACTGACACATCTGGGTGACTCTTGGAATGGTGGCACGACCCTGGAGTTCCTCTCGCCTTTCCTGTGGAGAGCGCCTCCTCTTGAGATGCGACGGGAATGCCGGGAATTCTTTCCCTACGAAACAGGGAAAGGATCCCTCATCTCGAGCTAGGAGGCGGAAACGGGGCTCCCCTGGATGTGTGCGGGACCCTCGTGCATCCTCTCGAGTGGAGACGGGTATGTCGGGGAACTTCTTGAGTTGCAGCAAGGGTGTGAAGGACCCTTTGGAAGTTCCAGTGGTTAGATGTGATTAGCCTCGAGAAGCCTCAGCGGAAATGGGCCTCATCTCGCCTGGAGGGCAAAACCTCCTGGATTTTCTCGAGTTGCGGCAGGTGCTCTCGACTTACGACGGGGACCTCGGGGACACGCTCTGCTGGCTGCAGGAAAGGCCAGTCCCCATGCGAGTTCCTCGGGGGCCTCTCGGGATTCATCTCCCGTCGATGCCGGGGCCTAAGACCTTGAGTGGAGTCGGGGGGGGAACCTGAGGATTCCTCTCCAGTGCTGACATGGTTCTTGGGGTACTTCTGGAGTCTCCCCAGGGGAGTCAGTCCTCGTCTCGAATGCGGGCATGCACTTGCGCTTTCCTCCAGAGCGGTAGCAGCAGTGTCACGCAGTCCGCCGCGTGGATCAAAGGATCTATGGTTTTCCCTCGAGTCTTTACCACGAGGATTTCCCACGAGGCTTTCCCACAGGGCTGTCCCACGTGCACACGTGGTGGGAGTCGATCCTCGGCTTGAACGTCAAGGCAGTGCAGGGAAAACAGGTTCCTCTGGAATGGACTGACACATCTGGGGGACTCTTGAAATGGTGACACGACCCTGGAGTTCTTCTCACCTTTCCTGTGGAGAGCGCCTCCTCTTGAGATGTGACGGGAACACCGTGAATTCGTTCCCTACGGAACAGGGAAAGGATCCCTCATCTCGAGCTAGGAGGCGGAAACGGGGCTCCCCTGGATGTGTGCGGGACCCTCGTGCTTCCTCTCGAGTGGAGAAGGGTATGTCAGGGAACTTCTTGAGTTGCAGCAAGGGTGTGAAGGACCCTTTGGAAGTTCCAGTGGTTAGATGTGATTAGCCTCGAGAAGCCTCAGCTGAAATGGGCCTCATCTCGCCTGGAGGGCAAAACCTCCTGGATTTTCTCGAGTTGCGGCAGGTGCTCTCGACTTACCACGGGGACCTCGGGGACCCGCTCTGGTGGCCTCAGGAAAGGCCAGTCCCCATGCGAGTTCCTCGGGGGCCTCTCGGGATTCCTCTCCCGTCGATGCCGGGGCCTAAGACCTTGTGTTGAGTCGGGTCCGGAAGCTGAGGATTCCTCTCCAGTGCTGACATGGATCTTGGGGTACTTCTGGAGTATCCCCAGGGGAGTCAGTGCTCGTCTCGAATGCGGGCATGCACTTGTGCTTTCCTCCAGAGCGGTAGCAGCAGTGTCACGGAGTCCGCCGCGTGGATCAAAGGATCTATGGTTTTCCCTCGAGTCTTTCCCACGAGGCTTTCCCACGGGGCTTTCCCACAGGGCTGTCCCACGTGCACACGTGGTGGGAGTCGATCGTCGGCTTGAACGTCAAGGCAGTGCAGGGAAAACAGGTTCCTCTGGAATGGACTGACACATCTGGGGGACTCTTGGAATGGTGGCACGACCCTGGAGTTCCTCTCGCCTTTCCTGTGGAGAGCGCCTCCTCTTGAGATGCGACGGGAACGCCGGGAATTCTTTCCCTACGAAACAGGGAAAGGATCCCTCATCTCGAGCAAGGAGGCGGAAACGGGGCTCCCCTGGATGTGTGCGGGACCCTCGTGCTTCCTCTCGAGTGGAGACGGGTATGTCGGGGAACTTCTTGAGTTGCAGCAAGGGTGTGAAGGACCCTTTGGAAGTTCCAGTGGATAGATGTGATTAGCCTCGAGAAGCCTCAGCGGAAATGGGCCTCATCTCGCCTGGAGGGCAAAACCTCCTGGAATTTCTCGAGTTGGGGCAGGTGCTCTCGACTTACGACGGGGACCTGGGTACCCGCCCTTGTCGCCTCAGGAAAGGCCAATCCCCTTGAGAGTTCCTCGGGGGCCTCTCGGGATTCCTCTCCCGTCGATGCCGGGGCCTAAGACCTTGTGTGGAGTCGGGGCCGGAACCTGAGGATTCCTCTCCAGTGCTGACATGGAACTTGGGGTTCTTCTGGAGTCTCCCCAAGGGAGTCAGTCCTCGTCTTGAATGCGGGCATGCACTTGCGCTTTCCCCCAGAGCGGTAGCAGCAGTGTCACGCAGTCCGCCGCCTGGATCAAAGGATCTATGGTTTTCCCTCGAGTCTTTCCCACGAGGCTTTCCGACAGGGCTGTCCCACGTGCACACGTGGTGGGAGTCGATCCTCGGCTTGAACGTCAAGGCAGTGCAGGGAAAACAGGTTCCCCTGGAATGGACTGACACATCTGGGGGACTCTTGGAATGGTGGCACGACCCCGGAGTTCCTCTCGCCTTTCCTGTGGAGAGCGCCTCCTCTTGAGATGCGACGGGACCGCCGGGAATTCTTTCCCTATGGAACAGGGAAAGGATCCCTCATCTCGAGCTAGGAGGCGGAAACGGGGCTCCCCTGGATGTGTGCGGGACCCTCGTGCTTCCTCTCGAGTGGAGACGGGTATGTTGGGGAACTTCTTGAGTTGCAGCAAGGGTGTTAAAGACCCTTTGGAAGTTTCAGTGGTTAGATGTGATTAGCCTCGAGAAGCCTCAGCGGAAATGGGCCTCATCTCGCCTGGAGGGCAGGACCTCCTGGATTTTCTCGAGTTGCGGCAGGTGCTCTCGACTTTCGACGGATACCTCGGGACCCGCTTTGGTGGCCTCAGGAAAGGCCAGTCCCCATGCGAGTTCCTCTGGGGCCTCTCGGGATTCCTCTCCCGTCGATGCCGGGGCCTAAGACCTTGTGTGGAGTCGGGGCCGGAACCTGAGGATTCCTCTCCTGTGCTGACATGGATCTTGGGGTACTTCAGAGGTCTCCCCAGGGGAGTCAGTCCTCGTCTCGAATGCGGGCATGCACTTGCGCTTTCCCCCAGAGCGGTAGCAGCAGTGTCACGCAGTCTGCCACGTGGATCAAAGGATCTATGGTTTTCCCTCGAGTCTTTCCCACGAGGCTTTCCCACGAGGCTTTCCCACAGGGCTGTCCAACGTGCACACGTGGTGGGAGTCGATCCTCGGTTTGAACGTCAAGGCAGTGCAGGGAAAACAGGTTCCTCTGGAATGGACTGACACATCTGGGGGACACTTGGAATGGTGGCACGACCCTTGTGTTCCTCTCGCCTTTCCTGTGGAAAGCGCCTCCTCTTGAGATGCGACGGGAACGCCGGGAATTCTTTCCCTACGAAACAGGGAAAGGATCCCTCATCTCGAGCAAGGAGGCGGAAACGGGGCTCCCCTGGATGTGTGCGGGACCCTCGTGCTTCCTCTCGAGTGGACACGGGTATGTCGGGGAACTTCTTGAGTTGCAGCAAGGGTGTGAAGGACCCTTTGGAAGTTCCAGTGGATAGATGTGATTAGCCTCGAGAAGCCTCAGCGGAAATGGGCCTCATCTCGCCTGGAGGGCAAAACCTCCTGGAATTTCTCGAGTTGCGGCAGGTGCTCTCGACTTACGACGGGGACCTGGGGACCCGCCCTTGTCGCCTCAGGAAAGGCCAATCCCCTTGAGAGTTCCTCGGGGGCCTCTCGGGATTCCTCTCCCGTCGATGCCGGGGCCTAAGACCTTGTGTGGAGTCGGGGCTGGAACCTGAGGATTCCTCTCCAGTGCTGACATGGAACTTGGGGTTCTTCTGGAGTCTCCCCAAGGGAGTCAGTCCTCGTCTCGAATGCGGGCATGCACTTGCGCTTTCCCCCAGAGCGGTAGCAGCAGTGTCACGCAGTCCGACGCCTGGATCAAAGGATCTATGGTTTTCCCTCGAGTCTTTCCCACGAGGCTTTCCCACAGGGCTGTCCCACGTGCACACGTGGTGGGAGTCGATCCTCGGTTTGAACGGCAAGGCAGTGCAGGGAAAACAGGTTCCTCTGGAATGGACTGACACATCTGGGGGACTCTTGGAATGGTGGCACGACCCTGGAGTTCCTCTCGCCTTTCCTGTGGAGAGCGCCTCCTCTTGAGATGCGACGGGAACGCCGGGAATTCTTTCCCTACGAAACAGGGAAAGGATCCCTCATCTCGAGCAAGGAGGCGGAAACGGGGCTCCCCTGGATGTGTGCGGGACCCTCGTGCTTCCTCTCGAGTGGACACGGGTATGTCGGGGAACTTCTTGAGTTGCAGCAAGGGTGTGAAGGACCCTTTGGAAGTTCCAGTGGTTAGATGTGATTAGCCTCGAGAAGCCTCAGCGGAAATGGGCCTCATCTCGCCTGGAGGGCAAAACCTCCTGGATTTCTCGAGTTGCGGCAGGTGCTCTCGACTTACGACGGGGACCTCGGGGACCCGCTCTGGTGGCCTCAGGAAAGGCCAGTCCCCATGCGAGTTCCTCGGGGGCCTCTCGGGATTCCTCTCCCGTCGATGCCGGGGCCTAAGACCTTGTGTGGAGTCGGGGCCGGAACCTGAGGATTCCTCTCCAGTGCTGACATGGATCGTGGGCTACTTCTGGAGTCTCCCCAGGGGAGTCAGTCCTCGTCTCGAATGCGGGCATGCACTTGCGCTTTCCTCCAGAGCGGTAGCAGCAGTGTCACGCAGTCCGCCACGAGGATCAAAGGATCTATGGTTTTCCCTCGAGTCTTTCCCACGAGTCTTTCCCACGAGGCTTTCCCACAGGGCTGTCCAACGTGCACACGTGGTGGGAGTCGATCCTCGGTTTGAACGTCAAGGCAGTGCAGGGAAAACAGGTTCCTCTGGAATGGACTGACACATCTGGGGGACACTTGGAATGGTGGCACGACCCTTGTGTTCCTCTCGCCTTTCCTGTGGAAAGCGCCTCCTCTTGAGATGCGACGGGAACGCCGGGAATTCTTTCCCTACGAAACAGGGAAAGGATCCCTCATCTCGAGCAAGGAGGCGGAAACGGGGCTCCCCTGGATGTGTGCGGGACCCTCGTGCTTCCTCTCGAGTGGACACGGGTATGTCGGGGAACTTCTTGAGTTGCAGCAAGGGTGTGAAGGACCCTTTGGAAGTTCCAGTGGATAGATGTGATTAGCCTCGAGAAGCCTCAGCGGAAATGGGCCTCATCTCGCCTGGAGGGCAAAACCTCCTGGAATTTCTCGAGTTGCGGCAGGTGCTCTCGACTTACGACGGGGACCTGGGGACCCGCCCTTGTCGCCTCAGGAAAGGCCAATCCCCTTGAGAGTTCCTCGGGGGCCTCTCGGGATTCCTCTCCCGTCGATGCCGGGGCCTAAGACCTTGGGTGGAGTCGGGGCCGGAACCTGAGGATTCCTCTCCAGTGCTGACATGGAACTTGGGGTTCTTCTGGAGTCTCCCCAAGGGAGTCAGTCCTCGTCTCGAATGCGGGCATGCACTTGCGCTTTCCCCCAGAGCGGAAGCAGCAGTGTCACGCAGTCCGCCGCCTGGATCAAAGGATCTATGCTTTTCCCTCGAGTCTTTCCCACGAGGCTTTCCGACAGGGCTGTCCCACGTGCACACGTGGTGGGAGTCGATCCTCGGCTTGAACGGCAAGGCAGTGCAGGGAAAACAGGTTCCTCTGGAATGGACTGACACATCTGGGTGACTCTTGGAATGGTGGCACGACCCTGGAGTTCCTCTCGCCTTTCCTGTGGAGAGCGCCTCCTCTTGAGATGCGACGGGAATGCCGGGAATTCTTTCCCTACGAAACAGGGAAAGGATCCCTCATCTCGAGCTAGGAGGCGGAAACGGGGCTCCCCTGGATGTGTGCGGGACCCTCGTGCATCCTCTCGAGTGGAGACGGGTATGTCGGGGAACTTCTTGAGTTGCAGCAAGGGTGTGAAGGACCCTTTGGAAGTTCCAGTGGTTAGATGTGATTAGCCTCGAGAAGCCTCAGCGGAAATGGGCCTCATCTCGCCTGGAGGGCAAAACCTCCTGGATTTTCTCGAGTTGCGGCAGGTGCTCTCGACTTACGACGGGGACCTCGGGGACACGCTCTGCTGGCTGCAGGAAAGGCCAGTCCCCATGCGAGTTCCTCGGGGGCCTCTCGGGATTCCTCTCCCGTCGATGCCGGGGCCTAAGACCTTGAGTGGAGTCGGGGGGGGAACCTGAGGATTCCTCTCCAGTGCTGACATGGTTCTTGGGGTACTTCTGGAGTCTCCCCAGGGGAGTCAGTCCTCGTCTCGAATGCGGGCATGCACTTGCGCTTTCCTCCAGAGCGGTAGCAGCAGTGTCACGCAGTCCGCCGCGTGGATCAAAGGATCTATGGTTTTCCCTCGAGTCTTTACCACGAGGATTTCCCACGAGGCTTTCCCACAGGGCTGTCCCACGTGCACACGTGGTGGGAGTCGATCCTCGGCTTGAACGTCAAGGCAGTGCAGGGAAAACAGGTTCCTCTGGAATGGACTGACACATCTGGGGGACTCTTGAAATGGTGACACGACCCTGGAGTTCTTCTCACCTTTCCTGTGGAGAGCGCCTCCTCTTGAGATGTGACGGGAACACCGTGAATTCGTTCCCTACGGAACAGGGAAAGGATCCCTCATCTCGAGCTAGGAGGCGGAAACGGGGCTCCCCTGGATGTGTGCGGGACCCTCGTGCTTCCTCTCGAGTGGAGAAGGGTATGTCAGGGAACTTCTTGAGTTGCAGCAAGGGTGTGAAGGACCCTTTGGAAGTTCCAGTGGTTAGATGTGATTAGCCTCGAGAAGCCTCAGCTGAAATGGGCCTCATCTCGCCTGGAGGGCAAAACCTCCTGGATTTTCTCGAGTTGCGGCAGGTGCTCTCGACTTACCACGGGGACCTCGGGGACCCGCTCTGGTGGCCTCAGGAAAGGCCAGTCCCCATGCGAGTTCCTCGGGGGCCTCTCGGGATTCCTCTCCCGTCGATGCCGGGGCCTAAGACCTTGTGAGGAGTCGGGGCCGGAACCTGAGGATTCCTCTCCAGTGCTGACATGGATCTTGGGGTACTTCTGGAGTCTCCCCAGGGGAGTCAGTCCTCGTCTCCAATGCGGGCATGCACTTGCGCTTTCCTCCAGAGCGGTAGCAGCAGTGTCACGCAGTCCGCCGCCTGGATCAAAGGAACTATGGTTTTCCCTCGAGTCTTTCCCACGAGGCTTTCCCACTGGGCTTTCCCACAGGGCTGTCCCACGTGCACACGTGGTGGGAGTCGATCCTCGGCTTGAACGTCAAGGCAGTGCAGGGAAAACAGGTTCCTCTGGAATGGACTGACACATCTGGGGGACTCTTGGAATGGTGGCACGACCCCGGAGTTCCTCTCGCCTTTCCTGTGGAGAGCGCCTCCTCTTGAGATGCCACGGGACCGCCGGGAATTCTTTCCCTACGGAACAGGGAAAGGATCCCTCATCTCGAGCTAGGAGGCGGAAACGGGGCTCCCCTGGATGTGTGCGGGACCCTCGTGCTTCCTCTCGAGTGGAGACAGGTATGTTGGGGAACTTCTTGAGTTGCAGCAAGGGTGTTAAAGACCCTTTGGAAGTTTCAGTGGTTAGATGTGATTAGCCTCGAGAAGCCTCAGCGGAAATGGGCCTCATCTCGCCTGGAGGGCAGGACCTCCTGGATTTTCTCGATTTGCGGCAGGTGCTCTCGACTTTCGACGGGTACCTCGGGACCCGCTCTAGTGGCCTCAGGAAAGGCCAGTCCCCATGCGAGTTCCTCTGGGGCCTCTCGGGATTCCTCTCCCGTCGATGCCGGGGCCTAAGACCTTGTGTGGAGTGGGGGCCGGAACCTGAGGATTCCTCTCCAGTGCTGACATGGATCTTGGGGTACTTCTGGAGTCTCCCCAGGGGAGTCATTCCTCGTCTCGAATGCGGGCATGCACTTGCGCTTTCCTCCAGAGCGGTAGCAGCAGTGTCACGCAGTCCGCTGCGTGGATCAAAGGATCTATGGTTTTCCCTCGAGTCTTTCCCACGAGGCTTTATCACGAGGCTTTCCCACAGTGCTGTCCCACGTGCACACGTGGTGGGAGTCGATCCTCGGCTTGAACGTCAAGGCAGTGCAGGGAAAACAGGTTCCTCTGGAATGCACTGACACATCTGGGGGACTCTTGGAATGGTGGCACGACCCTGGAGTTCCTCTCGCCTTTCCTGTGGAGAGCGCCTCCTCTTGAGATGCGACGGGAAAGCCGGGAATCTTTCCCTACGAAACAGGGAAAGGATCCCTCATCTCGAGCTAGTAGGCGGAAACGGGGCTCCCCTGGATGTGTGCGGGACCCTCGTGCTTCCTCTCGAGTGGAGACGGGTATGTCGGGGAACTTCTTGAGTTGCATCAAGGGTGTGAATGACCCTTTGGAAGTTCCAGTGGTTAGATGTGATTAGCCTCGAGAAGCCTCAGCGGAAATGGGCCTCATCTCGCCTGGAGGGCAAAACCTCCTGGATTTTCTCGAGTTGCGGCAGGTGCTCTCAACTTACGACGGGGACCTCAGGGACCCGCTCTGGTGGCCGCAGGAAAGGCCAGTCCCCATGCGAGTTCCTCGGGGGCCTCTCGGGATTCCTCTCCCGTCAATGCCGGGGCCTAAGACCTTGTGTGGAGTGGGGGCCGGAACCTGAGGATTCCTCTCCAGTGCTGACATGGATCTTGGGGTACTTCTGGAGTCTCCCCAGGGGAGTCATTCCTCGTCTCGAATGCGGGCATGCACTTGCGCTTTCCTCCAGAGCGGTAGCAGCAGTGTCACGCAGTCCGCCGCGTGGATCAAAGGATCTATGGCTTTCCCTCGATTCTTTCCCATGAGGCTTTCTCACGAGGCTTTCCCACAGGGCTGTCCCACGTGCACACGTGGTGGGAGTCGATCCTCGGCTTGAACGTCAAGGCAGTGCAGGGAAAACAGGTTCCTCTGGAATGGACTGACACATCTGGGGGACTCTTGGAATGGTGGCATGACACTGGAGTTCCTCTCGCCTTTCTTGTGGAGAGCGCCTCCTCTTGAGATGCGATGGGAAAGCCGGGAATCTTTCCCTACGAAACAGGGAAAGGATCCCTCATCTCGAGCTAGGAGGCGGAAACGGGGCTCCCCTGGATGTGTGCGGGACCCCACGTGCTTCCTCTCGAGTGGAGACGGGTATGTCGGGGAACTTCTTGAGTTGCAGCAAGGGTGTGAAGGACCCTTTGGAAGTTCCAGTGGTTAGACGTGATTGGCCTCGAGAAGCCTCAGCGGAAATGGGCCTCATCTCGCCTGGAGGGCAAAACCTCCTGGATTTTCTGGAGTTGCGGCAGGTGCTCTCGACTTACGACTGGGACCTCAGGGACCCGCTCTGGTGGCCTCAGGAAAGGCCAGTCCGCATGCGAGTTCCTCGGGGGCCTCTCGGGATTCCTCTACCGTCGATGCCGAGGCCTAAGACCTTGTGTGGAGTCGGGGCCAGAACCTGAGGATTCCTCTCCAGTGCTGACATGGATCTTGGGGTACTTCTGGAGTCTCCACAGGGGAGTCAGTCCTCGTCTCGAATGCGGGCATGCACTTGGGCTTTCCTCCAGAGCGGTAGCAGCAGTGTCACGCAGTCCGCCGCGTGGATCAAAGGATCTATGGTTTTCCCTCGAGTCTTTCCCACGAAGCTTTCCCACGAGGCATTCCCACAGGTCTGTCCCACGTGCATACATGGTGGGAGTCGATCCTCGGCTTGAACGTCAAGGAAGTGCAGGGAAAACAGGTTCCTCTGGAATGGACTGACACATCTGGGGGACTCTTGGAATGGTGGCACGACCCCGGAGTTCGTCTCGCCTTTCCTGTGGAGAGCGCCTCCTCTTGAGATGCGACGGGAACGCCGGGAATTCTTTCCCTACGGAACAGGGAAAGGATCCCTCATCTCGAGCTAGGAGGCGGAAACGGGGCTCCCCTGGATGTGTTCGGGACCCTCGTGCTTCCTCTCGAGTGGAGACGGGTATGTTGGGGAACTTCTTGAATTTCAGCAAGGGTGTTAAAGACCCTTTGGAAGTTTCAGTGGTTAGATGTGATTAGCCTCGAGAAGCCTCAGCGGAAATGGGCCTCATCTCGCCTGGAGGGCAGGACCTCCTGGATTTTCTCGATTTGCGGGAGGTGCTCTCGACTTTCGACGGGTACCTCGGGACCCGCTCTAGTGGCCTCAGGAAAGGCCAGTCCCCATGCGAGTTCCTCTGGGGCCTCTCGGGATTCCTCTCCCGTCGATGCCGGGGCCTAAGACCTTGAGTGGAGTCGGGGGGGGAACCTGAGGATTCCTCTCCAGTGCTGACATGGATCTTGGGGTACTTCTGAAGTCTCCCCAGGGGAGTCATTCCTCGTCTCGAATGCGGGCATGCACTTGCGCTTTCCTCCAGAGCGGTAGCAGCAGTGTCACGCAGTCCGCCGCGTGGATCAAAGGATCTATGGTTTTCCCTCGAGTCTTTCCCACGAGGATTTCCCACGAGGCTTTCCCACAGGGCTGTCCCACGTGCACACGTGGTGGGAGTCGATCCTCGCTTGAACGTCAAGGCAGTGCAGGGAAAACAGGTTCCTCTGGAATGGACTGACACATCTGGGGGACTCTTGAAATGGTGGCACGACCCTGGAGTTCCTCTCCCCTTTCCTGTGGAGAGCGCCTCCTCTTGAGATGCGACGGGAACACCGTGAATTCGTTCCCTACGGAACAGGGAAAGGATCCCTCATCTCGAGCTAGGAGGCGGAAACGGGGCTCCCCTGGATGTGTGTGGGACCCTCATGCTTCCTCTCGAGTGGAGACGGGTATGTCGGGGAACTTCTTAGGTTGCAGCAAGGGTGTGAAGGACCCTTTGGAAGTTCCAGTGGTTAGACGTGATTGGCCTCGAGAAGCCTCAGCGGAAATGGGCCTCATCTCGCCTGGAGGGCAAAACCTCCTGGATTTTCTCCAGTTGCGGCAGGTGCTCTCGACTTATGACGGGGACCTCAGGGAAACGCTCTGGTGGCCTCAGGAAAGGCCAGTCCCCATGGGAGTTCCTCGGGGGCCTCTTGGGATTCCTCTCCCGTCGATGCCGGGGCCTAAGACCTTGTGTGGAGTTGGGGCCGGAACCTGAGGATTCCTCTCCAGTGCTGACATGGATCTTGTGGTACTTCTGGAATCTCCCCAGGGGAGTCAGTCCTCGCCACGAATGCGGGCATGCACTTGCGCTTTCCTCCAGAGCGGTAGCAGCAGTGTCACGCAGTCCGCCGCGTGGATCAAAGGATCTATGGTTTTCCCTCGAGTCTTTCCCACGAGGCTTTCCCACGAGGCTTTCCCACAGGGCTGTCCCACGTGCAGACGTGGTGGGAGTCGATCCTCGGCTTGAACGTCAAGGAAGTGCAGGGAAAACAGGTTCCTCTAAAATGGACTGACACATCTGAGGGTCTCTTGGAATGGTGGCACGACCCTGGAGTTCCTCTCACCTTTCCTGTGGAGAGCGCCTCCTCTTGAGATGCGACGGGAACGCCGGGAATTCTTTCCCTATGAAAGAGGGAAAGGATCCCTCATCTCGAGCTAGGAGGCGGAAACGGGGCTCCCCTGGATGTTTGCGGGAACCCACGTGCTTCCTCTCGAGTCCAGACGGGTATGTTGCGGAACTCCTTGAGTTGCAGCAAGGGTGTGAAGGACCCTTTGGAAGTTCCAGTGGTTAGACGTGATTAGCCTCGAGAAGCCTCAGCGGAAATGGGCCTCATCGCGCCTGGAGGGCAAAACCTCCTGGATTTTCTCGAGTTGCGGCAGGTGCTCTCAACTTACGACGGGGACCTCAGGGACCCGCTCTGGTGGCCGCAGGAAAGGCCAGTCCCCATGCGAGTTCCTCGGGGGCCTCTCGGGATTCTTCTCCCGTCGATGCCGGGGCCTAAGACCTTGTGTGGAGTCCGGGCCGGAACCTGAGTATTCCTCTCCAGTGCTGACATGTATCTTGGGCTACTTCTGGAGTCTCCCCAGGGGAGTCAGTCCTCGTCTCGAATGCGGGCATGCACTTGCGCTTTCCTCCAGAGCGGTAGCAGCAGTGTCACGCTGTCTGCCGCTTGGATCAAAGGATCTATGGTTTTCCCTCGAGTCTTTCTGACGAGGCTTTCCCACGAGGCTTTCCCACAATGCTGTCCCACGTTCACACGTGGTGGGAGTCGATCCTCGGCTTGAACGTCAAGGCAGTGCAGGGAAAACAGTTTCCTCTGGAATGGACTGACATATCTGGGGGACTCTTGGAATGGTGGCACGACCCTGAAGTTCCTCTCGCCTTTCCTGTGGAGAGCGCCTCCTCTTGAGATGCGACGGGAACGCCGGGAATTCTATCCCTAGGAAACAAGGAAAGGTCCCTCATCTCGAACTAGGAGGCGGAAACGGGGCTACCATGGATGTGTGCGGAACCCCACGTGCTTCCTCTCTAGTGGAGACGGGAATGTCGCGGAACTGATTGTGTTGCAGCAAGGGTGTGAAGGACCCTTTGGAAGTTCCAGTGGTTAGATGTGATTAGCTTCGAGAAGCCTCAGCGGAAATGGGCCTCATCTCGCCTGGAGGGCAAAACCTCCTGGATTTTCTCGAGTTGCGGCTGGTGCTCTTACGACGGGGACCACAGGGACCCGCTCTGGTGGCCTCAGGAAAGGCCAGTCCCCATGAGAGTTCCTCGGGGGCCTCTCGGGATTCCTCTCCCGTCGATGCTGGGGCCTAAGACGTTGTGTGGAGTCGGGGCCGGAACCTGAGGATTCCTCTCCAGTGCTGACATGGATCTTGGGGTTCTTCTGGAATCTCCCCTGGGGAGTCAGTCCTCGTCTCGAATTCGGGCATGCACTTGCGCTTTCCTCCAGAGCGGTAGCAGCAGTGTCACGCAGTCCGCCGCGTGGATCAAAGGATCTATGGTTTTCCCTTGAGTCTTTCCCACTAGGCTTTCCCACGAGGCTTTCCCACAGGGCTGTCCCACGTGCACACGTGGTGGGAGTCGATCCTCGGCTTGAACGTCAAGGCAGTGCAGGGAAAACAGGTTCCGCTAGAATGGACTGACACATCTGAGGGTCTCTTGGAATGGTGGCATGACCCTGGAGTTCCTCTCGCCTTTCCTGTGGAGAGCGCCTCCTCTTGAGATGCGACGGGAACGCCGGGAATTCTTTCCCTACGAAACAGGGAAAAGATCCCTCATCTCGAGCTAGAAGGCGGAAACGGGGCTCCCCTGGATGTGTGCGGCACCCCACGTGCTTCCTCTCGAGTGCAGACGGGTATGTCGCAGAACTCCTTGAGTTGCAGCAAGGGTGTGAAGGACCCTTTGGAAGTTCCAGTGGTTAGATGTGATTAGCCTCGAGAAGCCTCAGCGGAAATGGGCCTCATCTCGCCTGGAGGGCAAAACCTCCTGGATTTTCTCGAGTTGCGGCAGGTGCTCTCAACTTACGACGGGGACTTCAGGGACCCGATCTGGTGGCCGCAGAAAAGGCCAGTCCCCATGCGAGTTCCTCGGGGGCCTCTCGGGATTCCTCTCCCGTCGATGCCGGGGCCTAAGACCTTGTGTGGAGTCGGGGCCGGAACCTGAGGATTCCTCTCCAGTGCTGACATGGACCTTGGGGTACTTCTGGAGTCTCCCCAGGGGAGTCAGTCCTCGTCTCGAATGCGGGCATGCACTTGCGCTTTCCTCCAGAGCGGTAGCAGCAGTGTCACGCAGTCTGCCGCGTGGATCAAAGGATCTATGGTTTTCCCTCGAGTCTTTCTGACGAGGCTTTCCCACGAGGCTTTCCCACAGGGCTGTCCCACGTGCACACGTGGTGGGAGTCGATCCTCGGCTTGAACGTCAAGGCAGTGCAGGGAAAACAGTTTCCTCTGGAATGGACTGACATATCTGGGGGACTCTTGGAATGGTGGCACGACCCTGAAGTTCCTCTCGCCTTTCCTGTGGAGAGCGCCTCCTCTTGAGATGCGATGGGAACGCCGGGAATTCTTTCCCTACGAAACAGGGAAAAGATCCCTCATCTCGAGCTAGAAGGCGGAAACGGGGCTCCCCTGGATGTGTGCGGCACCCCACGTGCTTCCTCTCGAGTGCAGACGGGTATGTCGCGGAACTCCTTGAGTTGCAGCAAGGGTGTGAAGGACCCTTTGGAAGTTCCAGTGGTTAGATGTGATTAGCCTCGAGAAGCCTCAGCGGAAATGGGCCTCATCTCGCCTGGAGGGCAAAACCTCCTGGATTTTCTCGAGTTGGGGCAGGTGCTCTCAACTTACGACGGGGACCTCAGGGACCCGTTCGGGTGGCCGCAGAAAAGGCCAGTCCCCATGCGAGTTCCTCGGGGGCCTCTCGGGATTCCTCTCCCGTCGATGCCGGGGCCTAAGACCTTGTGTGGAGTCGGGGCCGGAACCTGAGGATTCCTCTCCAGTGCTGACATGGACCTTGGGGTACTTCTGGAGTCTCCCCGGGGGAGTCAGACCTCGTCTCGAACGCGGGCATGCACTTGCGCTTTCCTCCAGAGCGGTAGCAGCTGTGTCACGCAGTCCGCCGCGTGGATCAAAGGATCTATGGTTTTCCCTCGAGTCTTTCCCACGAGGCTTTCCCACGAGGCTTTCCCACAGGGCTGACCCACGTGCACACGTGGTGGGAGTCGATCCTCGGCTTGAACGTCAAGGCAGTGCAGGGAAAAGAGGTTCCTCTGTAATGGACTGACACTTCTGGGGGTCTCTTGGAATGGTGGCAGGACTCTGGAGATCCTCTCACCTTTCCTGTTGAGAGCGCCTCCTCTTGAGATGCGACGGGAACGCCGGGAATTCTTTCCCTACGAAACAGGGAAAGGATCCCTCATCTCGAGCTACGAGGCGGAAACGGGGCTCCCCTGGATGTGTGCGGGACCCCACGTGCTTCCTCTCGAGTGAGACGGGTATGTCGGGGATCTTCTTGAGTTGCAGGAAGGGTGTGAAGGACCCTTTGGAAGTTCCAGAGGTTAGATGTGATTAGCCTCGAGAAGCCTCAGCGGAAATGGGCCTCATCTCGCCTGGAGGGCAAAACCTCCTGGATTTTCTCGAGTTGCGGCAGGTGCTCTCGACTTACGACGGGGAACTCAGGGACCCGCTCTGGTGGCCTCAGGAAAGGCCAGTCCCCATGCGAGTTCCTCGGGGGCCTCTCGGGAGTCCTCTCCCGTCGATGCCGGGGCCTAAGACCTTGTGTGGAGTGGGGGCCGGAACCTGAGGATTCCTCTCCAGTGCTGACATGGATCTTGGGGTACTTCTGGAGTCTCCCCAGGGGAGTCATTCCTCGTCTCGAATGCGGGCATGCACTTGCGCTTTCCTCCAGAGCGGTAGCAGCAGTGTCACGCAGTCCGCCGCGTGGATCAAAGGATCTATGGCTTTCCCTCGATTCTTTCCCACGAGGCTTTCCCACGAGGCTTTCCCACAGGGCTGTCCCACGTGCACACGTGGTGGGAGTCGATCCTCGGCTTGAACGTCAAGGCAGTGCAGGGAAAACAGGTTCCTCTGGAATATACTGACACATCTGGGGGACTCTTGGAATGGTGGCACGACCCTGGAGTTCCTCTCGCCTTTCCTGTGGAGAGCGCCTCCTCTTGAGATGCGACGGGAAAGCCGGGAATCTTTCCCTACGAAACAGGGAAAGGATCCCTCATCTCGAGCTAGGAGGCGGAAACGGGGCTCCCCTGGATGTGTGCGGGACTCCACGTGCTTCCTCTCGAGTGGAGACGGGTATGTCGGGGAACTTCTTGAGTTGCAGCAAGGGTGTGAAGGACCCTTTGGAAGTTCCAGTGGTTAGACGTTATTGGCCTCGAGAAGCCTCAGCGGAAATGGGCCTCATCTCGCCTGGAGGGCAAAACCTCCTGGATTTTCTGGAGTTGCGGCAGGTGCTCTCGACTTACGACTGGGACCTCAGGGACCCGCTCTGGTGGCCTCAGGAAAGGCCAGTCCCCATGCGAGTTCCTCGGGGGCCTCTCGGGATTCCTCTCCCGTCGATGCCGGGGCCTAAGACCTTGTGTGGAGTGGGGGCCGGAACCTGAGGATTCCTCTCCAGTGCTGACATGGATCTTGGGGTACTTCTGGAGTCTCCCCAGGGGAGTCAGTCCTCGTCTCGAATGCGGGCATGCACTTGGGCTTTCCTCCAGAGCGGTAGCAGCAGTGTCACGCAGTCCGCCGCGTGGATCAAATGATCTATGGTTTTCCCTCGAGTCTTTCCCACGAGGCTTTCCCACGAGGCTTTCCCCAGGGCTGTCCCACGTGCACACGTGGTGGGAGTCGATCCTCGGCTTGAACGTCAAGGCAGTGCAGGGAAAACAGGGTCCTCTGGAATGGACTGACACATCTGGCGGACTCTTGGAATGGTGGCACGACCCTGGAGTTCCTCTCGCCTTTCCTGTGGAGAGCGCCTCCTCTTGAGATGCGACGGGAACGCCGGGAATTCTTTCCCTACGAAACAGGGAAAGGATACCTCATCTCGAGCTAGGAGGCGGAAACGGGGCTCCCCTGGATGTGTGCGGGACCCTCGGGCTTCCTCTCGAGTGGAGACGGTATGTCGGGGAACTTCTTGAGTTGCAGCAAGGGTGTGAAGGACCCTTGGGAAGTTCCAGTGGTTAGATGTGATTAGCCTCGAGAAGCCTCAGCGGAAATGGGCCTCATCTCGCCTGCAGGGCAAAACCTCCTGGATTTTCTCGACTTGCGGCAGGTGCTCTCCACTTATGACGGGGACCTCAGGGATCCGCTCTGGTGGCCTCAGGAAAGGCCAGTCCCCATGCGAGTTCCTCGGGGGCCTCTCGGGATTCCTCTCCCGTCGATGCCGGGGCCTAAGACCTTGTGTGGAGTCGGGGCCGGAACCTGAGGATTCCTCTCCAGTGCTGACATGGATCTTGGGGTACTTCTGGAGTCTCCCCAGGGGAGTCAGTCCTCGTCTCGAATGCGGGCATGCACTTGCGCTTTCCTCCAGAGCGGTAGCAGCAGTGTCACGCAGTCCGCCTTGTGGATCAAAGGATCTATGGTTTTCCCTCGAGTCTTTCCCACGAGGCTTTCCCACGAGGCTTTTCCCACAGGGCTGTCCCACGTGCACACGTGGTGGGAGTCGATCCTCGGCTTGAACTCAAGGCAGTGCAGGGAAAACAGGTTCCTCTGGAATGGACTGACACATCTGGGGGTCTCTTGGAATGGTGGCACGACCCTGGAGTTCCTCTCCCCTTTCCTGTGGAGAGCGCCTCCTCTTGAGATGCGACGGGAATGCCAGGAATTCTTTCCCTACGAAACAGGGAAAGGATCCCTCATCTCGACCTAGGAGGCGGAAACCGGGCTCCCCTGGATGTGTGCGGGACCCTCGTGCTTCCTCTCGAGTGGAGACGGGTATGTCGGGGAACTTCTTGAGTTGCAGCAAGGGTGAGAAGGACCCTTTGGATGTTCCAGTGGTTAGATGTGATTAGCCTCGAGAAGCCTCAGCGGAAATGGGCCTCATCTCGCCTGGAGGGCAAAACCTCCTGGATTTTCTCGAGTTGCGGCAGGTGCTCTCGACTTACGACGGGGACCTCAGGGACCCGCTCTGGTGGCCTCAGGAAAGGCCAGTCCCCATGCGAGTTCCTCGGGGGCGTCTCGGGATTCCTCTCCCGTCGATGCCAGGGCTTAAGACCTTGTGTGGAGTCGGGGCCGGAACCTGAGGATTGCTCTCCAGTGCTGACATGGATTTTGGGGTACTTCTGGAGTTTCCCCAGGGGAGTCAGTCCTCGTCTCGAATGCGGGCATGCACTTGCGCTTTCCTCCAGAGCGGTAGCAGCAGTGTCACGCAATCCGCCGCGTGGATCAAAGGATCTATGGTTTTCCCTCGAGTCTTTCCCACGAGGCTTTCCCACGAGGCTTTCCCACAGGGCTGTCCCACGTGCACACGTGGTGGGAGTCGATCCTCAGCTAGAACGTCAAGGCAGTGCAGGGAAAACAGGTTCCTCTGGAATGGACTGACACATATGGGGGACTCTTGGAATGGTGCCACGACCCTGGAGTTCCTCTCGCCTTTCCTGTGGAGAGCGCCTCCTCTTGAGATGCGACGGGAATGCCAGGAATTCTTTCCCTACGAAACAGGGAAAGGATCCCTCATCTGGACCTAGGAGGCGGAAACGGGGCTCCCCTGGATGTGTGCGGGACCCTCGTGCTTCCTCTCGAGTGGAGACGGTTATGTCGCGGAACTGCTTGAGTTGCAGCAAGGGTGTGAAGGACCCTTTGGAAGTTCCAGTGGTTAGATGTGATTAGCCTCGAGAAGCCTCAGCGGAAATGGGCCTCATCTCGCCTGGAGGGCAAAACCTCCTGGATTTTCTCGAGTTGCGGCAGGTGCTCTCGACATACAACGGGGACCTCAGGGACCCGCTCTGGTGGCCTCAGGAAAGGCCAGTCCCCATGCGAGTTCCTCGGGGGCCTCTCGGGATTCCTCTCCCGTCGATGCCGGGGCCTAAGACCTTGTGTGGAGTCGGGGCCGGAACCTGAGGATTGCTCTCCAGTGCTGACATGGATCTTGGGGTACTTCTGGAGTCTCCCCAGGGGAGTCAGTCCTCGTCTCGAATGCGGGCATGCACTTGCGCTTTCCCCCTGGGCGGTAGCAGCAGTGTCACGCAGTCCGCCGCGTGGATCAAAGGATCTATGGTTTTCCCTCGAGTCTTTCCCACGAGGCATTACCACGAGGCTTTCCCACAGGGCTGTCCCACGTGCACACGTGGTGGGAGTCGATCCTCGGCTTGAACGTCAAGGCAGTGCAGGGAAAACAGGTTCCTCTGGAATGGACTGACACATCTGGGGGACTCTTGGAATGGTGGCACGACCCTGGAGTTCCTCTCGCCTTTCCTGTGGAGAGCGCCTCCTCTTGACATGCGACGGGAACGCCGGGAATTCTTTCCCTACGAAACAGGGAAAGGATCCCTCATCTCGAGCTAGGAGGCGGAAACGGGGCTCCCCTGGATGTGTGCGGGACCCTCGTGCTTCCTCTCGAGTGGAGACGGGTATGTCAGGGAACTTCTTGAGTTGCAGCAAGGGTGAGAAGGACCCTTTGGATGTTCCAGTGGTTAGATGTGATTAGCCTCGAGAAGCCTCAGCGGAAATGGGCCTCATCTCGCCTGGAGGGCAAAACCTCCTGGATTTTCTCGAGTTGCGGCAGGTGCTCTCGACTTACGACGGGGACCTCAGGGACCCGCTCTGGTGGCCTCAGGAAAGGCCAGTCCCCATGCGAGTTCCTCGGGGGCCTCTCGGGATTCCTCTCCCGTCGATGCCAGGGCCTAAGACCTTGTGTGGAGTCGGGGCCGGAACCTGAGGATTGCTCTCCAGTGCTGACATGGATTTTGGGGTACTTCTGGAGTTTCCCCAGGGGAGTCAGTCCTCGTCTCGAATGCGGGCATGCACTTGCGCTTTCCTCCAGAGCGGTAGCAGCAGTGTCACGCAATCCGCCGCGTGGATCAAAGGATCTATGGTTTTCCCTCGAGTCTTTCCCACGAGGCTTTCCCACGAGGCTTTCCCACAGGGCTGTCCCACGTGCACACGTGGTGGGAGTCGATCCTCAGCTAGAACGTCAAGGCAGTGCAGGGAAAACAGGTTCCTCTGGAATGGACTGACACATCTGGGGGCCTCTTGGAATGGTGGCACGACCCTGGAGTTCCTCTCGCCTTTCCTGTGGAGAGCGCCTCCTCTTGAGATGCGACGGGAACGCCGGGAATTCTTTCCCTACGAAACAGGGAAAGGATCCCTCATCTCGAGCTAGGAGGCGGAAACGGGGCTCCCCTGGATGTGTGCGGGACCCTCGTGCTTCCTCTCGAGTGGAGACGGGTATGTCGGGGAACTTCTTGAGTTGCAGCAAGGGTGAGAAGGACCCTTTGGATGTTCCAGTGGTTAGATGTGATTAGCCTCGAGAAGCCTCAGCGGAAATGGGCCTCATCTCGCCTGGAGGGCAAAACCTCCTGGATTTTCACGAGTTGCGGCAGGTGCTCTCGACTTACGACGGGGACCTCAGGGACCCGCTCTGGTGGCCTCAGGAAAGGCAAGTCCCCATGCGAGTTCCTCGGGGGCCTCTCGGGATTCCTCTCCCGTCGATGCCGGGGCCTAAGACCTTGTGTGGAGTCGGGGCCGGAACCTGAGGATTCCTCTCCAGTGCTGACATGGATCTTGGGGTACTTCTGGAGTCTCCCCAGGGGAGTCAGTCCTCGTCTCGAATGCGGGCATGCACTTGCGCTTTCCTCCAGGGCGGTAGCAGCAGTGTCACGCAGTCCGCCGCGTGGATCAAAGGATCTATGGTTTTCCCTCGAGTCTTTCCAACGAGGCTTTCCCACGAGGCTTTCCCACAGGGCTGTCCCACGTGCACACGTGGTGGGAGTCGATCCTCGGCTTGAACGTCAAGGCAGTGCAGGGAAAACAGGTTCCTCTGGAATCGACTGACTCATCTGGGGGACTCTTGGAATGGTGGCACGACCCTGGAGTTCCTCTCGCCTTTCCTGTGGAGAGCGCATCCTCTTGAGATTTGACGGGAACGCCGGGAATTCTTTCCCTACGAAACAGGGAAAGGATCCCTCATCTCGAGCTAGGTGGCGGAAACGGGGCTCCCCTGGATGTGTGCGGGACCCCACGTGCTTCCTCTCGAGTGGAGACGGGTATGTCGGGGAACTTCTTGAGTTGCAGCAAGGTTGTGAAGGACCCTTTGGAAGTTCCAGTGGTTAGACCTGATTAGCCTCGAGAAGCCTCAGCGGAAATGGACCTCACCTCGCCTGCAGGGCAAAACCTCCTGGATTTTCTCGAGTTGCGGCAGGTGCTCTCGACTTACGACCGGGACCTCAGGGACCCGCTCTGGTGGCCTCAGGAAAGGCCAGTCCCCATGCGAGTTCCTCGGGGGCCTCTCGGGATTCCTCTCCCGTCGATGCCGGGGCCTAAGACCTTGTGTGGAGTCGGGGCCGGAACCTGAGGATTGCTCTCCAGTGCTGACATGGATTTTGGGGTACTTCTGGAGTTTCCCCAGGGGAGTCAGTCCTCGTCTCGAATGCGGGCATGCACTTGCGCTTTCCTCCAGAGCGGTAGCAGCAGTGTCACGCAATCCGCCGCGTGGATCAAAGGATCTATGGTTTTCCCTCGAGTCTTTCCCACGAGGCTTTCCCACGAGGCTTTCCCACAGGGCTGTCCCACGTGCACACGTGGTGGGAGTCGATCCTCAGCTAGAACGTCAAGGCAGTGCAGGGAAAACAGGTTCCTCTGGAATGGACTGACACATCTGGGGGCCTCTTGGAATGGTGGCACGACCCTGGAGTTCCTCTCGCCTTTCCTGTGGAGAGCGCCTCCTCTTGAGATGCGACGGGAACGCCGGGAATTCTTTCCCTACGAAACAGGGAAAGGATCCCTCATCTCGAGCTAGGAGGCGGAAACGGGGCTCCCCTGGATGTGTGCGGGACCCTCGTGCTTCCTCTCGAGTGGAGACGGGTATGTCGGGGAACTTCTTGAGTTGCAGCAAGGGTGAGAAGGACCCATTGGATGTTCCAGTGGTTAGATGTGATTAGCCTCGAGAAGCCTCAGCGGAAATGGGCCTCATCTCGCCTGGAGGGCAAAACCTCCTGGATTTTCACGAGTTGCGGCAGGTGCTCTCGACTTACGACGGGGACCTCAGGGACCCGCTCTGGTGGCCTCAGGAAAGGCAAGTCCCCATGCGAGTTCCTCGGGGGCCTCTCGGGATTCCTCTCCCGTCGATGCCGGGGCCTAAGACCTTGTGTGGAGTCGGGGCCGGAACCTGAGGATTCCTCTCCAGTGCTGACATGGATCTTGGGGTACTTCTGGAGTCTCCCCAGGGGAGTCAGTCCTCGTCTCGAATGCGGGCATGCACTTGCGCTTTCCTCCAGGGCGGTAGCAGCAGTGTCACGCAGTCCGCCGCGTGGATCAAAGGATCTATGGTTTTCCCTCGAGTCTTTCCAACGAGGCTTTCCCACGAGTCTTTCCCACAGGGCTGTCCCACGTGCACACGTGGTGGGAGTCGATCCTCGGCTTGAACGTCAAGGCAGTGCAGGGAAAACAGGTTCCTCTGGAATCGACTGACTCATCTGGGGGACTCTTGGAATGGTGGCACGACCCTGGAGTTCCTCTCGCCTTTCCTGTGGAGAGCGCATCCTCTTGAGATGCGACGGGAACGCCGGGAATTCTTTCCCTACGAAACAGGGAAAGGATCCCTCATCTCGAGCTAGGTGGCGGAAACGGGGCTCCCCTGGATGTGTGCGGGACCCCACGTGCTTCCTCTCGAGTGGAGACGGGTATGTCGGGGAACTTCTTGAGTTGCAGCAAGGTTGTGAAGGACCCTTTGGAAGTTCCAGTGGTTAGACCTGATTAGCCTCGAGAAGCCTCAGCGGAAATGGACCTCACCTCGCCTGCAGGGCAAAACCTCCTGGATTTTCTCGAGTTGCGGCAGGTGCTCTCGACTTACGACCGGGACCTCAGGGACCCGCTCTGGTGGCCTCAGGAAAGGCCAGTCCCCATGCGAGTTCCTCGGGGGCCTCTCGGGATTCCTCTCCCGTCGATGCCGGGGCCTAAGACCTTGTGTGGAGTCGGGGCCGGAACCTGAGGATTGCTCTCCAGTGCTGACATGGATCTTGGGGTACTTCTGGAGTCTCCCCAGGGGAGTCAGTCCTCGTCTCGAATGCGGACATGCACTTGCGCTTTCCTCCAGAGCGGTAGCAGCAGTGTCACGCAGTCCGCCGCGTGGATCAAAGGATCTATGGTTTTCCCTCGAGTCTTTCCCACGAGGCTTTCCCACGAGGCTTTCCCACAGGGCTGTCCCACGTGCACACGTGGTGGGAGTCGATCCTCGGCTTGAACGTCAAGGCAGTGCAGGGAAAACAGGTTCCCCTGCAATGGACTGACACATCCGGGGGAGTCTTGGAATGGTGGCACGACCCTGGAGTTCCTCTCGCCTTTCCTGTGGAGAGCGCCTCCTCTTGAGTTTCGACGGGAACGCCGGGAATTCTTTCCCTACGAAACAGGGAAAGGATCCCTCATCTCGAGCTAGGAGGCGGAAACGGGTCTCCCCTGGATGTGTGCGGGACCCCACGTGCTTCCTCTCGAGTGGAGACGGGTATGTCGGGGAACTTCTTTAGTTGCAGCAAGGGTGTAAAGGACCCTTTGGAAGTTCCAGTGGTTAGACGTGATTAGCCTCGAGAAGCCTCAGCGGAAATGGGCCTCATCTCGCCTGGAGGGCAAAACCTCCTGGATTTTCTCGAGTTGCGGCAGGTGCTCTCGACTTACGACGGGGACCTCAGGGACCCGCTCTGGTGGCCTCAGGAAAGGCCAGTCCCCATGCGAGTTCCTCGGGGGCCTCTCGGGATTCCTCTCCCGTCGATGCCGGGGCCTAAGACCTTGTGTGGAGTCGGGGCCGGAACCTGAGGATTCCGCTCCAGTGCTGACATGGATCTTGGGGTACTTCTGGAGTCTCCCCAGGGGAGTCAGTCCTCGTCTCGAATGCGGGCATGCACTTGCGCTTTCCTCCAGAGCGGTAGCAGCAGTGTCACGCAGTCCACCGCGTGGATCAAAGGATCTATGGTTTTCCCTCGAGTCTTTCCCACGAGGCTTTCCCACGAGGCTTTCCCACAGGGCTGTCCCACGTGCACACGTGGTGGGAGTCGATCCTCGGCTTGAACGTCAAGGCAGTGCAGGGAAAACAGGTTCCTCTGGAATGCACTGACACATCTGGGGGACTCTTGGAATGGTGGCACGACCCTGGAGTTCCTCTCGCCTTTCCTGTGGAGAGCGCCTCCTCTTGAGTTGCGACGGGAACGCCGGTAATTCTTTCCCTACGAAACAGGGAAAGGATCCCTCATCTCGAGCTAGGAGGCGGAAACGGGGCTCCCCTGGATGTGTGCGGGACCCTCGTGCTTCCTCTTGAGTGGAGACGGGTATGTCGGGGAACTTCTTGAGTTGCAGCAAGGGTGAGAAGGACCCTTTGGATGTTCCAGTGGTTAGATGTTATTAGCCTCGAGAAGCATCAGCGGAAATGGGCCTCATCTCGCTTGGAGGGCAAAACCTCCTGGATTTTCTCGAGTTGCGGCAGGTGCTCTCGACTTACGACGGGGACCTCAGGGACCCGCTCTGGTGGCCTCAGGAAAGGCCAGTCCCCATGCGAGTTCCTCGGGGGCCTCTCGGGATTCCTCTCCCGTAGATCCCGGGGCCTAAGACCTTGTGTGGAGTCGGGGCCGGAACCTGAGGATTGCTCTCCAGTGCTGACATGGATCTTGGGGTACTTCTGGAGTCTCCCCAGGGGAGTCAGTCCTCGTCTCGAATGCGGGCATGCACTTGCGCTTTCCTCCAGGGCCGTAGCAGCAGTGTCACGCAGTCCGCCGCGTGGATCAAAGGATCTATGGTTTTCCCTCGAGTCTTTCCCACGAGGCTTTCCCACGAGGCTTTCCCACAGGGCTGTCCCACGTGCACACGTGGTGGGAGTCGATCCTCGGCTTGAACGTCAAGGCAGTGCAGGGAAAACAGGTTCCTCTGGAATGGACTGACTCATCTGGGGGACTCTTGGAATGGTGGCACGACCCTGGAGTTCCTCTCGCCTTTCCTGTGGAGAGCGCCTCCTCTTGAGATGCGACGGGAACGCCGGGAATTCTTTCCCTACGAAACAGGGAAAGGATCCCTCATCTCGAGCTAGGAGGCGGAAACGGGGCTCCCCTGGATGTGTGCGGGACCCCACGTGCTTCCTCTCGAGTGGAGACGGGTATGTCGGGGAACTTCTTGAGTTGCAGCAAGGGTGTGAAGGACCCTTTGGAAGTTCCAGTGGTTAGACGTGATTAGCCTCGAGAAGCCTCAGCGGAAATGGGCCTCATCTCGCCTGGAGGGCAAAACCTCGTGGAATTTCTCGAGTTGCGGCAGGTGCTCTCGACTTACGACGGGGACCTCAGGGACCCGCTCTGGTGGCCTCTGGAAAGGCCAGTCCCCATGCGAGTTCCTCGGGGGCCTCTCAGGATTCCTCTCCCGTCGATGCCGGG
The DNA here is from genome assembly GCF_042477335.2 of Ovis canadensis. Lineage (NCBI taxonomy): Eukaryota > Metazoa > Chordata > Mammalia > Artiodactyla > Bovidae > Ovis > Ovis canadensis. The sequence goes on from NC_091258.1 coordinate 12,130,919, forward strand.
GCCTAAGACCTTGTGTGGAGTCGGGGCCGGAACCTGAGGATTGCTCTCCAGTGCTGACATGGATCTTGGGGTACTTCTGGAGTCTCCCCAGGGGAGTCAGTCCTCGTCTCGAATGCGGGCATGCACTTGCGCTTTCCTCCAGAGCGGTAGCAGCAGTGTCACGCAGTCCGCCGCGTGGATCAAAGGATCTATGGTTTTCCCTCGAGTCTTTCCCACGAGGCTTTCCCACGAGGCTTTCCCACAGGGCTGTCCCACGTGCACACGTGGTGGGAGTCGATCCTCAGCTTGAACGTCAAGGCAGTGCAGGGAAAACAGGTTCCTCTGGAATGGACTGACACGTCTGGGGGACTCTTGGAATGGTGGCACGACCCTGGAGTTCCTCTCGCCTTTCCTGTGGAGAGCGCCTCCTCTTGAGATGCGACGGGAACGCCGGGAATTCTTTCCCTACGAAACAGGGAAAGGATCCCTCATCTCGAGCTAGGAGGCGGAAACGGGGCTCCCCTGGATGTGTGCGGGACCCTCGTGCTTCCTCTCGAGTGGAGACGGGTATGTCGGGGAACTTCTTGAGTTGCAGCAAGGGTGAGAAGGACCCTTTGGATGTTCCAGTGGTTAGATGTGATTAGCCTCGAGAAGCATCAGCGGAAATGGGCCTCATCTCGCCTGGAGGGCAAAACCTCCTGGATTTTCTCGAGTTGCGGCAGGTGCTCTCGACTTACGACGGGGACCTCAGGGACCCGCTCTGGTGGCCTCAGGAAAGGCCAGTCCCCATGCTAGTTCCTCAGGGGCCTCTCGGGATTCCTCTCCCGTCGATGCCGGGGCCTAAGACCTTGTGTGGAGTCAGGGCCGGAACCTGAGGATTGCTCTCCAGTGCTGACATGGATCTTGGGGTACTTCTGGAGTCTCCCCAGGGGAGTCAGTCCTTGTCTCGAATGCGGGCATGCACTTGCGCTTTCCTCCAGAGCGGTAGCAGCAGTGTCACGCAGTCCGCCGCGTGGATCAAAGGATCTATGGTTTTCCCTCGAGTCTTTCCCACGAGGCTTTCCCACGAGGCTTTCCCACAGGGCTGTCCCACGTGCACACGTGGTGGGAGTCTATCCTCGGCTTGAACGTCAAGGCAGTGCAGGGAAAACAGGTTCCTCTGGAATGGACTGACACATCCGGGGGAGTCTTGGAATGGTGGCACGACCCTGGAGTTCCTCTCGCCTTTCCTGTGGAGAGCGCCTCCTCTTGAGATGCGACGGGAACGCCGGGAATTCTTTCCCTACGAAACAGGGAAAGGATCCCTCATCTCGAGCTAGGAGGCGGAAACGGGGCTCCCCTGGATGTGTGCGGGACCCCACGTGCTTCCTCTCGAGTGGAGACGGGTATGTCGGGGAACTTCTTGAGTTGCAGCAAGGGTGTGAAGGACCCTTTGGAAGTTCCAGTGGTTAGACGTGATTAGCCTCGAGAAGCCTCAGCGGAAATGGGCCTCATCTCGCCTGGAGGGCAAAACCTCGTGGAATTTCTCGAGTTGCGGCAGGTGCTCTCGACTTACGACGGGGACCTCAGGGACCCGCTCTGGTGGCCTCAGGAAAGGCCAGTCCCCATGCGAGTTCCTCGGGGGCCTCTCAGGATTCCTCTCCCGTCGATGCCGGGGCCTAAGACCTTGTGTGGAGTCGGGGCCGGAACGTGAGGATTGCTCTCCAGTGCTGACATGGATCTTGGGGTACTTCTGGAGTCTCCCCAGGGGAGTCAGTCCTCGTCTCGAATGCGGGCATGCACTTGCGCTTTCCTCCAGAGCGGTAGCAGCAGTGTCACGCAGTCCACCGCGTGAATCAAAGGATCTATGCTTTTCCCTCGAGTCTTTCCCACGAGGCTTTCCCACGAGGTTTTCCCACAGGGCTGTCCCACGTGCACACGTGGTGGGAGTCGATCCTCGGCTTGAACGTCAAGGCAGTGCAGGGAAAACAGGTTCCTCTGGAATGGACTGACACATCTGGGGGCCTCTTGGAATGGTGGCACGACCCTGGAGTTCCTCTCGCCTTTCCTGTGGAGAGCGCCTCCTCTTGAGATGCGACGGGAATGCCGGGAATTCTTTCCCTACGAAACAGGGAAAGGATCCCTCATCTCGAGCTAGGAGGCGGAAACGGGGCTCCCCTATTGTGTGCGGGACCCTCGTGCTTCCTCTCGAGTGGAGACGGGTATGTCGCGGAACTTCTTGAGTTGCAGCAAGGGTGAGAAGGACCCTTTGGATGTTCCAGTGGTTAGATGTGATTAGCCTCGAGAAGCCTCAGCGGAAATGGGCCTCATCTCGCCTGGAGGGCAAAACCTCCTGGATTTTCTCGAGTTGCGGCAGGTGCTCTCGACTTACGACGGGGACCTCAGGGACCCGCTCTGGTGGCCTCAGGAAAGGCCAGTCCCCATGCGAGTTCCTCGGGGGCCTCTCGGGATTCCTCTCCCGTCGATGCCGGGGCCTAAGACCTTGTGTGGAGTCGGGGCCGGAACCTGAGGATTCCTCTCCAGTGCTGACATGGATCTTGGGGTACTTCTGGAGTCTCCCCAAGGGAGTCAGTCCTCGTCTCGAATGCGGGCATGCACTTGCGCTTTCCTCCAGGGCGGTAGCAGCAGTGTCACGCAGTCCGCCGCGTGGATCAAAGGATCTACGGTTTTCCCTCGAGTCTTTCCCACGAGGCTTTCCCACGAGGCTTTCCCACAGGGCTGTCCCACGTGCACACGTGCTGGGAGTCGATCCTCGGCTTGAATGTCAAGGCAGTGCAGGGAAAACAGGTTCCTCTGGAATGGACTGACACATCCGTGGGAGTCTTGGAATGGTGGCACGACCCTGGAGTTCCTCTCGCCTTTCCTGTGGAGAGCGCCTCCTCTTGAGATGTGACGGGAACGCCGGGAATTCTTTCCCTACGAAACAGGGAAAGGATCCCTCATCTCGAGCTAGGAGGCGGAAACGGGGCTCCCCTGGATGTGTGCGGGACCCCACGTGCTTCCTCTCGAGTGGAAACGGGTATGTCGGGGAACTTCTTGAGTTGCAGCAAGGGTGTGAAGGACCCTTTGGAAGTTCCAGTGGTTAGACGTGATTAGCCTCGAGAAGCTTCAGCGGAAATGGGCCTCATCTCGCCTGGAGGGCAAAACCTCCTGGATTTTCTCGAGTTGCGGCAGGTGCTCTCGACTTACGACGGGGACCTCAGGGACCCGCTCTGGTGGCCTCAGGAAAGGCCAGTCCCCATGCGAGTTCCTCGGGGGCCTCTCGGGATTCCTCTCCCGTGGATGCCGGGGCCTAAGACCTTGTGTGGAGTCGGGGCCGGAACCTGAGGATTCCTCTCCAGTGCTGACATGGATCTTGGGGTACTTCTGGAGTCTCCCCAGGGGAGTCAGTCCTCGTCTCGAATGCGGGCATGCACTTGCGCTTTCCTCCAGAGCGGTAGCAGCAGTGTCACGCAGTCCGCCGCGTGGATCAAAGGATCTATGGTTTTCCCTCGAGTCTTTCCCACGAGGCTTTCCCACGAGGCTTTCCCACAGGGCTGTCCCACGTGCACACGTGGTGGGAGTCGATCCTCGGCTTGAACGTCAAGGCAGTGCAGGGAAAACAGGTTCCTCTGGAATGGACTGACACATCTGGGGAACTCTTGGAATGGTGGCACGACCCTGGAGTTCCTCTCGCCTTTCCTGTGGAGAGCGCCTGCTCTTGAGATGCGACGGGAACGCCGGGAAATCTTTCCCTACGAAACAGGGAAAGGATCCCTCATCTCGAGCTAGCAGGCGGAAACGGGGCTCCCCTGGATGTGTGCGGGACCCTCGTGCTTCCTCTAGAGTGGAGACGGGTATGTCGGGGAACTTCTTGAGTTGCAGCAAGGGTGTGAAGGACCCTTTGGAAGTTCCAGTGGTTAGATGTGATTAGCCTCGGGAAGCCTCAGCGGAAATGGGCCTCATCTCGCCTGGAGGGCAAAACCTCCTGGATTTTCTCGAGTTGCGGCAGGTGCTCTCGACTTACGACGGGGACCTCAGGGACCCGCTCTGGTGGCCTCAGGAAAGGCCAGTCCCCATGCGAGTTCCTCGGGGGCCTCTCGGGATTCCTCTCCCGTCGATGCCGGGGCCTAAGACCTTGTGTGGAGTCGGGGCCGGAACCTGAGGATTCCTCTCCAGTGCTGACATGGATCTTGGGGTACTTCTGGAGTCTCCCCAGGGGAGTCAGTCCTCGTCTCGAATGCGGGCATGCACTTGCGCTTTCCTCCAGAGCGGTAGCAGCAGTGTCACGCAGTCCACCGCGTGGATCAAAGGATCTATGGTTTTCCCTCGAGTCTTTCCCACGAGGCTTTCCCACAGGGCTGTCCCACGTGCACACGTGGTGGAAGTCGATCCTCGGCTTTAATGTCAAGGCAGTGCAGGGAAAATAGGTTCCTCTGGAATGGACTGACACATCTGGGGGACTCTTGGAATGGTGTCACGACCCTGGAGTTCCTCTCGCCTTTCCTGTGGAGAGCGCCTCCTCTTGAGATGCGACGGGAACGCCGGGAATTCTTTCCCTACGAAACAGGGAAAGGATCCCTCATCTCGAGCTAGGAGGCGGAAACGGGGCTCCCCTGGATGTGTGCGGGACCCCACGTGCTTCCTCTCGAGTGGAGACGGGTATGTCGGGGAACTTCTTGAGTTGCAGCAATGGTGTGAAGGACCCTTTGGAAGTTCCAGTGGTTAGATGTGATTGGCCTCGAGAAGCCTCAGCGGAAATGGGCCTCATCTCACCTGGAGGGCAAAACCTCCTGGATTTTCTAGAGTTGCGGCAGGTGCTCTCGACTTACGACGGGGACCTCAGGGACCCGCTCTGGTGGCCTCAGGAAAGGCCAGTCCCCATGCGAGTTCCTCGGGGGCCTCTCGGGATTCCTCTCCCGTCGATGCCGGGGCCTAAGACCTTGTGTGGAGTCGGGGCCGGAACCTGAGGATTCCTCTCCAGTGCTGACATGGATCTTGGGGTACTTCTGGAGTCTCCCCAGGGGAGTCAGTCCTCGTCTCGAATGCGGGCATGCACTTGCGCTTTCCTCCAGAGCGGTAGCAGCAGTGTCACGCAGTCCGCCGCATGGATCAAAGGATCTATGGTTTTCCCTCGAGTCTTTCCCACGAGGCTTTCCCACGAGGCTTTCCCACAGGGCTGTCCCACGTGCACACGTGGTGGGAGTCGATCCTCGGCTTGAACGTCAAGGCAGTGCAGGGAAAACAGGTTCCTCTGGAATGGCCTGACACATCTGGGGGACTCTTGGAATGGTGCCACGACCCTGGAGTTCCTCTCGCCTTTCCTGTGGAGAGCGCCTCCTCTTGAGATGCGACGGGAACGCCGGGAATTCTTTCCCTACGAAACAGGGAAAGGATCCCTCATCTCGAGCTAGGAGGTGGAAACGGGGCTCTCCTGGATGTGGGCGGGACACCACGTGCTTCCTCTCGAGTGGAGACGGGTATGTCGGGGAACTTCTTGAGTTGCATCAAGGGTGTGAAGGACCCTTTGGAAGTTCCAGTGGTTAGACGTGATTAGCCTCGAGAAACCTCAGCGGAAATGGGCCTCATCTCGCCTGGAGGGCAAAACCTCCTGGATTTTCTCGAGTTGCGGCAGGTGCTCTCGACTTACTACGGGGACCTCAGGGACCCGCTCTGGTGGCCTCAGGAAAGGCCAGTCCCCATGCGAGTTCCTTGGGGGCCTCTCGGGATTCCTCTCCGGTCGATGCCGGGCCTAAGACCTTGTGTGGAGTCGGGGCCGGAACCTGAGGATTCCTCTTCAGTGCTGACATGGATCTTGGGGTACTTCTGGAGTCTCCCCAGGGGAGTCAGTCCTCGTCTCGAATGCGGGCGTGCACTTGCGCTTTCCTCCAGAGCGGTAGCAGCAGTGTCACGCAGTCCGCCGCGTGGATCAAAGGGTCTATGGTTTTCCCTCGAGTCTTTCCCACGAGGATTTCCCACGAGGCTTTCCCACAGGCTGTCCCACGTGCACACGTGGTGGGAGTCGATCCTCGGCTTGAACGTCAAGGCAGTGCAGGGAAAACAGGTTCCTCTGGAATGGACTGACACATCTGGGGGACTCTTGGAATGGTGGCATGACCCTGGAGTTCCTCTCGCCTTTCCTGTGGAGAGCGCCACCTCTTGAGATGCGACGGGAACGCCGGGAATTCTTTCCCTACGAAACAGGGAAAGGATCCCTCATCTTGAGCTAGGAGGCGGAAACGGGGCTCCCCTGGATGTGTGTGGGACACCACGTGCTTCCTCTCGAGTGGAGACGGGTATGTCGGGGAACTTCTTGAGTTGCAGCAAGGGTGTGAAGGACCCTTTGGAAGTTCCAGTGGTTACATGTGATTGGCCTCGAGAAGCCTCAGCGGAAATGGGCCTCATCTCGCCTGGAGGGCAAAACCTCCTGGATTTTCTCGAGTTGCGGCAGGTGCTCTCGACTTACGACGGGGACCTCAGGGACCCGCTCTGGTGGCCTCAGGAAAGGCCAGTCCCCATGCGAGTTCCTCGGGGGCCTCTCGGGATTCCTCTCCCGTTGATGCCGGGGCCTAAGACCTTGTGTGGAGTCGGGGCCGGAACCTGAGGATTCCTCTCCAGTGCTGACATGGATCTTGGGGTACTTCTGGAGTCTCCCCAGGGGAGTCAGTCCTCGTCTCGAATGCGGGCATGCATTGCGCTTTCCTCCAGAGCGGTAGCAGCAGTGTCACGCAGTCCTCCGCGTGGATCAAAGGATCTATGGTTTTCCCTCGAGTCTTTCCCTCCAGGCTTTCCCACGAGTCTTTCCCACAGGGCTGTCCCACGTGCACACGTGGTGGGAGTCGATCCTCGGCTTGAACGTCAAGGCAGTGCAGGGAAAACAGGTTCCTCTGGAATGGACTGACACATCTGGGGGACTCTTGGAATGGTGGCACGACCCTGGAGTTCCTCTCGCATTTCCTGTGGAGAGCGCCTCCTCTTGAGATGCGACGGGAACGCCGGGAATTCTTTCCCTACGAAACAGGGAAAGGATCCCTCATCTCGAGCTAGGAGGCGGAAACGGGGCTCCCCTGGATGTGTGCGGGACCCACGTGCTTCCTCTCGAGTGGAGACGGGTATGTCGGGGAACTTCTTGAGTTGCAGCAAGGGTGTGAAGGACCCTTTGGAATTTCCAGTGGTTAGACGTGATTAGCCTCGAGAAGCCTCAGCGGAAATGGGCCTCATCTCGCCTGGAGGGCAAAACCTCCTGGATTTTCTCGAGTTGCGGCAGGTGCTCTCGACTTACGACGGGGACCTCAGGGACCCGCTCTGGTGGCCTCAGGAAAGGCCAGTCCCCATGCGAGTTCCTCGGGGGCCTCTCGGGATTCCTCTCCCGTCGATGCCGGGGCCTAAGACCTTGTGTGGAGTCAGGGCCGGAACCTGAGGATTCCTCTCCAGTGCTGACATGGATCTTGGGGTACTTCTGGAGTCTCCCCAGGGGAGTCAGTCCTCGTCTCAAATGCGGGCATGCACTTGCGCTTTCCTCCAGAGCGGTAGCAGCAGTGTCACGCAGTCCACCGCGTGGATCAAAGGATCTATGGTTTTCCCTCGAGTCTTTCCCACGAGGCTTTCCCACAGGGCTGTCCCACGTGCACACGTGGTGGAAGTCGATCCTCGGCTTTAATGTCAAGGCAGTGCAGGGAAAATAGGTTCCTCTGGAATGGACTGACACATCTGGGGGACTCTTGGAATGGTGTCACGACCCTGGAGTTCCTCTCGCCTTTCCTGTGGAGAGCGCCTCCTCTTGAGATGCGACGGGAACGCCGGGAATTCTTTCCCTACGAAACAGGGAAAGGATCCCTCACCTCGAGCTAGGAGGCGGAAACGGGGCTCCCCTGGATGTGTGCGGGATCCCACGTGCTTCCTCTCGAGTGGAGACGGGTATGTCGGGGAACTTCTTGAGTTGCAGCAATGGTGTGAAGGACCCTTTCGAAGTTCCAGTGGTTAGATGTGATTGGCCTCGAGAAGCCTCAGCAAAAATGGGCCTCATCTCACCTGGAGGGCAAAACCTCCTGGATTTTCTCGAGTTGCGGCAGGTGCTCTCGACTTACGACGGGGACCTCAGGGACCCGCTCTGGTGGCCTCAGGAAAGGCCAGTCCCCATGCGAGTTCCTCGGGGGCGTCTCGGGATTCCTCTCCCGTCGATGCCGGGGCCTAAGACCTTGTGTGGAGTCGGGGCCGGAACCTGAGGATTCCTCTCCAGTGCTGACATGGATCTTGGGGTACTTCTGGAGTCTCCCCAGGGGAGTCAGTCCTCGTCTCGAATGCGGGCATGCATTGCGCTTTCCTCCAGAGCGGTAGCAGCAGTGTCACGCAGTCCGCCGCGTGGATCAAAGGATCTATGGTTTTCCCTCGAGTCTTTCCCACGAGGCTTTCCCACGAGGCTTTCCCACAGGGCTGTCCCAAGTGCACACGTGGTGGGAGTCGATCCTCGGCTTGAACGTCAAGGCAGTGCAGGGAAAACAGGTTCCTCTGGAATGGACTGACACATCCGGGGGACTCTTGGAATGGTGTCACGACCCTGGAGTTCCTCTCGCATTTCCTGTGGAGAGCGCCTCCTCTTGAGATGCGACGGGAACGCCGGGAATTCTTTCCCTACGAAACAGGGAAAGGATCCCTCATCTCGAGCAAGGAGGCGGAAACGGGGCTCCCTTGGATGTGTGCGGGACACCACGTGCTTCCTCTCAAGTGGAGACGGGTATGTCGGGGAACTTCTTGAGTTGCAGCAAGGGTGTGAAGGACCCTTTGGAAGTTCCAGTGGTTAGATGTGATTGGCCTCGAGAAGCCTCAGCGGAAATGGGCCTCATCTCGCCTGGAGGGCAAAACCTCCTGGATTTTCTCGAGTTGCGGCAGGTGCTCTCGACTTACGACGGGGACCTCAGGGACCCGCTCTGGTGGCCTCAGGAAAGGCCAGTCCCCATGCGAGTTCCTCGGGGGCCCCTCGGGATTCCTCTCCCGTCGATGCCGGGGCCTAAGACCTTGTGTGGAGTCGTTGCCGGAACCTGAGGATTCCTCTCCAGTGCTGACATGGATCTTGGGGTACTTCTGGAGTCTCCCCAGGGGAGTCAGTCCTCGTCTCGAATGCGGGCATGCACTTGCACTTTCCTCCAGAGCGGTAGCAGCAGTGTCACGCAGTCCGCCGCGTGGATCAAAGGATCTATGGTTTTCCCTCGAGTCTTTCCCACGAGGCTTTCACACGAGGCTTTCCCACAGGGCTGTCCCACGTGCACACGTGGTGGGAGTCGATCCTCGGCTTGAACGTCAAGGCAGTGCAGGGAAAACAGGTTCCTCTGGAATGGACTGACACATCTGGGGAACTCTTGGAATGGTGGCACGACCCTGGAGTTCCTCTCGCCTTTCCTGTGGAGAGCGCCTGCTCTTGAGATGCGACGGGAACGCCGGGAAATCTTTCCCTACGAAACAGGGAAAGGATCCCTCATCTCGAGCTAGGAGGCGGAAACGGGGCTCCCCTGGATGTGTGCGGGACCCTCGTGCTTCCTCTAGAGTGGAGACGGGTATGTCGGGGAACTTCTTGAGTTGCAGCAAGGGTGTGAAGGACCCTTTGGAAGTTCCAGTGGTTAGATGTGATTAGCCTCGGGAAGCCTCAGCGGAAATGGGCCTCATCTCGCCTGGAGGGCAAAACCTCCTGGATTTTCTCGAGTTGCGGCAGGTGCTCTCGACTTACGACGGGGACCTCAGGGACCCGCTCTGGTGGCCTCAGGAAAGGCCAGTCCCCATGCGAGTTCCTCGGGGGCCTCTCGGGATTCCTCTCCCGTCGATGCCGGGGCCTAAGACCTTGTGTGGAGTCGGGGCCGGAACCTGAGGATTCCTCTCCAGTGCTGACATGGATCTTGGGGTACTTCTGGAGTCTCCCCAGGGGAGTCAGTCCTCGTCTCGAATGCGGGCATGCACTTGCGCTTTCCTCCAGAGCGGTAGCAGCAGTGTCACGCAGTCCACCGCGTGGATCAAAGGATCTATGGTTTTCCCTCGAGTCTTTCCCACGAGGCTTTCCCACAGGGCTGTTCCACGTGCACACGTGGTGGAAGTCGATCCTCGGCTTTAATGTCAAGGCAGTGCAGGGAAAATAGGTTCCTCTGGAATGGACTGACACATCTGGGGGACTCTTGGAATGGTGTCACGACCCTGGAGTTCCTCTCGCCTTTCCTGTGGAGAGCGCATCCTCTTGAGATGCGACGGGAACGCCGGGAATTCTTTCCCTACGAAACAGGGAAAGGATCCCTCATCTCGAGCTAGGAGGCGGAAACGGGGCTCCCCTGGATGTGTGCGGGACCCCACGTGCTTCCTCTCGAGTGGAGACGGGTATGTCGGGGAACTTCGTGAGTTGCAGCAATGGTGTGAAGGACCCTTTGGAAGTTCCAGTGGTTAGATGTCATTGGCCTCGAGAAGCCTCAGCGGAAATGGGCCTCATCTCACCTGGAGGGCAAAACCTCCTGGATTTTCTAGAGTTGCGGCAGGTGCTCTCGACTTACGACGGGGACCTCAGGGACCCGCTCTGGTGGCCTCAGGAAAGGCCAGTCCCCATGCGAGTTCCTCGGGGGCCTCTCGGGATTCCTCTCCCGTCGATGCCGGGGCCTAAGACCTTGTGTGGAGTCGGGGCCGGAACCTGAGGATTCCTCTCCAGTGCTGACATGGATCTTGGGGTACTTCTGGAGTCTCCCCAGGGGAGTCAGTCCTCGTCTCGAATGCGGGCATGCACTTGCGCTTTCCTCCAGAGCGGTAGCAGCAGTGTCACGCAGTCCGCCGCATGGATCAAAGGATCTATGGTTTTCCCTCGAGTCTTTCCCACGAGGCTTTCCCACGAGGCTTTCCCACAGGGCTGTCCCACGTGCACACGTGGTGGGAGTCGATCCTCGGCTTGAACGTCAAGGCAGTGCAGGGAAAACAGGTTCCTCTGGAATGGACTGACACATCTGGGGGACTCTTGGAATGGTGCCACGACCCTGGAGTTCCTCTCGCCTTTCCTGTGGAGAGCGCCTCCTCTTGAGATGCGACGGGAACGCCGGGAATTCTTTCCCTACGAAACAGGGAAAGGATCCCTCATCTCGAGCTAGGAGGTGGAAACGGGGCTCTCCTGGATGTGGGCGGGACACCACGTGCTTCCTCTCGAGTGGAGACGGGTATGTCGGGGAACTTCTTGAGTTGCATCAAGGGTGTGAAGGACCCTTTGGAAGTTCCAGTGGTTAGACGTGATTAGCCTCGAGAAACCTCAGCGGAAATGGGCCTCATCTCGCCTGGAGGGCAAAACCTCCTGGATTTTCTCGAGTTGCGGCAGGTGCTCTCGACTTACTACGGGGACCTCAGGGACCCGCTCTGGTGGCCTCAGGAAAGGCCAGTCCCCATGCGAGTTCCTCGGGGGCCTCTCGGGATTCCTCTCCGGTCGATGCCGGGCCTAAGACCTTGTGTGGAGTCGGGGCCGGAACCTGAGGATTCCTCTTCAGTGCTGACATGGATCTTGGGGTACTTCTGGAGTCTCCCCAGGGGAGTCAGTCCTCGTCTCGAATGTGGGCATGCACTTGCGCTTTTCTCCAGAGCGGTAGCAGCAGTGTCACGCAGTCCGCCGCGTGGATCAAAGGATCTATGGTTTTCCCTCGAGTCTTTCCCACGAGGCTTTCCCACGAGGCTTTCCCACAGGGCTGTCCCACGTGCACACGTGGTTGGAGTCGATCCTCGGCTTGAACGTCAAGGCAGTGCAGGGAAAACAGGTTCCTCTGGAATGGACTGACACATCCGGGGGAGTCTTGGAATGGTGTCTCGACCCTGGAGTTCCTCTCGCCTTTCCTGTGGAGAGCGCCTCCTCTTGAGATGCGACGGGAACGCCGGGAATTCTTTCCCTACGAAACAGGGAAAGGATCCCTCATCTCGAGCTAGGAGGAGGAAACGGGGCTCCCCTGGATGTGTGCGGGACCCACGTGCTTCCTCTCGAGTGGAGACGGGTATGTCGGGGAACTTCTTGAGTTGCAGCAAGGGTGTGAAGGACCCTTTGGAAGTTCCAGTGGTTAGACTTGATTAGCCTCGAGAAGCCTCAGCGGAAATGGGCCTCATCTCGCCTGGAGGGCAAAACCTCCTGGATTTTCTCGAGTTGCGGCAGGTGCTCTCGACTTACGACGGGGACCTCAGGGACCCGCTCTGGTGGCCTCAGGAAAGGCCAGTCCCCATGCGAGTTCCTCGGGGGCCTCTCGGGATTCCTCTCCCGTCGATGCCGGGGCCTAAGACCTTGTGTGGAGTCGGGGCCGGAACCTGAGGATTCCTCTCCAGTGCTGACATGGATCTTGGGGTACTTCTGGAGTCTCCCCAGGGGAGTCAGTCCTCGTCTCGAATGCGGGCATGCACTTGCGCTTTCCTCCAGAGCGGTAGCAGCAGTGTCACGCAGTCCGCCGCGTGGATCAAAGGATCTATGGTTTTCCCTCGAGTCTTTCCCACGAGGCTTTCCCACGAGGCTTTCCCACAGGGCTGTCCCACGTGCACACGTGGTGGGAGTCGATCCTCGGCTTGAACGTCAAGGCAGTGCAGGGAAAACAGGTTCCTCTGGAATGGACTGACACATCTGGGGGACTCTTGGAATGGTGGCACGACCCTGGAGTTCCTCTCGCCTTTCTTGTGGAGAGCGCCTCCTCTTGAGATGCGACGGGAACGCCGGGAATTCTTTCCCTACGAAACAGGGAAAGGATCCCTCATCTCGAGCTAGGAGGCGGAAACGGGGCTCCCCTGGATGTGTGCGGGACACCACGTGCTTCCTCTCGAGTGGAGACGGGTATGTCGGGGAACTTCTTGAGTTGCAGCAAGGGTGTGAAGGACCCTATGGAAGTTCCAGTGGTTAGACGTGATTGGCCACGAGAAGCCTCAGCGGAAATGGGCCTCATCTCGCCTGGAGGGCCAAACCTCCTGGATTTTCTCGAGTTGCGGCAGGTGCTCTCGACTTACGACGGGGACTTCAGGGACCCGCTCTGGTGGCCTCAGGAAAGGCCAGTCCCCATGCGAGTTCCTCGGGGGCCTCTCGGGATTCCTCTCCCGTCGATGCCGGGGCCTAAGACCTTGTGTGGAGTCGGGGCCGGAACCTGAGGATTCCTCTCCAGTGCTGACATGGATCTTGGGGTACTTCTGGAGTCTCCCCAGGGGAGTCAGTCCTCGTCTCGAATGCGGGCATGCACTTGCGCTTTCCTCCAGAGCGGTAGCAGCAGTGTCACGCAGTCCGCCGCGTGGATCAAAGGATCTATGGTTTTCCCTCGAGTCTTTCCCACGAGGCTTTCCCACGAGGCTTTCCCACAGGGCTGTCCCACGTGCACACGTGGTGGGAGTCGATCCTCGGCTTGAACGTCAAAGCAGTGCAGGGAAAACAGGTTCCTCTGGAATGGACTGACACATCTGGGGGACTCTTGGAATGGTGGCACGACCCTGGAGTTCCTCTCGCCTTTCCTGTGGAGAGCGCCTCCTCTTGAGATGCGACGGGAACGCCGGGAATTCTTTCCCTACGAAACAGGGAAAGGATCCCTCATCTCGAGCTAGGAGGTGGAAACGGGGCTCCCCTGGATGTGTGCGGGACACCACGTGCTTCCTCTCGAGTGGAGACGGGTATGTCGGGGAACTTCTTGAGTTGCAGCAAGGGTGTGAAGGACCCTTTGGAAGTTCCAGTGGTTAGATGTGATTGGCCTCGAGAAGCCTCAGCGGAAATGGGCCTCATCTCGCCTGGAGGGCAAAACCTCCTGGATTTTCTCGAGTTGCGGCAGGTGCTCTCGACTTACGACGGGGAACTCAGGGACCCGCTCTGGTGGCCTCAGGAAAGGCCAGTCCCCATGCGAGTTCCTCGGGGGCCTCTCGGGATTCCTCTCCCGTCGATGCCGGGGCCTAAGACCTTGTGTGGAGTCGGGGCCGGAACCTGAGGATTCCTCTCCAGTGCTGACATGGATCTTGGGGTACTTCTGGAGTCTCCCCAGGGGAGTCAGTCCTCGTCTCGAATGCGGGCGTGCACTTGCGCTTTCCTCCAGAGCGGTAGCAGCAGTGTCACGCAGTCCGCCGCGTGGATCAAAGGGTCTATGGTTTTCCCTCGAGTCTTTCCCACGAGGATTTCCCACGAGGCTTTCCCACAGGGCTGTCCCACGTGCACACGTGGTGGGAGTCGATCCTCGGCTTGAACGTCAAGGCAGTGCAGGGAAAACAGGTTCCTCTGGAATGGACTGACACATCTGGGGGACTCTTGGAATGGTGGCATGACCCTGGAGTTCCTCTCGCCTTTCCTGTGGAGAGCGCCACCTCTTGAGATGCGACGGGAACGCCGGGAATTCTTTCCCTACGAAACAGGGAAAGGATCCCTCATCTCGAGCTAGGAGGCGGAAACGGGGCTCCCCTGGATGTGTGTGGGACACCACGTGCTTCCTCTCGAGTGGAGACGGGTATGTCGGGGAACTTCTTGAGTTGCAGCAAGGGTGTGAAGGACCCTTTGGAAGTTCCAGTGGTTACATGTGATTGGCCTCGAGAAGCCTCAGCGGAAATGGGCCTCATCTCGCCTGGAGGGCAAAACCTCCTGGATTTTCTCGAGTTGCGGCAGGTGCTCTCGACTTACGACGGGGACCTCAGGGACCCGCTCTGGTGGCCTCAGGAAAGGCCAGTCCCCATGCGAGTTCCTCGGAGGCGTCTCGGGATTCCTCTCCCGTCGATGCCGGGTCCTAAGACCTTGTGTGGAGTCGGGGCCGGAACCTGAGGATTCCTCTCCAGTGCCTACATGGATCTTGGGGTACTTCTGGAGTCTCCCCAGGGGAGTCAGTCCTCGTCTCGAATGCGGGCATGCACTGGCGCTTTCCTCCAGAGCGGTAGCAGCAGTGTCACGCAGTCCGCCGCGTGGATCAATAGATCTATGGTTTTCCCTCGAGTCTTTCCCACGAGGCTTTCCCACGAGGCTTTCCCACAGGGCTGTCCCACGTGCACACGTGGTGGGAGTCGATCCTCGGCTTGAACGTCAAGGCAGTGCAGGGAAAACAGGTTCCTCTGGAATGGACTGACACATCTGGGGGACTCTTGGAATGGTGGCACGACCCTGGGGTTCCTATCGCCTTTCCTGTGGAGAGCGCCTCCTCTTGAGATGCGACGGGAACGCCGGGAATTCTTTCCCTACGAAACAGGGAAAGGATTCCTCATCTCGAGCTAGGAGGCGGAAACGGGGCTCCCCTGGATGTGTGCGGGACCCACGTGCTTCCTCTCGAGTGCAGACGGGTATGTCGGGGAACTTCTTGAGTTGCAGCAAGGGTGTGAATGACCCTGTGGAAGTTCCAGTGTTTAGACGTGATTAGCCTCGAGAAGCCTCAGCGGAAATGGGCCTCATCTCGCCTGGAGGGCAAAACCTCCTGGATTTTCTCGAGTTGCGGCAGGTGCTCTCGACTTACGACGGGGACCTCAGGGACCCGCTCTGGTGGCCTCAGGAAAGGCCAGTCCCCATGCGAGTTCCTCGGGGGCCTCTCGGGATTCCTCTCCCGTCGATGCCGGGGCCTAAGACCTTGTGTGGAGTCGGGGCCGGAACCTGAGGATTCCTCTCCAGTGCTGACATGGATCTTGGGGTACTTCTGGAGTCTCCCCAGGGGAGTCAGTCCTCGTGTCGAATGTGGGCATGCACTTGCGCTTTCCTCCAGAGCTGTAGCCGCAGTGTCACGCAGTCCGCCGCGTGGATCAAAGGATCTATGGTTTTCCCTCGAGTCTTTCCCACGAGGCTTTCCCACGAGGCTTTCCCACAGGGCTGTCCCACGTGCACACGTGGTGGGAGTCGATCCTCGGCTTGAACGTCAAGGCAGTGCAGGGAAAACAGGTTCCTCTGGAATGGACTGACACATCTGGGGGACTCTTGGAATGGTGGCACGACCCTGGAGTTCCTCTCGCCTTTCCTGTGGAGAGCGCCTCCTCTTGAGATGCGACGGGAACGCCGGGAATTCTTTCCCTACGAAACAGGGAAAGGATCCCTCATCTCGAGTTAGGAGGCGGAAACGGGGCTCCCCTGGATGTGTGCGGGACACCACGTGCTTCCTCTCGAGTGGAGACGGGTATGTGGGGGAACTTCTTGAGTTGCAGTAATGGTGTGAAGGACCCTTTGGCAGTTCCAGTGGTTAGATGTGATTGGCCTCGAGAAGCCTCAGCGGAAATGGGCCTCATCTCGCCTGGAGGGCAAAACCTCCTGGATTTTCTCGAGTTGCGGCAGGTGCTCTCGACTTACGACGGGGACCTCAGGGAACCGCTCTGGTGGCCTCAGGAAAGGCCAGTCCCCATGCGAGTTCCTCGGGGGCCTCTCGGGATTCCTCTCCCGTTGATGCCGGGGCCTAAGACCTTGTGTGGAGTCGGGGCCGGAACCTGAGGATTCCTCTCCAGTGCTGACATGGATCTTGGGGTACTTCTGGAGTCTCCCCAGGGGAGTCAGTCCTCGTCTCGAATGCGGGCATGCATTGCGCTTTCCTCCAGAGCGGTAGCAGCAGTGTCACGCAGTCCTCCGCGTGGATCAAAGGATCTATGGTTTTCCCTCGAGTCTTTCCCTCCAGGCTTTCCCACGAGTCTTTCCCACAGGGCTGTCCCACGTGCACACGTGGTGGGAGTCGATCCTCGGCTTGAACGTCAAGGCAGTGCAGGGAAAACAGGTTCCTCTGGAATGGACTGACACATCTGGGGGACTCTTGGAATGGTGGCACGACCCTGGAGTTCCTCTCGCATTTCCTGTGGAGAGCGCCTCCTCTTGAGATGCGACGGGAACGCCGGGAATTCTTTCCCTACGAAACAGGGAAAGGATCCCTCATCTCGAGCTAGGAGGCGGAAACGGGGCTCCCCTGGATGTGTGCGGGACCCACGTGCTTCCTCTCGAGTGGAGACGGGTATGTCGGGGAACTTCTTGAGTTGCAGCAAGGGTGTGAAGGACCCTTTGGAATTTCCAGTGGTTAGACGTGATTAGCCTCGAGAAGCCTCAGCGGAAATGGGCCTCATCTCGCCTGGAGGGCAAAACCTCCTGGATTTTCTCGAGTTGCGGCAGGTGCTCTCGACTTACGACGGGGACCTCAGGGACCCGCTCTGGTGGCCTCAGGAAAGGCCAGTCCCCATGCGAGTTCCTCGGGGGCCTCTCGGGATTCCTCTCCCGTCGATGCCGGGGCCTAAGACCTTGTGTGGAGTCAGGGCCGGAACCTGAGGATTCCTCTCCAGTGCTGACATGGATCTTGGGGTACTTCTGGAGTCTCCCCAGGGGAGTCAGTCCTCGTCTCAAATGCGGGCATGCACTTGCGCTTTCCTCCAGAGCGGTAGCAGCAGTGTCACGCAGTCCACCGCGTGGATCAAAGGATCTATGGTTTTCCCTCGAGTCTTTCCCACGAGGCTTTCCCACAGGGCTGTCCCACGTGCACACGTGGTGGAAGTCGATCCTCGGCTTTAATGTCAAGGCAGTGCAGGGAAAATAGGTTCCTCTGGAATGGACTGACACATCTGGGGGACTCTTGGAATGGTGTCACGACCCTGGAGTTCCTCTCGCCTTTCCTGTGGAGAGCGCCTCCTCTTGAGATGCGACGGGAACGCCGGGAATTCTTTCCCTACGAAACAGGGAAAGGATCCCTCATCTCGAGCTAGGAGGCGGAAACGGGGCTCCCCTGGATGTGTGCGGGACCCCACGTGCTTCCTCTCGAGTGGAGACGGGTATGTCGGGGAACTTCTTGAGTTGCAGCAATGGTGTGAAGGACCCTTTGGAAGTTCCAGTGGTTAGATGTGATTGGCCTCGAGAAGCCTCAGCGGAAATGGGCCTCATCTCACCTGGAGGGCAAAACCTCCTGGATTTTCTAGAGTTGCGGCAGGTACTCTCGACTTACGACGGGGACCTCAGGGACCCGCTCTGGTGGCCTCAGGAAAGGCCAGTCCCCATGCGAGTTCCTCGGGGGCCTCTTGGGATTCCTCTCCCTTCGATGCCGGGGCCTAAGACCTTATGTGGAGTCGGGGCCGGAACCTGAGGATTCCTCTCCAGTGCTGACATGGATCTTGGGGTACGTCTGGAGTCTCCCCAGGGGAGTCAGTCCTCGTCTCGAATGCGGGCATGCATTGCTCTTTCCTCCAGAGCGGTAGCAGCAGTGTCACGCAGTCCGCCGCGTGGATCAAAGGATCTATGGTTTTCCCTCGAGTCTTTCCCACGAGGCTTTCCCACGAGGCTTTCCCACAGGGCTGTCCCACGTGCACACGTGATAGGAGTCGATCCTCGGCTTGAACGTCAAGGCAGTGCAGGGAAAACAGGTTCCTCTGGAATGGACTGACACATCTGGGGGACTCTTGGAATGGTGGCACGACCCTGGAGTTCCTCTCGCCTTTCCTGTGGAGAGCGCCTCCTCTTGAGATGCGACGGGAACGCCGGGAATTCTTTCACTATGAAACAGGGAAAGGATCCCTCATCTCGAGCTAGGAGGCGGAAACGGGGCTCCCCTGGATGTGTGCGGGACCCCACGTGCTTCCTCTCGAGTGGAGACGGGTATGTCGGGGAACTTCTTGAGTTGCAGCAATGGTGTGAAGGACCCTTTGGAAGTTCCAGTGGTTAGACGTGATTGGCCTCGAGAAGCCTCAGCGGAAATGGGCCTCATCTCGCCTGGAGGGCAAAACCTCCTGGATTTTCTCGAGTTGCGGCTGGTGCTCTCGACTTACGACGGGGACCTCAGGGACCCGCTCTGGTGGCCTCAGGAAAGGCCAGTCCCCATGCGAGTTCCTCGGGGGCCCCTCGGGATTCCTCTCCCGTCGATGCAGGGGCCTAAGACCTTGTGTGGAGTCGTTGCCGGAACCTGAGGATTCCTCTCCAGTGCTGACATGGATCTTGGGGTACTTCTGGAGTCTCCCCAGGGGAGTCAGTCCTCGTCTCGAATGCGGGCATGCACTTGCACTTTCCTCCAGAGCGGTAGCAGCAGTGTCACGCAGTCCGCCGCGTGGATCAAAGGATCTATGGTTTTCCCTCGAGTCTTTCCCACGAGGCTTTCACACGAGGCTTTCCCACAGGGCTGTCCCACGTGCACACGTGGTGGGAGTCGATCCTCGGCTTGAACGTCAAGGCAGTGCAGGGAAAACAGGTTCCTTTGGAATGGACTGACACATATGGGGGACTCTTGGAATGGTGTCACGACCCTGGAGTTCCTGTCGCCTTTCCTGTGGAGAGCGCCTCCTCTTGAGATGCGACGGGAACGCCGGGAATTCTTTCCCTACGAAACAGGGAAAGGATCCCTCATCTCGAGCTAGGAGGCAGAAACGGGGCTCCCCTGGATGTGTGCGGGACCCCACGTGCTTCCTCTCGAGTGGAGACGGGTATGTCGGGGAACTTCTTGAGTTGCAGCAATGGTGTGAAGGACCCTTTGGAAGTTCCAGTGGTTAGATGTGATTGGCCTCGAGAAGCCTCAGCGGAAATGGGCCTCATCTCGCCTGGAGGGCAAAACCTCCTGGATTTTCTCGAGTTGCGGCAGGTGCTCTCGACTTACGACGGGGACCTCAGGGACCCGCTCTGGTGGCCTCAGGAAAGGCCAGTCCCCATGCGAGTTCCTCGGGGGCCTCTCGGGATTCCTCTCCCGTCGATGCCGGGGCCTAAGACCTTGTGTGGTGTCGGGGCTGGAACCTGAGGATTCCTCTCCAGTGCTGACATGGATCTTGGGGTACTTCTGGAGTCTCCCCAGGGGAGTCAGTCCTCGTCTCGAATGCGGGCATGCACTTGCGCTTTCCTCCAGAGCGGTAGCAGCAGTGTCACGCAGTCCGCCGCGTGGATCAAAGGATCTATGGTTTTCCCTCGAGTCTTTCCCACGAGGCTTTCCCACAGGGCTGTCCCACGTGCACACGTGGTGGAAGTCGATCCTCGGCTTTAATGTCAAGGCAGTGCAGGGAAAATAGGTTCCTCTGGAATGGACTGACACATCTGGGGGACTCTTGGAATGGTGTCACGACCCTGGAGTTCCTCTCGCCTTTCCTGTGGAGAGCGCCTCCTCTTGAGATGCGACGGGAACGCCGGGAATTCTTTCCCTACGAAACAGGGAAAGGATCCCTCATCTCGAGCAAGGAGGCGGAAACGGGGCTCCCTTGGATGTGTGCGGGACACCACGTGCTTCCTCTCAAGTGGAGACGGGTATGTCGGGGAACTTCTTGAGTTGCAGCAAGGGTGTGAAGGACCCTTTGGAAGTTCCAGTGGTTAGATGTGATTGGCCTCGAGAAGCCTCAGCGGAAATGGGCCTCATCTCGCCTGGAGGGCAAAACCTCCTGGATTTTCTCGAGTTGCGGCAGGTGCTCTCGACTTACGACGGGGACCTCAGGGACCCGCTCTGGTGGCCTCAGGAAAGGCCAGTCCCCATGCGAGTTCCTCGGGGGCGTCTCGGGATTCCTCTCCCGTCGATGCCGGGGCCTAAGACCTTGTGTGGAGTCGGGGCCGGAACCTGAGGATTCCTCTCCAGTGCTGACATGGATCTTGGGGTACTTCTGGAGTCTCCCCAGGGGAGTCAGTCCTCGTCTCGAATGCGGGCATGCACTTGCGCTTTCCTCCAGAGCGGTAGCAGCAGTGTCACGCAGTCCGCCGCGTGGATCAAAGGATCTATGGTTTTCCCTCGAGTCTTTCCCACGAGGCTTTCCCACGAGGCTTTCCCACAGGGCTGTCCCACGTGCACACGTGGTGGGAGTCGATCCTCGGCTTGAACGTCAAGGCAGTGCAGGGAAAACAGGTTCCTCTGGAATGGACTGACACATCTGGGGGACTCTTGGGATGGTGGCACGACCCTGGAGTTCCTCTCGCCTTTCCTGTGGAGAGCGCCTCCTCTTGAGATGCGACGGGAACGCCGGGAATTCTTTCCCTACGAAACAGGGAAAGGATCCCTCATCTCGAGCTAGGAGGCGGAAACGGGGCTCCCCTGGATGTGTGCGGGACCCCACGTGCTTCCTCTCGAGTGGAGACGGGTATGTCGGGGAACTTCTTGAGTTGCAGCAATGGTGTGAAGGACCCTTTGGAAGTTCCAGTGGTTAGACGTGATTGGCCTCGAGAAGCCTCAGCGGAAATGGGCCTCATCTCGCCTGGAGGGCAAAACCTCCTGGATTTTCTCGAGTTGCGGCAGGTGCTCTCGACTTACGACGGGGACCTCAGGGACCCGCTTTGGTGGCCTCAGGAAAGGCCAGTCCCCATGCGAGTTCCTCGGGGGCCCCTCGGGATTCCTCTCCCGTCGATGCCGGGGCCTAAGACCTTGTGTGGAGTCGTTGCAGGAACCTGAGGATTCCTCTCCAGTGCTGACATGGATCTTGGGGTACTTCTGGAGTCTCCCCAGGGGAGTCAGTCCTCGTCTCGAATGCGGGCATGCACTTGCGCTTTCCTCCAGAGCGGTAGCAGCAGTGTCACGCAGTCCGCCGCGTGGATCAAAGGATCTATGGTTTTCCCTCGAGTCTTTCCCACGAGGCTTTCACACGAGGCTTTCCCACAGGGCTGTCCCACGTGCACACGTGGTGGGAGTCGATCCTCGGCTTGAACGTCAAGGCAGTGCAGGGAAAACAGGTTCCTCTGGAATGGACTGACACATCTGGGGGACTCTTGGAATGGTGTCACGACCCTGGAGTTCCTGTCGCCTTTCCTGTGGAGAGCGCCTCCTCTTGAGATGCGACGGGAACGCCGGGAATTCTTTCCCTACGAAACAGGGAAAGGATCCCTCATCTCGAGCTAGGAGGCGGAAACGGGGCTCCCCTGGATGTGTGCGGGACCCCACGTGCTTCCTCTCGAGTGGAGACGGGTATGTCGGGGAACTTCTTGAGTTGCAGCAATGGTGTGAAGGACCCTTTGGAAGTTCCAGTGGTTAGATGTGATTGGCCTCGAGAAGCCTCAGCGGAAATGGGCCTCATCTCGCCTGGAGGGCAAAACCTCCTGGATTTTCTCGAGTTGCGGCAGGTGCTCTCGACTTACGACGGGGACCTCAGGGACCCGCTCTGGTGGCCTCAGGAAAGGCCAGTCCCCATGCGAGTTCCTCGGGGGCCTCTCGGGATTCCTCTCCCGTCGATGCCGGGGCCTAAGACCTTGTGTGGTGTCGGGGCCGGAACCTGAGGATTCCTCTCCAGTGCTGACATGGATCTTGGGGTACTTCTGGAGTCTCCCCAGGGGAGTCAGTCCTCGTCTCGAATGCGGGCATGCACTTGCGCTTTCCTCCAGAGCGGTAGCAGCAGTGTCACGCAGTCCGCCGCGTGGATCAAAGGATCTATGTTTTTCCCTCGAGTCTTTCCCACGAGGCTTTCCCACGAGGCTTTCCCACAGGGCTGTCCCACGTGCACACGTGGTGGGAGTCGATCCTCGGCTTGAACGTCAAGGCAGTGCAGGGAAAACAGGTTCCTCTGGAATGGACTGACACATCTGGGGGACTCTTGGAATGGTGGCACGACCCTGGAGTTCCTGTCGCCTTTCCTGTGGAGAGCGCCTCCTCTTGAGATGCGACGGGAACGCCGGGAATTCTTTCCCTACGAAACAGGGAAAGGATCCCTCATCTCGAGCTAGGAGGCGGAAACGGGGCTCCCCTGGATGTGTGCGGGACCCAAGTGCTTCCTCTCGAGTGGAGACGGGTATGTCGGGGAACTTCTTGAGTTGCAGCAAGGGTGTGAAGGACCCTTTGGAAGTTCCAGTGGTTAGATGTGATTGGCCTCGAGAAGCCTCAGCGGAAATGGGCCTCATCTCGCCTGGAGGGCAAAACCTCCTGGATTTTCTCGAGTTGCGGCAGGTGCTCTCGACTTACGACGGGGACCTCAGGGACCCGCTCTGGTGGCCTCAGGAAAGGCCAGTCCCCATGCGAGTTCCTCGGGGGCCTCTCGGGATTCCTCTCCCGTGGATGCCGGGGCCTAAGACCTTGTGTGGAGTCGGGGCCGGAACCTGAGGATTCCTCTCCAGTGCTGACATGGATCTTGGGGTACTTCTGGAGTCTCCCCAGGGGAGTCAGTCCTCGTCTCGAATGCGGGCATGCACTTGCGCTTTCCTCCAGAGCGGTAGCAGCAGTGTCACGCAGTCCGCCGCGTGGATCAAAGGATCTATGGTTTTCCCTCGAGTCTTTCCCACGAGGCTTTCCCACAGGGCTGTCCCACGTGCACACGTGGTGGAAGTCGATCCTCGGCTTTAATGTCAAGGCAGTGCAGGGAAAATAGGTTCCTCTGGAATGGACTGACACATCTGGGGGACTCTTGGAATGGTGTCACGACCCTGGAGTTCCTCTCGCATTTCCTGTGGAGAGCGCCTCCTCTTGAGATGCGACGGGAACGCCGGGAATTCTTTCCCTACGAAACAGGGAAAGGATCCCTCATCTCGAGCTAGGAGGCGGAAACGGGGCTCCCCTGGATGTGTGCGGGACCCCACGTGCTTCCTCTCGAGTGGAGACGGGTATGTCGGGGAAGTTCTTGAGTTGCAGCAATGGTGTGAAGGACCCTTTGGAAGTTCCAGTTGTTAGATGTGATTAGCCTCGAGAAGCCTCAGCGGAAATGGGCCTCATCTCGCCTGGAGGGCAAAACCTCCTGGATTTTCTCGAGTTGCGGCAGGTGCTCTCGACTTACGACGGGGACCTCAGGGACCCGCTCTGGTGGCCTCAGGAAAGGCCAGTCCCCATGCGAGTTCCTCGGGGGCCTCTCGGGATTCCTCTCCCGTCGATGCCGGGGCCTAAGACCTTGTGTGGTGTCGGGGCCGGAACCTGAGGATTCCTCTCCAGTGCTGACATGGATCTTGGGGTACTTCTGGTGTCTCCCCAGGGGAGTCAGTCCTCGTCTCGAATGCGGGCATGCACTTGCGCTTTCCTCCAGAGCGGTAGCAGCAGTGTCACGCAGTCCGCCGCGTGGATCAAAGGATCTATGGTTTTCCCTCGAGTCTTTCCCACGAGGCTTTCCCACGAGGCTTTCCCACAGGGCTGTCCCACGTGCACACGTGGTGGGAGTCGATCCTCGGCTTGAACGTCAAGGCAGTGCAGGGAAAACATGTTCCTCTGGAATGGACTGACACATCTGGGGGACTCTTGGAATGGTGGCACGACCCTGGAGTTCCTCTCGCCTTTCCTGTGGAGAGCGCCTCCTCTTGAGATGCGACGGGAACGCCGGGAATTCTTTCCCTACGAAACAGGGAAAGGATCCCTCATCTCGAGCTAGGAGGCGGAAACGGGGCTCCCCTGGATGTGTGCGGGACCCACGTGCTTCCTCTCGAGTGGAGACGGGTATGTCGGGGAACTTCTTGAGTTGCAGCAAGGGTGTGAAGGACCCTTTGGAAGTTCCAGTGGTTAGACGTGATTAGCCTCGAGAAGCCTCAGCGGAAATGGGCCTCATCTCGCCTGGAGGGCAAAACCTCCTGGATTTTCTCGAGTTGCGGCAGGTGCTCTCGACTTACGACGGGGACCTCAGGGACCCGCTCTGGTGGCCTCAGGAAAGGCCAGTCCCCATGCGAGTTCCTCGGGGGCCTCTCGGGATTCCTCTCCCGTGGATGCCGGGGCCTAAGACCTTGTGTGGAGTCGGGGCCGGAACCTGAGGATTCCTCTCCAGTGCTGACATGGATCTTGGGGTACTTCTGGAGTCTCCCCAGGGGAGTCAGTCCTCGTCTCGAATGCGCGCATGCACTTGCGCTTTCCTCCATAGCGGTAGCAGCAGTGTCACGCAGTCCGCCGCGTGGATCAAAGGATCTATGGTTTTCCCTCGAGTCTTTCCCACGAGGCTTTCCCACAGGGCTGTCCCACGTGCACACGTGGTGGAAGTCGATCCTCGGCTTTAATGTCAAGGCAGTGCAGGGAAAATAGGTTCCTCTGGAATGGACTGACACATCTGGGGGACTCTTGGAATGATGGCACGACCCTGGAGTTCCTCTCGCCTTTCCTGTGGAGAGCGCCTCCTCTTGAGATGCGACGGGAACGCCGGGAATTCTTTCCCTACGAAACAGGGAAAGGATCTCTCATCTCGAGCTAGGAGGTGGAAACGGGGCTCCCCTGGATGTGTACGGGTCCTATGTGCTTCCTCTCGAGTGGAGACGCGTATGTCGGGGAACTTCTTGAATTGCAGCAAGGGTGTGAAGGACCCTTTGGTAGTTCCAGTGGTTAGACGTGATTAGCCTCGAGAAGCCTCAGCGGAAATGGGCCTCATCTCGCCTGGAGGGCAAAACCGCCTGGATTTTCTCGAGTTGCGGCAGGTGCTCTCGACTTACGACGGGGACCTCAGGGACCCGCTCTGGTGGCCTCAGGAAAGGCCAGTCCCCATGCGAGTTCCTCGGGGGCCTCTCGGGATTCCTCTCCCGTCGATGCCGGGGCCTAAGACCTTGTGTGGAGTCGGGGCCGGAACCTGAGGATTCCTCTCCAGTGCTGACATGGATCTTGGGGTACTTCTGGAGTCTCCCCAGGGGAGTCAGTCCTCGTCTCGAATGCGGGCATGCACTTGCGCTTTCCTCCAGAGCGGTAGCAGCAGTGTCACGCAGTCCGCCGCGTGGATCAAAGGATCTATGGTTTTCCCTCGAGTCTTTCCCACGAGGCTTTCCCACGAGGCTTTCCCACAGGGCTGTCCCACGTGCACACTTGGTGGGAGTCGATCCTCGGCTTGAACGTCAAGGCAGTGCAGGGAAAACAGGTTCCTCTGGAATGGACTGACACATCTGGGGGACTCTTGGAATGGTGGCATGACCCTGGAGTTACGCTCGCCTTTCCTGTGGAGAGCGCCTCCTCTTGAGATGCGACGGGAACGCCAGGAATTCTTTTCCTACGAAACAGGGAAAGGATCCCTCATCTCGAGCTAGGAGGCGGAAACGGGGCTGCCCTGGATGTGTGCGGGACACCACGTGCTTCCTCTCGAGTGCAGACGTGTATGTCGGGGAAGTTCTTAAGTTGCAGCAAGGGTGTGAAGGACCCTTTGGAAGTTCCAGTGGTTAGATGTGATTGGCCTCGAGAAGCCTCAGCGGAAATGGGCCTCATCTCGCCTGGAGGGCAAAACCTCCTGGATTTTCTCGAGTTGCGGCAGGTGCTCTCGACTTACGACGGGGACCTCAGGGAACCGCTCTGGTGGCCTCAGAAAAGGCCAGTCCCCATGCGAGTTCCTCGGGGGCCTCTCGGGATTCCTCTCCCGTCGATGCCGGGGCCTAAGACCTTGTGTGGAGTCGTGGCCGGAACCTGAGCATTCCTCTCCAGTGCTGACATGGATCTTGGGGTACTTCTGGAGTCTCCCCAGGGGAGTCAGTCCTCGTCTCGAATGCGGGCATGCACTTGCGCTTTCCTCCAGAGCGGTAGCAGCAGTGTCACGCAGTCCGCCGCGTGGATCAAAGGATCTATGGTTTTCCCTCGAGTCTTTCCCACGAGGCTTTCCCACGAGGCTTTCCCACAGGGCTGTCCCACGTGCACACGTGGTGGGAGTCGATCCTCGGCTTGAACGTCAAGGCAGTGCAGGGAAAACATGTTCCTCTGGAATGGACTGACACATCTGGGGGACTCTTGGAATGGTGGCACGACCCTGGAGTTCCTCTCGCCTTTCCTGTGGAGAGCGCCTCCTCTTGAGATGCGACGGGAACGCCGGGAATTCTTTCCCTACGAAACAGGGAAAGGATCCCTCATCTCGAGCTAGGAGGCGGAAACGGGGCTCCCCTGGATGTGTGCGGGACCCACATGCTTCCTCTCGAGTGGAGACGGGTATGTCGGGGAACTTCTTGAGTTGCAGCAAGGGTGTGAAGGACCCTTTGGAAGTTCCAGTGGTTAGACGTGATTAGCCTCGAGAAGCCTCAGCGGAAATGGGCCTCATCTCGCCTGGAGGGCAAAACCGCCTGGATTTTCTCGAGTTGCGGCAGGTGCTCTCGACTTACGACGGGGACCTCAGGGACCCGCTCTGGTGGCCTCAGGAAAGGCCAGTCCCCATGCGAGTTCCTCGGGGGCCTTTCGGGATTCCTCTCCCGTCGATGCCGGGGCCTAAGACCTTGTGTGGAGTCGGGGCCGGAACCTGAGGATTCCTCTCCAGTGCTGACATGGATCTTGGGGTACTTCTGGAGTCTCCCCAGGGGAGTCAGTGCTCGTCTCGAATGCGGGCATGCACTTGCGCTTTCCTCCAGAGCGGTAGCAGCAGTGTCACGCAGTCCGCCGCGTGGATCAAAGGATCTATGGTTTTCCCTCGAATCTTTCCCACGAGGCTTTCCCACGTGGCTTTCCCACAGGGCTGTCCCACGTGCACACGTGGTGGGACTCGATCCTCGGCTTGAACGTCAAGGCAGTGCAGGGAAAACAGGTTCCTCTGGAATGGACTGACACATCTGGGGGACTCTTGGAATGGTGGCACGACCCTGGAGTTCCTCTCGCCTTTCCTGTGGAGAGCGCCTCCTCTTGAGATGCGACGGGAACGCCGGGAATTCTTTCCCTACGAAACAGGGAAAGGATCCCTCATCTCGAGCTAGGAGGCCGAAACGGGGCTCCCCTGGATGTGTGCGGGACCCCACGTGCTTCCTCTCGAGTGGAGACGGGTATGTCGGGCAACTTCTTGAGTTGCAGCAAGGGTGTGAAGGACCCTTTGGAAGTTCCAGTGGTTAGATGTGATTAACCTCGAGAAGCCTCAGCGGAAATGGGCCTCATCTCGCCTGGAGGGCAAAACCTCCTGGATTTTCTCGAGTTGCGGCAGGTGCTCTCGCCTTACGACGGGCACCTCAGGGACCCGCTCTGGTGGCCTCAGGACAGGCCAGTCCCCATGCGAGTTCTTCCGGGGCCTCTCGGGATTCCTCTCCCGTCGATGCCGGGGCCTAAGACCTTGTGGGGAGTCGGGGCCGGAACCTGAGGATTCCTCTCCACTGCTGACATGGATCTTGGGGTACTTCTGGAGTCTCCCCAGGGGAGTCAGTGCTCGTCTCAAGTGCGGGCATGCACTTGCGCTTTCCTGCAGAGCGGTAGCAGGAGTGTCACCCAGTCCGCCGAGTGGATCAAAGGATCTATGGTTTTCCCTCGAGTCTTTCCCACGAGGCTTTCCCACGAGGCTTTCCCACAGGGCTGTCCCACGTGCACACGTGGTGGGAGTCGATCCTCGGCTTGAACGTCAAGGCAGTGCAGGGAAAACAGGTTCCTCAGGAATGGACTGACACATCTGGGGGACTCTTGGAATGGTGGCACGACCCTGGAGTTCCTCTCGCCTTTCCTGTGGAGAGCGCCTCCTCTTGAGATGCGACGGGAATGCCGGGAATTCTTTCCCTACGAAACAGGGAAAGGATCCCTCATCTCGAGCTAGGAGGCGGAAACGGGGCTCCCCTGGATGTGTGCGGGACCCTCGTGCTTCCTCTCGAGTGGAAATGGGTATGTCGGGCAACTTCTTGAGTTGCAGCAAGGGTGTGAAGGACCCTTTGGAAGTTCCAGTGGTTAGATGTGATTAGCCTCGAGAAGCCTCAGCGGAAATGGGCCTCATCTCGCCTGGAGGGCAAAACCTCCTGGATTTTGTCGAGTTGCGGCAGGTGCTCTCGACTTACGACGGGGACCTCAGGGACCCGCTCTGGTGGCCTCAGGAAAGGCAGGTCCCCATGCGAGTTCCTCGGGGGCCACTCGGGATTCCTCTCCCGTCGATGCCGGGGCCTAAGACCTTGTGTGGAGTCGGGGCCGGAACCTGAGGATTCCTCTCCACTGCTGACATGGATCTTGGGGTACTTCTGGAGTCTCCCCAGGGGAGTCAGTCCTCGTCTCGAATGCGGGCATGCACTTGCGCTTTCCTCCAGAGCGGTAGCAGCAGTGTCACGCACTCCGCCGCGTGGATCAAAGGATCTATGGTTTTCCCTCGAGTCTTTCCCACGAGGCTTTCCCACAGGGCTGTCCCACGTGCACACGTGGTGGGAGTCGATCCTCGGCTTGAACGTGAAGGCAGTTCAGGGAAAACAGGTTCCTCTGGAATGGACTGACACATCTGGGGGACTCTTGGAATGGTGGCACGACCCTGGAGTTCCTCTCGCCTTTCCTGTGGAGAGCGCCTCCTCTTGAGATGCGACGGGAACGCCGGGAATTCTTTCCCTACGAAACAGGGAAAGGATCCCTCATCTCGAGCTAGAAGGCGGAAACGGGGCTCACCTGGGTGTGTGCGGGACCCTCGTGCTTCCTCTCGAGTGGAGACGGGTATGTCGGGGAACTTCTTGAGTTGCAGCAAGGGTGTGAAGGACCCTTTGGAAGTTCCACTGGTTAGATGTGATTAGCCTCGAGAAGCCTCAGCGGAAATGGGACTCATCTCGCCTGGAGGGCAAATCCTCCTGGATTTTCTCGAGTTGCGGAAGGTGCTCTCGACTTACGACGGGGACCTCGGGGACCCGCTCTGGTGGCCTCAGGAAAGGCCAGTCCCCATGCGACTTCCTCGGGGGCCTCTCGGGATTCCTCTGCCGTCGATGCCGGGGCGTAAGACCTTGTGTGGAATCGGGGCCGGAACCTGAGGATTCCTCTCCAGTGCTGACATGGATCTTGGGGTACTTCTGGAGTCTCCCCAGGGGAGTCAATCCTTGTCTCGAATGCGGGCATGCACTTGCGCTTTCCTCCAGAGCGGTAGCAGCAGTGTCACGCAGTCCGCCGCGTGGATCAAAGGATCTATGGTTTTTCCTCGAGTCTTTCCCACGAGGCTTTCCCACGAGGCTTTCCCACAGGGCTGTCCCACGTGCACACGTGGTGGAAGTCGATCCTCGGCTTGAACGTCAAGGCAGTGCAGGGAAAACAGGTTCCTCTGGAATGGACTGACACATCTGGGGGACTCGTGGAATGGTGGCACGACCCTGGAGTTCCTCTCGCCTTTCCTGTGGAGAGCTCCTCTTCTTGAGATGCCACGGGAACGCCGGGAATTCTTTCCCTACGAAACAGGGAAAGGATCCCTCATCTCGAGCTAGGAGGCCGAAACGGGGCTCCCCTGGGTGTGTGCAGGACACTCGTGCTTCCTCTCCAGTGGAGACGGGTATGTTGGGGAACTTTTTTGAGTTGCAGCAAGGGTCTGAAGGACCCTTTGGAAGTTCCAGTGGTTAGATGTGATTAGCCTCGAGAAGCCTCAGAGGAAATGGGCCTCATCTCGCCTGGAGGGCAAAACCTCCTGGATTTTCTCGAGTTGCGGCAGGTGCTCTCGACTTACGACGGGGACCTCAGGGACCCGCTCTGGTGGCCTCAGGAAAGGCCAGTCCCCATGCGAGTTCCTCGGGGGCCTGTCGGTTTCCTCTCCCGTCGATGCCGGGGCCTAAGACCTTGTGTGGAGTCGGGGCGGGAACCTCAGGATTCCTCTCCAGTGCTGACATGGATCTTGGGGTACTTCTGGAGTCTCCCCAGGGGAGTCAGTCCTCGTCTCAAATGCGGGCATGCACTTGCGCTTTCTTCCAGAGCGGTAGCAGCAGTGTCACGCAGTCCGCCGCGTGGATCAAAGGATCTATGGTTTTCCCTCGAGTCTTTCCCACGAGGCTTTCCCAAGAGGCTTTCCCACAGGGAAGTCCCACGTGCACACGTGGTGGGAGTCGATCCTCGGCTTGAACGTCGAGGCAGTGCAGGGAAAACAGGTTCCTCTGGAATGGATTGACACATCTGGGGGACTCTTGGAATGGTGGCACGACCCTGGAGTTCCTCTCGCCTTTCCTGTGGAGAGCGCCTCCTCTTGAGATGCGACGGGAACGCCGGGAATTCTTTCCCTACGAAACAGGGAAAGGATCCCTCATCTCGAGCTAGGAGGCGGAAACGGGGCTCCCCTGGATGTGTGCGGGACCCTCGTGCTTGCTCTCGAGTGGAGACGGGTATGTCGGGGAACTTCTTGAGTTGCAGCAAGGGTGTGAAGGACCCTTTGGAAGTTCCAGTGGTTAGATGTGATTAGCCTCGAGAAGCCTCAGCGGAAATGGGCCTCATCTCGCCTGGATGGCAAAACCTCCTGGATTTTCTCGAGTTGCGGCAGGTGCTCTCTACTTACGACGGGGACCTCAGGGACCCGCTCTGGTGGCCTCAGGAAAGGCCAGTCCCCATGCGAGTTCCTCGGGGGCCTCTCGGGATTCCTCTCCCGTCGATGCCGGGGCCTAAGACCTTGTGTGGAGTCGGGGCCGGAACCTGAGGATTCCTCTCCAGTGCTGACATGGATCTTGGGGTACTTCTGGAGTCTCCCCAGGGGAGTCAGTCCTCGTCTCGAATGCGGGCATGCACTTACGCTTTCCTCCAAAGCGGTAGCAGCAGTGTCACACAGTCCGCCGCGTGGATCAAAGGATCTATGGTTTTCCCTCGAGTCTTTCCCACGAGGCTTTCCCACCAGGCTTTCCCACAGGGCTGTCCCACGTGCACACGTGGTGGGAGTCGATCCTCGGCTTGAACGTGAAGGCAGTTCAGGGAAAACAGGTTCCTCTGGAATGGACTGACACATCTGGGGGACTCTTGGAATGGTGGCACGACCCTGGAGTTCCTCTCGCCTTTCCTGTGGACAGCGCCTCCTCTTGAGATGCGACGGGAACGCCGGGAATTCTTTCCCTACGAAACAGGGAAAGGATCCCTCATCTCGAGCTAGGAGGCGGAAACGGGGCTCACCTGGGTGTGTGCGGGACCCTCGTGCTTCCTCTCGAGTGGATACGGGTATGTCGGGGAACTTCTTGAGTTGCAGCAAGGGTGTGAAGGACCCTTTGGAAGTTCCAGTGGTTAGATGTGATTAGCCGCCAGAAGCCTCAGCGGAAATGGGCCTCATCTCGCCTGGAGGGCAAATCCTCCTGGATTTTCTCGAGTTGTGGCAGGTGCTCTCGACTTACGACGGGGACCTCGGGGACCCGCTCTGGTGGCCTCAGGAAAGGCCAGTCCCCATGCGAGTTCCTCGGGGGCCACTCGGGATTCCTCTGCCGTCGATGCCGGGGCGTAAGACCTTGTGTGGAGTCGGGGCCGGAACCTGAGGATTCCTCTCCAGTGCTGAC
This sequence comes from Ovis canadensis, assembly GCF_042477335.2. Lineage (NCBI taxonomy): Eukaryota > Metazoa > Chordata > Mammalia > Artiodactyla > Bovidae > Ovis > Ovis canadensis. The sequence goes on from NC_091258.1 coordinate 12,162,750, forward strand.
ATGGATCTTGGGGTACTTCTGGAGTCTCCCCAGGGGAGGCAATCCTTGTCTTGAATGCGGTCATGCACTTGCGCTTTCCTCCAGAGCGGTAGCAGCAGTGTCACGCAGTCCGCCGCGTGGATCAAAGGATCTATGGTTTTTCCTCGAGTCTTTCCCACGAGGCTTTCCCACGAGGCTTTCCCACAGGGCTGTCCCACGTGCACACGTGGTGGAAGTCGATCCTCGGCTTGAACGTCAAGGCAGTGCAGGGAAAACAGGTTCCTCTGGAATGGACTGACACATCTGGGGGACTCTTGGAATGGTGGCACGACCCTGGAGTTCCTCTCGCCTTTCCTGTGGAGAGCGCCTCTTCTTGAGATGCCACGGGAACGCCGGGAATTCTTTCCCTACGAAACAGGGAAAGGATCCCTCATCTCGAGCAAGGAGGCGGAAACGGGGCTCCCCTGGGTGTGTGCAGGACACTCGTGCTTCCTCTCCAGTGGAGACGGGTATGTTGGGGAACTTTTTGAGTTGCAGCAAGGGTCTGAAGGACCCTTTGGAAGTTCCAGTGGTTAGATGTGATTAGCCTCGAGAAGCCTCAGCGGAAATGGGCCTCATCTCGCCTGGAGGGCAAAACCTCCTGGATTTTCTCGAGTTGCGGCAGGTGCTCTCGACTTACGACGGGGACCTCAGGGACCCGCTCTGATGGCCTCAGGAAAGGCCAGTCCCCATGCGAGTTGCTCGGGGGCCTGTCGGGATTCCTCTCCCGTCGATGCCGTGGCCTAAGACCTTGTGTGGAGTCGGGGCCGGAACCTGAGGATTCCTCTCCAGTGCTGACATGGATCTTGGGGTACTTCTGGAGTCTCCCCAGGGGAGTCAGTCCTCGTCTCGAATGCGGGCATGCACTTGCGCTTTCCTCCAGAGCGGTATCAGCAGTGTCACACAGTCCGCCCCGTGGATCAAAGGATCTATGGTTTTCCCTCGAGTCTTTCCCACGAGGCTTTCCCACCAGGCTTTCCACAGGGCTGTCCCACGTGGACACGTGGTGGGAGTCGATCCTCGGCTTGAACGTCAAGGCAGTGCAGGGAAAACAGGTTCCTCTGGAATGGACTGACACATCTGGGGGACTCTTGGAATGGTGGCACGACCCCGGAGTTCCTCTCGCCTTTCCTGTGGAGAGCGCCTCCGCTTGAGATGCGACGGGAACGCCGGGAATTCTTTCCCTACGAAACAGGGAAAGGATCCCTCATCTCGAGCTAGGAGGAGGAAACGGGGCTCACCTGGGTGTGTGCGGGACCCTCGAGCTTCCTCTCGAGTGGAGACGGGTATGTCGGGGAACTTCTTGAGTTGCAGCAAGGGTGTGAAGGACCCTTTGGAAGTTCCAGTGGTTAGATGTGATTAGCCTCGAGAAGCCTCAGCGGAAATGGGCCTCATCTCGCCTGGAGGGCAAAACCTCCTGGATTTTCTCGAGTTGCGGCAGGTGCTCTCGACTTACGACGAGGACCTCAGGGACCCGCTCTGGTGGCCTCAGGAAAGGCCAGTCCCCATGCGAATTCCTCGGGGGCTTCTCGGGATTCCTCGCCAATCGATCCCTTGGCCTAAGACCTTGTGTGGAGTCGGGGCCGGAACCTGAGGATTCCTCTCCAGTGCTGACATGGATCTTGGGGTACTTCTGGAGTCTCCCCAGGGGAGTCAGTGCTCGTTTCGAATGCGGGCATGCACTTGCGCTTTCCTCCAGAGCGGTAGGAGCAGTGTCACGCAGTCCGCCGCGTGGATCAAAGGATCTATGCTTTTCCCTCGAGTCTTTCCCCCGAGGCTTTCCCACGAGGCTTTCCCTCAGGGCTGTCCCACGTGCACACGTGGTGGGCGTCGATCCTCGGCTTGAACGTCAAGGCAGTGCAGGGAAGACAGGTTCCTCTGGAATGGACTGACAGATCTGGGGGACTCTTGGAATGGTGGCACGACCCTGGAGTTCCTCTCGCCTTTCCTGTGGGTAGCGCTTCCTCTTGAGATGCGACGGGAACGCCCGGAATTCTTTCCCTACGAAACAAGGAAAGGATCCCTCATCTCGAGCTAGGAGGCGGAAACGGGGCTCCCCTGGATGTGTGCGGGACTCTCGTGCTTCCTCTCGAGTGGAGACGGGTATGTCGGGGAACGTCTTGAGTTGCAGCAACGGTGTGAAGGACCCTTTGGAAGTTCCAGTGGTTAGATGTGATTAGCCTCGAGAAGCCTCAGCGGAAATGGGCCTCATCTCGCCTGGAGGGCAAAACCTCCTGGATTTTCTCGAGTTGCGGCAGGTGCTCTCGACTTACGACGGGGACCTCAGGGACCCGCTCTGGTGGCCTCAGGAAAGGCCAGTCCCCATGCGAGTTGCTCGGGGGCCTCTCGGGATTCCTCTCCCGTCGATGCCGAGGCCTAAGACCTTGTGTGGAGTCGGGGCCAGAACCTGAGGATTCCTCTCCAGTGCTGACATGGATCTTGGGGTACTTCTGGAGTCTCCCCAGGGGAGTCAGTCCTCGTCTCGAATGCGGGCATGCACTTGCGCTTTCCTCCAGAGCGGTAGCAGCAGTGTCACGCAGTCCGCCGCGTGGATCAAAGGATCTATGTTTTTCCCTCGAGTCTTTCCCACGTGGCTTTCCCACGAGGCTTTCCCACAGGGCTGTCCAACCTGCACACGTGGTGGGAGTCGATCCTCGGCTTGAACGTCAAGGCAGTGCAGGGAAAACAGGTTCCTCTGGAATGGACTGACATATCTGGGGGACTCTTGGAATGGTGGCACGACCCTGGAGTTCCTCTCGCCTTTCCTGTGGAGAGCGCCTCCTCTTGAGATGCGACGGGAACGCCGGGAATTGTTTCCCTACGAAACAGGGAAAGGATCCCTCATCTCGAGCTAGGAGGCGGAAACGGGGCTCCACTGGATGTGTGCGGGAACCCACGTGCTTACTCTTGAGTGCAGACGGGTATGTCGCGGAACTCCTTGAGTTACAGCAAGGGTGTGAAGGAACCTTTGGAAGTTCCAGTGGTTAGATGTGATTAGCCTCGAGAAGCCTCAGCGGAAATGGGCCTCATCTCGCCTGGAGGGCAAAACCTCCTGGATTTTCTCGAGTTGCGGCAGGTGCTTTCAACTTAAGATGGGGACCTCAGGGACCCGCTCTGGTGGCCGCAGGAAAGGCCAGTCCCCATGCGAGTTCCTCGGGGGCCTCTCGGGATTCCTCTCCCGTCAATGCCGGGTCCTAAGACCTTGTGTGGAGTCGGGGCCGGAACCTGAGGATTCCTCTCCAGTGCTGACATGGATCTTGGGGTACTTCTGGAGTCTCCCCAGGGGAGTCAGTCCTCGTCTCGAATGCGGGCATGCACTTGCGCTTTCCTCCAGAGCGGTAGCAGCAGTGTCACGCAGTCCGCCGCGTGGATCAAAGGATCTATGGTTTTCCCTCGAGTTTTCGCACGAGGCTTTCCCACGAGGCTTTCCCACAGGGCTGTCCCACGTGCACACGTGGTGGGAGTCGATCCTCGGCTTGAACGTCAAGGCAGTGCAGGGAAAACAGGTTCCTCTGGAATGGACTGACACATCTGGGGGACTCGTGGAATGGTGGCACGACCCTGGAGTTCCTCTCGACTTTCCTGTGGAGAGTGCCTCCTCTTGAGATGCGACGGAAACGCCGGGAATTCTTTCCCTACGAAACAGGGAAAGGTCCCTCATCTCGAAAGAGGAGGCGGAAACGGGGCTCCCCTGTATGTGTGCGGGACCCTCGTGCTTCCTCTCGAGTGGAGACGGGTATGTCGGGGAACTTCTTGAGTTGCAGGAAGGGTGTGAAGGACCCTTTGGAAGTTCCAGTGGTTAGATGTGATTAGCCTCGAGAAGCCTCAGCGGAAATGGGCCTCATCTCGCCTGGAGGGCAAAACCTCCTGGATTTTCTCGAGTTGCGGCAGGTGCACTCGACTTACGACGGGGACCTCAGGGACCCGCTCTGGTGGCCTCAGGAAAGGCCAGTCCCAATGCGAGTTCCTCTGGGGCCTCTCGGGATTCCTCTCCCGTCGATACCGGGGCCAAAGACCTTGTGTGGAGTCGGGGCCGGAACCTGAGGATTCCACTCCAGTGCTGACATGGATCTTGGGGTACTTCAGGAGTCTCCCCAGGGGAGTCAGTCCTCGTCTCGAATGCGGGCATTCACTTGCGCTGTCCTCCAGAGCGGTAGCAGCAGTGTCACGCAGTCCGCCGCGTGGATCAAACGATCTATGATTTTCCCTCGAGTCTTTCCCACGAGGCTTTCCCACGAGTCTTTCCCACAGGGCTGTCCCACGTGCACACGTGGTGGGAGTCGATCCTCGGCTTGAATGTCAAGGCAGTGCAGGGAAAACAGGTTCCTCTGGAATGGACTGACACATCTGGGGGACTCTTGGAATGGTGGCACGACCCTGGAGTTCCTCTTGCCTTTCCTGTCGAGAGCGCCTCCTCTTGAGATGCGACGGGAACGCCGGGAATTCTTTCCCTAGGAAACAGGGAAAGGATCCCTCATCTCGAGCTAGGAGGCGGAACCGGGGCTCCCCCGGATGTGTGCGGGACCCTCGTGCTTCCTCTCGAGTGGAGACGGGTATGTCGGGGAACTTCTGGACTTGCAGCAAGGGTGTGAAGGACCCTTTGGAAGTTCCAGTGGTTAGATGTGATTAGCCTCGAGAAGCCTCAGCGGAAATGGGCCTCATCTCGCCTGGAGGGTAAAACCTCCTGGATTTTCTCGAGTTGCGGCAGGTGCTCTCGACTTACGACGGGGACCTCAGGGACCCGCTCTGGTGGCCTCAGGAAAGGCCAGTCCCCATGCGAGTTCCTCGGGGGCCTCTCGGGATTCCTCTCCCGTCGATACCGGGGCCGAAGACCTTGTGTGGAGTCGGGGCCGGAACCTGAGGATTCCACTCCAGTGCTGACATGGATCTTGGGGTACTTCTGGAGTCTCCCCAGGGGAGTCAGTGCTCGTCTCGAATGCGGGCATGCACTTGCGCTTTCCTCCAGAGCGGTAGCAGCAGTGTCACGCAGTACGCCGCGTGGATCAAAGGATCTATGGTTTTCCCTCGAGTCTTTCCCACGAAGCTTTCCCACGAGGCTTTCCCACAGGGCTGTCCCACGTGCACATGTGGTGGGAGTCGATCCTCGGCTTGAACGTCAAGGCAGTGCAGGGAAAACAGGTTCCTCTGGAATGGACTGACACATCTGGGGGTCTCTTGGAATGGTGCCACGACCCTGGAGTTCCTCTCGCCTTTCCTGTTGAGCGCCTCCTCTTCAGATGCGACGGGAACGCCGGGAATTCTTTCCCTACGAAACAGGGAAAGGATCCCTCATCTCGAGCTAGGAGGCAGAAACGGGGCTCCCCTGGATGTGTGCGGGACCGCACGTGCTTCCTCTCGAGTGGAGACGGGTATGTCGGGGAACTTCTTGAGTTGCAGCAAGGGTGTGAAGGACCCTTAGGAAGTTCCAGGGGTTAGACGTGATTAGCCTCGAGAAGCCTCAGCGGAAATGGGCCTCATCTCGCCTGGAGGGCAAAACCTCCTGGATTTTCTCGAGTTGCGGCAGGTGCTCTCGACTTACGACGGGGACCTCAGGGACCCGCTCTGGTGGCCTCAGGAAAGGCCAGTCCCCATGCGAGTTCCTCAGGGGCCTCTCAGGATTCCTCTCCCGTCGATGCCGGGCCCTAAGACCTTGTGTGGAGTCGGGGCCGGAACCTGAGGATTCCTCTCCAGTGCTGACATGGATCTTGGGGTACTTCTGGAGTCTCCCCAGGGGATTCAGTCCTCGTCTCGAATACGGGCATGCACTTGCGCTTTCCTCCAAAGCGGTAGCAGCAGTGTCACGCAGTCCACCGCCTGGATCAAAGGATCTATGGTTTTCCCTCGAGTCTTTCCCACGAGGCTTTCCCACGAGGCTTTCCCACAGGGCTGTCCCACGTGCACACGTGGTGGTAGTCGATCCTCGGCTTGAACGTCAAGGCAGTGCAGGGAAAACTGGTTCCTCTGGAATGGACTGACACATCTGGGGTACTCTTGGAATGGTGGCACGACCCTGGAGTTCCTCTCGCCTTTCCTGTGGAGAGCGCCTCCTCTTGAGATGCGACGGGAACGCCGGGAATTCTTTCCCTACGAAACAGGGAAAGGATCCCTCATCTCGAGCTAGGAGGCGGAAACGGGGCTCCCCTGGATGTGTGCGGGACCCCACGTGCTTCCTCTCGAGTGGAGACGAGTATGTCGGGGAACATCTTGAGTTGCAGCAAGGGTGTGAAGGACCCTTTGAAAGTTCCAGTGGTTAGATGTGATTAGCCTCGAGAAGCCTCAGCGGAAATGGGCCTCATCTCGCCTGGAGGGCAAAACCTCCTGGATTTTCTCGAGTTGCGGCAGGTGCTCTCGACTTACGCCAGGGACCTCAGTGACCCGCTCTGGTGGCCTCAGGAAAGGCCAGTCTCCATGCGAGTTCCTCGGGGGCCTCTCGGGATTCCTCTCCCGTCGATGCCGGGGCCTAAGACCTTGTGTGGAGTCGGGGCTGGAACCTGAGGATTCCACTCCAGTGCTGACATGGATCTTGGGGTACTTCTGGAGTCTCCCCAGGGGAGTCAGTCCTCGTCTCGAATGCGGGCATGCACTTGCGCTTTCCTCCAGAGCGGTAGCAGCAGTGTCACGCAGTCCGCCGCCTGGATCAAAGGATCTATGGTTTTCCCTCGAGTCTTTCCCACGAGGCTTTCCCACGAGGCTTTCCCACAGGGCTGTCCCACGTGCACACGTGGTGGGACTCGATCCTCGGCTTGAACGTCTAGGCAGTGCAGGGAAAACAGGTTCCTCTGGAATGGACTGACATATCCGGGGGACTCTTGGAATGGTGGCACGACCCTGGAGATCCTCTCGCCTTTCCTGTGGAGAGCGCCTCCTCTTGAGATGCGACGGGAACGCCGGGAATTCTTTCCCTACGAAACAGGGAAAGGATCCCTCATCTCGAGCTAAGAGGCGGAAACGGGGCTCCCCTGGATGTGTGCGGGACCCTCGTATTTCCTCTCGAGTGGAGACGGGTATGTCGGGGAACTTCTTCAGTTGCAGCAAGGGTGTGAAGGACCCTTTGGAAGTTACAGTGGTTAGACGTGATTGGCCTCGAGAAGCCTCAGCGGAACTGGGCCTCATCTCGCCTGGAGGGTAAAACCTCCTGGATTTTCTCGAGTTGCGGCAGGTGCTCTCGAATTACGAAGGGGACCACAGGGACCCGCTCTGGAGGCCTCAGGAAAGGCCAGTCCCCATGCGAGTTCCTCGGGCGCCTCTCGGGATTCCTCTCCCGTCGATGCCGGGGCCTAAGACCTTGTGTGGAGTCGGGGCCGGAACCTGAGGATTCCTCTCCAGTGCTGACATGGATCTTGGGGTACTTCTGGAGTCTCCCCAGGGGAGTCAGTCCTCGTCTCGAATGCGGGCATGCACTTGCGCTTTCCTCCAGAGCGGTAGCAGCAGTGTCACGCTGTCTGCCGCGTGGATCAAAGGATCTATGGTTTTCCCTCGAGTCTTTCCCACGAGGCTTTCCCACGAGGCTTTCCCACAGGGCTGTCCCACGTGCACACGTGGTGGGAGTCGATCCTCGGCTTGAACGTCAAGGCAGTGCAGGGAAAACAGGTTCCTCTGGAATGGACTGACATATCTGGGGGACTCTTGGAACGGTGGCACGACCCTGGAGTTCCTCTTGCCTTTCCTGTGGAGAGCACCTCCTCTTGAGATGCGACGGGAACGTCGGGAATTCTTTCCCTACGAAAAAGGGAAGGATCCCTCCTCTCGAGCTAGGAGGCGGAAACGGGGCTCCCCTGGATGTGTGCGGGACCCCACGTGCTTCCTCTCGAGTGGAGACGGGTATGTCGGGGAACTTCTTGAGTTGCAGCAAGGGTGTGAAGGACCCTTTGGAAATTCCAGTGGTTAGATGTGATTAGCCTCGAGAAGGCTCAGCGGAAATGGGCCTCATCTCGCCTGGAGGGCAAAACCTCCTGGATTTTCTCGAGTTGCGGCAGGTGCTCTCGAATTATGACGGGGACCTCAGGAACCCGCTCTGGTGGCCTCAGGAAACGCCAGTCCCCATGCGAGTTCCTCGGGGGCCTCTCGGGATTCCTCTCCCGTCGATGCCGGGGCCTAAGACCTTGTGTGGAGTCGTGGCCGGAACCTGAGGATTCCTCTCCAGTGCTGACATGGACCTTGGGGTACTTCTGGAGTCTCCCCAGGGGAGTCAGTCCTCTTCTCGAATGCGGGCATGCACTTGCGCTTTCCTCCAGAGCGGTAGCAGCAGTGTCACGCATTCCACCGCGAGGATCAAAGGATCTATGGTTTTCCCTCGAGTCGTTCCCACGAGGCTTTCCCACGAGGCTTTCCCACAGGGCTGTCCCACGTGCACACGTGGTGGGAGTCGATCCGCGGCTTGAACGTCAAGGCAGTGCAGGGAAAACAGGTTCCTCTGGAATGGACTGAAACATCTGGGGGACTCTTGGAATGGGGGCACGACCCTGGAGTTCCTCTCGCCTTTCCTGTGGAGAGCACCTCCTCTTGAGATGCGACGGGAACGCTGGGAATTCTTTCCCTAAGAAACAGGGAAAGGATCCCTCATCTCGAGCTAGGAGGCGGATATGGGGCTCCCCTGGATGTGTGCGGGACCCTCGTACTTCCTCTCGAGTGGAGACGGGTATGTCGGGGAACTTCTTGAGTTGCAGCAAGGGTGTGAAGGACCCTTTGAAAGTTCCAGTGGTTAGATGTGATTAGCCTCGAGAAGGCTCAGCGGAATAGGCCTCATCTCGCCTGGAGGGCAAAACCTCCTGGATTTTCTCGAGTTGCGGCAGGTGCTATCGAATTATGACGGGGACCTCAGGGACCCGCTCTGGTGGCCTCAGGAAAGGCCAGTCCCCATGCGAGTTCCTCGGGGGCCTCTCGGGATTCCTCTCCCGTCGATGCCGGGGCCTAAGACCTTGTGTGGAGTCGGGGCCGGAACGTGAGGTTTCCTCTCCAGTGCTGACATGGATCTTGGGGTACTTCTGGAGTCTCCCCAGGGGAGTCAGTCCTCGTCTCGAATACGGGCATGCACTTGCGCTTACCTCCAGAGCGGTAGCAGCAGTGTCACGCATTCCGCCGCGAGGATCAAAGGATCTATGGTTTTCCCTCGAGTCTTTCCCACGAGGCTTTCCCACCAGGCTTTCCCACAGGGCTGTCCCACGTGCACACGTGGTGGGAGTCGATCCTCGGCTTGAACGTCAAGGCAGTGCAGGGAAAACAGGTTCCTCTGGAATAGACTAACACATCTGGGGGTCTCTTGGAATGGTGCCACGACCCTGGAGTTCCTCTCGCCTTTCCTGTGGAGAGAGCCTCCTCTTGAAATGCGACGGGAACGCCGGGAATTCTTTCCCTACTAAACAGGGAAAGGATCCCTCATCTCGAGCTAGGAGGCAGAAACGGGGCTCCCCTGGATGTGTACGGGACCCCACGTGCTTCCTATCGAGTGGAGACGGGTATGTCGCGGAACTTCTTGAGTTGCAGCAATGGTGTGAAGGACCCTGTGGAAGTTCCAGTGGTTAGATGTGATTAGCCTCGAGAAGCCTCAGTGGAAATGGGCCTCATCTCGCCTGGAGGGCAAAACCTCCTGGATTTTCTCGAGTTGCAGCAGGTGCTCTCGACTTACGACGGGGACCTCAGGGACCCGCTCTGGTGGCCTCAGGAAAGGCCAGTCCCCATGCGAGTTCCTCGGGGGCACCTCGGGATTCCTCTCCCGTCGATACCGGGGACTAAGACCTTGTGTGGAGTCGGGGCCGGAACCTGCGGATTCCTCTCCAGTGCTGACATGGATCTTGGGGTACTTCTGGAGTCTCCCCAGGGGAGTCAGTCCTTGTCTCGAATGCGGGCATGCACTTGCGCTTTCCTCCAGAGCGGTAGCAGCAGTGTCACGCAGTCCGCCGCGTGGATCAAAGGATCTATGGTTTTCCCTAGAGTCTTTCCCACGAGGCTTTCCCACGAGACTTTCCCACAGGGCTGTCCCATGTGCACACGTGGTGGGAGTCGATCCTCGGCTTGAACGTCAAGGCAGTTCAGGGAAAATAGGTTCCTCTGTAATGGACTGACACATCTGGGGGTCTCTTGGAATGCTGGCACGACTCTGGAGTTCCTCTCGCCTTTCCTGTGGAGAGCGCCTCCTCTTGAGATGCGACGGGAACGCTGGGAATTCTTTCCCTTCGAAACAGGGAAAGGATCCATCATCTCGAGCTAGGAGGCGGAAACGAGGCTCCCCTGGATGTGTGCGGGACCCCACGTGCTTCCTCTCGAGTGGAGACGGGTATGTCGGGGAACTGCTTGAGTTGCAGCAAGGGTGTGAAGGACCCTTTGGAAGTTCCAGTGGTTAGATGTGATTAGCCTCGAGAAGCCTCAGCGGAAATGGGCCTCATCTCGCCTGGAGGGCAAAACCTCCTGGATTTTCTCAAGTTGCAGCAGGTGCTCTCGACTTACGACGGGGACCTCATGGACCCGCTCTGGTGGCCTCAGGAAAGGCCAGTCCCCATGCGAGTTCCTCAGGGGCACCTCGGGATTCCTCTCCCGTCGATACCGGGGACTAAGACCTTGTGTGGAGTCGGGGCCGGAACCTGCGGATTCCTCTCCAGTGCTGACATGGATCTTGGGGTACTTCTGGAGTCTCCCCAGGGGAGTCAGTCCTCGTCTCGAATGCGGGCATGCACTTGCGCTTTCCTCCAGAGCGGTAGCAGCAGTGTCACGCAGTCCGCCGCGTGGATAAAAGGATCTATGGTTTTCCCTCGAGTCTTTCCCACGAGGCAGTCCCACGAGGCTTTCCCACAGGGCTGTCCCACGTGCACACGTGGTGGGAGTCGATCCTCGGCTTGAACGTCAAGGCAGTGCAGGGAAAACAGGTTCCTCTGGAATGGACTGACACATCTGGGGGACTCGTGGAATGGGGGCACGACCCTGGAGTTCCTCTCGCCTTTCCTGTGGAGAGCGCCTCCTCTTGAGATGCGACTGGAACGCCGGGAATTCTTTCCCTACGAAACAGGGAAAGGATCCCTCATCTCGAGCTAGGAGGCGGAAACGGGGCTCCCCTGGATGTGTGCGGGACTCTCGTGCTTCCTCTCGAGTGGAGACGGGTATGTCGTGGAACTTCTTGAGTTGCATCAAGTGTGTGAAGGACCCTTTGGAAGTTCCAGTGGTTAGATGTGATTAGCCTCGAGAAGCCTCAGCGGAAATGGGCCTCATCTCGCTTGGAGGGCAAAACCTCCTGGATATTCTCGAGTTGCGGCAGGTGCTCTCGACTTACGACGGGGACCTCATGGACCCGCTCTGGTGGGCTCAGGAAAGGCCAGTCCCCATGCGAGTTCCTCGGGGGCCTCTCGGGATTCCTGTCCCGGCGATGCCGGGGCCTAAGACCTTGTGTGGAGTCGGGGCCGGAAACTGAGGATTCCTCTCCAGTGCTGACGTGGATCCTGGGGTACTTCTGCAGTCTCCCCAGGGGAGTCTGTCCTCGTCTCGAATGCGGGCATGCACTTGCGCTTTCCTCCAGAGCGGTAGCAGCAGTGTCTCGCAGTCCGCCGCTGGATCAAAGGATCTATAGTTTTCCCTCGAGTCTTTCCCACGAGGCTTTCCCACGAGGCTTTCCCACAGGTTTGTCCCACGTGCACACGTGGTGCGAGTCGATCCTCGGCTTGAAAGTCAAGGCATTGTAGGGAAAACAGCTTCCTCTGGAATGGACTGACACATCTGGGGGACTCTTGGAATGGTGGCACGACCCTGGAGTTCCTCTCGCCTTTCCTGTTTAGAGCGCCTTCTCTTGAGATGCGACGGGAACGCCGGGAATTCTTTCCCTACGAAACAGGGAAAGCATCCCTCATCTCGAGCTAGGAGGCGGAAACGGGGCTCCCCTGGATGTGTGCGGGACCCTCGTGCTTCCTCTCGAGTGGAGACGGGTATGTCGGGGAACTTCTTGAGTTCCAGCAAGGGTGTGAAGGACCCTTTGGAAGTTCCAGTGGTTAGATGTGATTAGCCTCGAGAAGCCTCAGCGGAAATGGGCCTCATCTCGCCTGGAGGGTAAAACTTCCTGGATTTTCTCGAGTTGCGGCAGGTGCTCTCGACTTACGACGGGGACCTCGGAGACCCGCTCTGGTGGCCTCAGGAAAAGCCCGTCCCCATGCGAGTTCCTCGGGGGCCTCTCGGGATTCCTCTCCTGTCGATGCCGGGGCCTAAGACCTTGTGTGGAGTCGGGGCCGGAACCTGAGGATTCCTCTCCAGTGCTGACATGCATCTTGGGGTACTTCTGGAGTCTCCCCAGGGGAGTCAGTCCTCGTCTCGAATGCGGGCATGCACTTGCGCTTTCCTCCAGAGCGGTAGCAGCAGTGTCACGCATTCCGCCGCTGGATCAAAGGATCTATGGTTTTCCCTCGAGTCTTTCCCACGAGGCTTTCCCACGAGGCTTTTCCACAGGGCTGTCCCACGTGCACACGTGGTGCGAGTCGATCCTCGGCTTGAATGTCAAGGCAGTGCAGGGAAAACAGGTTCCTCTGGAATGGACTGACACATCTGGGGGACTCTTGGAATGGTGGCACGACTCTTGAGTTCCTCTCGCCTTTCCTGTGGAGAGCGCCTTCTCTTGAGATGCGACGGGAACGCCGGGAATTCTTTCCCTACGAAACAGGGAAAGGATCCCTCATCTCGAGCTAGGAGGTGGAAACGGGGCTCCCCTGGATGTGTGCGGGACCCCACGTGCTTCCTCTCGAGTGAAGACGGGTATGTCCGGGAACTTCTTGAGTTGCAGCAAGGGTGTGAAGGACCCTTTGGAAGTTCCAGTGGTTAGATGTGATTAGCCTCGAGAAGCCTCAGCGGAAATGGGCCTCATCTCGCCTGGAGGGCAAAACCTCCTGGATTTTCTCGAGTTGCGGCAGGTGCTCTCGACTTACGACGGGGACCACAGGGACCCGTTCTGGTGGCCTCAGGAAAGGCCAGTCCCCATGCGAGTTCCTCGGGGGCCTCACGGGATTCCTCTCCCGTCGATGCCGGGGCCTAAGACCTTGTGTGGAGTCGGGGCCGGAAACTGAGGATTCCTCTCCAGTGCTGACATGGATCTTGGGGTACTTCTGGAGTCTCCCCAGGGGAGTCAGTCCTCGTCTCGAATGCGGTCATGCACTTGCGCTTTCCTCCAGAGCGGTAGCAGCAGTGTCACGCAGTCCGCCGCGTGGATCAAAGGATCTATGGTTTTCCCTCGAGTCTTTCCCAAGAGGCTTTCCCACGAGGCTTTCCCACAGGGCTGTCCCACGTGCACACGTGGTGGGAGTCGATCCTCGGCTTGAACGTCAAGGCAGTGCAGGGAAAACAGGTTCCTCTGTAATGGACTGACACATCTGGGGGTCTCTTGGAATGGTGACCCGACCCTGGAGTTCCTCTCCGCTTTCCGGTGGAGAGCGCCACCTCTTGAGATGCGACGGGAACGCCGGGAATTCTTTCCCTACGAAACAGGGAAAGGATCCCTCATCTCGAGCTAGGAGGCGGAAACGGGGCTCCCCTGGATGTGTGCGGGACCATCGTGCTTCCTCTCGAGTGGAGACGGGTATGTCACGGAACTTCTTGAGTTGCAGCAAGGGTGTGAAGGACCCTTTGGAAGTTCCAGTGGTTAGATGTGATTAGCCTCGAGAAGCCTCAGCGGAAATGGGCCTCATCTCGCCTGGAGGGCAAAACCTCCTGGATTTTCTTGAGTTGCGGCAAGTGCTCTCGACTTACGACGGGGACCTCAGGGACCCGCTCTGGTGGCCTCAGGAAAGGCCAGTCCCCATGCGAGTTCCTCGGGGGCCTCTCGGGATTCCTCTCCCGTCGATGCCGGGGCCTAAGACCTTGTGTGGAGTCAGGGCCGGAACCTGAAGATTCCTCTCCAGTGCTGACATGGATCTTTGGGTACTTCTGGAGTTTCCCCAGGGGAGTCAGTCCTCGTCTCGAATGCGGGCATGCACTTGCGATTTCCTCCAGAGCGGTAGCAGCAGTGTCTCGCAGTCTGCCGCGTGGATCAAAGGATCTATGGTTTTCCCTCGAGTCTTTCCCACGAGGCTTTCCCACGAGGCTTTCCCACAGGGCTGTCCCACGTGCACACGTGGTGGGAGTCGATCCTCGGCTTGAACGTCAAGGCAGTGCAGGGAAAACAGGTTCCTCTGGAATGGACTGACACATCTGGGGGACTCTTGGAATGGTGGTACGACACTGGAGTTCTTCTCGCCTTTCCTGTGGAGAGCGTCTCCTCTTGAGATGCGACGGGAACGCCGGGAATTCTTTCCCTACGAAACAGGAAAGGATCCCTCATCTCGAGCTAGGAGGCGGAAACGGGGCTCCCCTGGATGTGTGCGGGACCCTCGTGCTTCCTCTCGAGTGGAGACGGGTATGTCGGGGAACTTCTTGAGTTGCAGCAAGGGTGTGAAGGTCCCTTTGTAAGTTCCAGTGGTTAGATGTGATTAGCCTCGAGAAGCCTCAGCGGAAATGGGCCTCATCTCGCCTGGAGGGCAAAACCTCCTGGATTTTCTCGAGTTGCGGCAGGTGCTCTCGACTTACGACGGGAACCTCGGGGACCCGCTCTGGTGGCCTCACGAAAGGCCAGTCCCCATGCGAGTTCCTCGGGGGCCTCTCGGGATTCCTCTCCCGTCGATGCCGGGGCCTAAGACCTTGTGTGGAGTCGGGGCCGGAACATGAGGATTCCTCTCCAGTGCTGACATGGATCTTGGGGTACTTCTGGAGTCTCCCCAGTGGAGTCAGTCCTCGTCTCGAAGGCGGGAATGCCCTTGCGCTTTCCTCCAGAGCGGTAGCAGCAGTGTCACGCAGTCCGCCGCGTGGATCAAAGGATCTATGGTTTCCCTCGAGTCTTTCCCACAAGGCTTTCCCACGAGGCTTTCCCACAGGGCTGTCCCACGTGCACACGTGGTGGGAGTCGATCCTCGGCTTGAAGGTCAAGGCAGTGCAGGGAAAACAGGTTCCTCTGGAATGGACTGACACATCTGGGGGACTCTTGGAATGGTGCCACGACCCTGGAGTTCCTCTCGCCTTTCCTGTGGAGAGCGCCTCCTCTTGAGATGCGACGGGAATGCCGGGAATTCTTTCCCTATGAAACAGGGAAAGGATCCCTCATCTCGAGCTAGGCGGCGGAAACGGGGCTCCCCTGGATGTGTTCACGACCCTCGTGCTTCCTCTCGAGTGGAGACGGGTATGTCGGGGAACTTCTTGAGTTGCAGCAAGGGTGTGAAGGACCCTTTGGAAGTTCCACTGGTTAGATGTGATTAGCCTCGAGAAGGCTCAGCGGAATTGGGCCTCATCTCGCCTGGAGGGCAAAACCTCCTGGATTTTCTCGAGTTGCGGCAGGTGCTCTCGAATTATGACGGGGACCTCAGGGACCCACTCTGGTGGCCTCAGGAAAGGCCAGTCCCCATGCGAGTTCCTCGGGGACCTCTCGGGATTCCTCTCCCGTCGATGCCGGGGCCTAAGACCTTGTGTGGAGTCGGGGCCGGAACGTGAGGATTCCTCTCCAGTGCTGACATGGATCTTGGGGTACTTCTGGAGTCTCCCCAGGGGAGTCAGTCCTCGTCTCGAATGCGGGCATGCACTTGCGCTTTCCTCCAGAGCGGTAGCAGCAGTGTCACGCAGTCCGCCGCGTGGATCAAAGGATCTATGGTTTTCCCTCGAGTCTTTCCACGAGGCTTTCCCACGAGGCTTTCCCACAGGGCTGTCCCACGTGCACACGTGGTGGGAGTCGATCCTCGGCTTGAACGTCAATGCAGTGCAGGGAAAACAGGTTCCTCTGGAATGGACTGACACATCTGGGGGTCTCTTGGAGTGGTGCCACGACCCTGGAGTTCCTCTCGCCTTTCCTGTGGAGAGCGCCTCCTCTTGAGATGCGACGGGAACGCCGGGAATTCTTTCCCTACGAAACAGGGAAAGGATCCCTCATCTCGAGCTAGGAGGCGGAAACGGGGCTCCCCTGGATGTGTGCGGGACCCCACGTGCTTCCTCTCGAGTGGAGACGGGTATGTCGGGGAACTTCTTGAGTTGCAGCAAGGGTGTGAAGGACCCTTTGGAAGTTCCAGTGGTTAGATGTGATTAGCCTCGAGAAGCCTCAGCGGAAATGGGCCTCATCTC
The DNA here is from genome assembly GCF_042477335.2 of Ovis canadensis. Classification (NCBI taxonomy): domain Eukaryota; kingdom Metazoa; phylum Chordata; class Mammalia; order Artiodactyla; family Bovidae; genus Ovis; species Ovis canadensis. The sequence goes on from NC_091258.1 coordinate 12,178,869, forward strand.
GCCTGGAGGGCAAAACCTCCTGGATTTTTTCGAGTTGCGGCATGTGCTCTCGCCTTACGACGGGGACCTCAGGGACCAGCTCTGGTGGCCTCAGGAAAGGCCAGTCCCCATGCGAGTTCCTCGGGGGCCTCTCGGGATTCCTCTCCCGTCGATGCCGGGGCCTAAGACCTTGTGTGGAGTCGGGGCCGGAACGTGAGGATTCCTCTCCAGTGCTGACATGGATCTTGGGGTACTTCTGGAGTCTCCCCAGTGGAGTCAGTCCTCGTCTCGAAGGCGGGAATGCCCTTGCGCTTTCCTCCATAGCGGTAGCAGCAGTGTCACGCAGTTCGCCGCGTGGATCAAAGGATCTATGGTTTCCCTCCAGTCTTTCCCACGAGGCTTTCCCACGAGGCTTTCCCACAGGGCTGTCCCACGTGCACACGTGGTGGGAGTCGATCCTCGCCTTGAACGTCAAGGCAGTGCAGGGAAAACAGGTTCCTCTGGAATGGACTGACACATCTGGGGGACTCTTGGAATGGTGGCACGACCCTGGAGTTCCTCTCGCCTTTCCTGTGGAGAGCGCCTCCTCTTGAGATGCGACGGGAACGCCGGGAATTCTTTCCCTATGAAACAGGGAAAGGATCCCTCATCTCGAGCTAGGAGGCGGAAACAGGGCTCCACTGGATGTGTGCCGGACACCACGTGCTTCCTCTCGAGTGGAGACGGGTATGTCGCGGAACTGCTTGAGTTGCAGCAAGGGTGTGAAGGACCCTTTGGAAGTTCCAGTGGTTAGATGTGATTAGCCTCGAGAAGCCTCAGCGGAAATGGGCCTCATCTCGCCTGGAGGGCAAAACCTCCTGGATTTTCTCGAGTTGCGGCAGGTGCTCTCGACTTACGACGGGCACCTCAGGGACCCGCTCTGGAGGCCTCAGGAAAGGCCAGTCCCCATGCGAGTTCCTCGGGGGCCTCTCGGGATTCCTCTCCCGTCGATGCCGGGGCCTAAGACCTTGTGTGGAGTCGGGGCCGGAACCTCAGGATTCCTCTCCAGTGCTGACATGGATCTTGGGGTACTTCTGGAGTCTCCCCAGGGGAGTCAGTCCTCGTCTCGAATGCGGGCATGCACTTGCGCTTTCCTCCAGAGCGGTAGCAGCAGTGTCACGCAGTCCGCCGCGTGGATCAAAGGATCTATGGTTTTCCCTCGAGTCTTTCCCACGAGGCTTTCACACGAGGCTTTCCCACAGGGCTGTCCCACGTGCACACGTGGTGGGAGTCGATCCTCGGCTTGAAGGTCAAGGCAGTGCATGGAAAACAGGTGACTCTGGAATGGACTGACACATCTGGGGGTCTCTTGGAATGGTGCCACGACCCTGGAGTTCCTCTCGCCTTTCCTGTGGAGAGCGCCTCCTCTTGAGATGCGACGGGAACGCCGGGAATTCTTTCTCTACGAAACAGGGAAAGGATGCCTCATCTCGAGCTAGGAGGCGGAAACGGGGCTCCCCTGGATGTGTGCGGGACCCCACGTGCTTCCTCTCGAGTGGAGACGGGTATGTCGTGGAACTGCTTGAGTTGCAGCAAGGGTGTGAAGGACCCTTTGGAAGTTCCAGTGGTTAGATGTAATTAGCCTCGAGAAGCCTCAGGGGAAATGGGCCTCATCTCGCCTGGAGGGCAACACCTCGTGGATTTTCTCGAGTTGCGGTAGGTGCTCTCGACTTACGACGGGGACCTCAGGGACCCGCTCTGGAGGCCTCAGGAAAGGCCAGTCCCCATGCGAGTTCCTCGGGGGCCTCTCGGGATTCCTCTCCCGTCGATGCCCGGGCCTAAGACCTTGTGTGGAGTCGGGGCCGGAACCTGAGGATTCCTCTCCAGTGCTGACATGGATCTTGGGGTACTTCTGGAGTCTCCCCAGGGGAGTCAGTCCTCATCTCGAACGCGGGCATGCACTTGCGCTTTCCTCCAGAGCGGTAGCAGCAGTGTCACGCAGTCCACCGTGTGGATCAAAGGATCTATGGTTTTCCCTCGAGTCTTTCCCACGAGGCTTTCCCACGAGGCTTTCCCACAGGGCTGTCCCACGTGCACACGTGGTGGGAGTCGATCCTCGGCTTGAACGTCAAGGCAGTGCGGGGAAAACAGGTTCCTCTGGAATGGACTGACACATCTGGGGGACTCTTGGAATGGTGGCACGACCCTGGAGTTCCTATCGCCTTTCCTGTGGAGAGCGCCTCCTCTTGAGATGCGACGGGAACGCCGGGAATTCTTTCCCTACGAAACAGGGAAAGGATCCCTCATCTCGAGCTAGGAGGCGGAAACGGGGCTCCCCTGGATGTGTGCGGGACCCCACGTGCTTCCTCTCGAGTGGAGACGGGTATGTCGTGGAACTGCTTGAGTTGCAGCAAGGGTGTGAAGGACCCTTTGGAAGTTCCAGTGGTTAGATGTGATTAGCCTCGAGAAGCCTCAGCGGAAATGGGCCTCATTTCGCCTGGAGGGCAAAACCTCCTGGATTTTCTCGAGTTGCGCCAGGTGCTTTCGACTTACGACGGGGACCTCAGGGACCCGCTCTGGAGGCCTCAGGATAGGCCAGTCCCCATGCGAGTTCCTCGGGGGCCTCTCGGGATTCCTCTCCCGTCGATGCCGGGGCCTAAGACCTTGTGTGGAGTCGGGGCCGGAACCTGAGGATTCCTCTCCAGTGCTGACATGCATCTTGGGGTACTTCTGGAGTCTCCCCAGGGAAGTCAGTCCTCGTCTCGAATGCGGGCATGCACTTGCGCTTTCCTCCAGAGCGGTAGCAGCAGTGTCACGCAGTCCGCCGCGTGGATCAAAGGATCTATGGTTTTCCCTCGAGTCTTTCCCACGAGGCTTTCCCACGAGGCTTTCCCACAGGGCTGTCCCACGTGCACACGTGGTGGGAGTCGATCCTCGGCTTGAACGTCAAGGCAGTGCGGGGAAAACAGGTTCCTCTGGAATGAACTGACACATCTGGGGGACTCTTGGAATGGTGGCACGACCCTGGAGTTCCTCTCGACTTTCCTGTGGAGAGCGCCTCCTCTTGAGATGCGACGGGAACGCCGGGAATTCTTTCCCTACGAAACAGGGAAAGGATCCCTCATCTCGAGCTAGGAGGCGGAAACAGGGCTCCACTGGATGTGTGGCGGACACCACGTGCTTCCTCTCGAGTGGAGACGGGTATGTCGCGGAACTGCTTGAGTTGCAGCAAGGGTGTGAAGGACCCTTTGGAAGTTCCAGTGGTTAGATGTGATTAGCCTCGAGAAGCCTCAGCGGAAATGGGCCTTATCTCGCCTGGAGGGCAAAACCTCCTGGATTTTCTCGAGTTGTGGCAGGTGCTCTCGACTTACGACGGGCACCTCAGGGACCCGCTCTGGAGGCCCCAGGAAAGGCCAGTCCCCATGCGAGTTCCTCGGGGGCCTCTCGGGATTCCTCTCCCGTCGATGCCGGGGCCTAAGACCTTGTGTGGAGTCGGAGCCGGAACCTGAGGATTCCTCTCCAGTGCTGACATGGATCTTGGGGTACTTCTGGAGTCTCCCCAGTGGAGTCAGTCCTCGTCTCGAATGCGGGCATGCACTTGCGCTTTCCTCCAGAGCGGTAGCAGCAGTGTCACGCAGTCCGCCGCGTGGATCAAAGGATCTATGGTTTTCCCTCGAGTCTTTCCCACGAGGCTTTCCCACGAGGCTTTCCCACAGGGCTGTCCCACGTGCACACGTGGTGGGAGTCGATCCTCGGCTTGAACGTCAAGGCAGTGCAGGGAAAACAGGTGACTCTGGAATGGACTGACACATCTGGGGGTCTCTTGGAATGGTGCCACGACCCTGGAGTTCCTCTCGCCTTTCCTGTGGAGAGCGCCTCCTCTTGAGATGCGACGGGAACGACGGGAATTCTTTCCCTACGAAACATGGAAAGGATCCCTCATCTCGAACTAGGAGGCGGAAACGGGGCTCCCCTGGATGTGTGCGGGACCCCAAGTGCTTCCTCTCGAGTGGAGACGGGTATGTCGGGGAACTGCTTGAGTTGCAGCAAGGGTGTGAAGGACCCTTTGGAAGTTCCAGTGGTTAGATGTGATTAGCCTCGAGAAGCCTCAGCGGAAATGGGCCTCATCTCGCCTGGAGGGCAAAACCTCCTGGATTTTCTCGAGTTGCGGCAGGTGCTCTCGACTTACGACGGGGACCTCAGGGACCCGCTCTGGTGGCCTCAGGAAAGGCCAGTCCCCATGCGAGTTCCTCAGGGGCCTCTCGGGATTCCTCTCCCGTCGATGCCGGGCCCTAAGACCTTGTGTGGAGTCGGGGCCGGAACCTGAGGATTCCTCTCCAGTGCTGACATGGATCTTGGGGTACTTCTGGAGACTCCCCAGGGGAGTCAGTCCCCGTCTCGAATGCGGGCATGCACTTGCGCTTTCCTCCAGAGCGGTAGCAGCAGTGTCACGCAGTCCACCGCGTGGATTAAAGGATCTATGGTTTTCCCTCGAGTCTTTCCCACGAGGCTTTCCCACGGGGCTTTCCCACAGGGCTGTCCCACGTGCACACGTGGTGGGAGTCGATCCTCGGCTTGAACGTCAAGGCAGTGCAGGGAAAACAGGTTCCTCTGGAATGGACTGACCCATCTGGGGGACTCTTGGAATGGTGGCACGATCCTGGTGTTCCTCTCGCCTTTCCTGTGGAGAGCGCCTCCTCTTGAGATGCGACGGGAACGCCGGGAATTCTTTCCCTACGAAACAGGGAAAGGATCCCTCATCTCGAGCTAGGAGGCGAAAACGGGGCTCCCCTGGATGTGTGCGGGACCCCACGTGCTTCCTCTCGAGTGGAGACGGGTATGTCGCGGAACTGCTTGAGTTGCAGCAAGGGTGTGAAGGACCCTTTGGAAGTTCCAGTGGTTAGATGTGATTAGCCTCGAGAAGCCTCAGCGGAAATGGGCCTCATTTCGCCTGGAGGGCAACACCTCGTGGATTTTCTCGAGTTGCGGCAGGTGCTCTCGACTTACGACGGGGACCTCAGGGACCCGCTCTGGAGGCCTCAGGAAAGGCCAGTCCCCATGCGAGTTCCTCGGGGGCCTCTCGGGATTCCTCTCCCGTCGATGCCCGGGCCTAAGACCTTGTGTGTAGTCGGGGCCGGAACCTGAGGATTCCTCTCCAGTGCAGACATGGATCTTGGGGTTCTTCTGGAGTCTCCCCAGGGGAGTCAGTCCTCGTCTCGAATGCGGGCATGCACTTGCGCTTTCCCCCAGAGCGGTAGCAGCAGTGTCACGCAGTCCGCCGCCTGGATCAAAGGATCTATGGTTTTCCCTCGAGTCTTTCCCACGAGGCTTTCCCACGAGGCTTTCCCCCAGGGCTGTCCCACGTGCACACGTGGTGGGAGTCGATCCTCGGCTTGAACGTCAAGCTAGTGCAGGGAAAACAGGTTCCTCTGGAATGGACTGACACATCTGGGGGTCTCTTGGAATGGTGGCACGACCCTGGAGTTCCTCTCCCCTTTCCTGTGGAAAGCGCCTCCTCTTGAGATGCGACGGGAACGCCGGGAATTCTTTCCCTATGAAACAGTGAAAGGATCCTTCATCTCGAGCTAGGAGGCGAAAACGGGGCTCCCCTGGATGTGTGCGGGACCCCCCGTGCTTCCTCTCGAATGGAGACTGGTTTGTCGGGGAAGTTCTTGAGTTGCAGCAAAGGTGTGAAGGACCCTTTGGAAGTTCCAGTGGTTAGATGTGATTAGCCTCGTGAAGCCTCAGCGGAAATGGGCCTCATCTCGCCTGGAGGGCAAAACCTCCTGGATTTTCTCGAGTTGCGGCAGGTGCTCTCGACTTACGACGGGGACCTCAGGGACCCGCTCTGGTGGCCTCAGGAAAGGCCAGTCCCCATGCGAGTTCCTCGGGGGCCTCTCGGGATTCCTCTCCCGTCGATGCCGGGGCCTAAGACCTTGTGTGGAGTCGGGGCCGGAACCTGAGGTTTCCTCTCCAGTGCTGACATGGATCTTGGGGTACTTCTGGAGTCTCCCCAGGGGAGTCAGTCCTCGTCTCGAATGCGGGCATGCACTTGCGCTTTCCTCCAGAGCGGTAGCAGCAGTGTCACGCAGTCCGCCGCGTGGATCAAAGGATCTATGGATTTCCCTCGAGTCTTTCCCACGAGGCTTTCCCACGAGGCTTTCCCACAGGGCTGTCCCACGTGCACACGTGGTGGGAGTCGATCCTCGTCTTGAACGTCAAGGCAGTTCAGGGAAAACAGGTTCCTCTGGAATGGACTGACACATCTGGGGGACTCTTGGAATGGTGGCACGACCCAGGAGTTCCTCTCACCTTTCCTGTGGAGAGCGCCTCCTCTTGAGATGCGACGGGAACGCCGGGAATTCTTTCCCTACGAAACAGGGAAAGGATCCTTCATCTCGAGCTAGGAGGCGAAAACGGGGCTCCCTTGGATGTGTGCGGGACCCCACGTGCTTCCTCTCGAATGGAGACTGGTTTGTCGGGGAAGTTCTTGAGTTGCAGCAAAGGTGTGAAGGACCCTTTGGAAGTTCCAGTGGTTAGATGTGATTAGCCTCGTGAAGCCTCAGCGGAAATGGGCCTCATCTCGCCTGGAGGGCAAAACCTCCTGGATTTTCTCGAGTTGCGGCAGGTGCTCTCGACTTACGACGGGGACATCAGGGACCCGCTCTGGTGGCCTCAGGAAAGGCCAGTCCCCATGCGAGTTGCTCGGGGGCCTCTCGGGATTCCTCTCCCGTCGATACCGGGGCCTAAGACCTTGTGTGGAGTCGGGGCCGGAACCTGAGGATTCCTCTCCAGTGCTGACATGGATTCTGGGGTACTTCTGGAGTCTCCCCAGGGGAGTCAGTCCTCGTCTGGAATGGGGGCATGCACTTGCGCTTTCCTCCAGAGCGGTAGGAGCAGTGTCACGCAGTCCGCCGCCTGGATCAAAGGATCTATGATTTTCCCTCGAGTCTTTCCCACGAGGCTTTCCCACGAGGCTTTCCCACAGGGCTGTCCCACGTGCACACGTGGTGGGACTCGATCCTCGGCTTGAACGTCAAGGCAGTGCAGGGAAAACAGGTTCCTCTTGAATGGACTGACACATCTGGTGGTCTCTTGGAATGGTGGCACGACCCTGGAGTTCCTCTCGCCTTTCCTGTGGAGAGCGCCTCCTCTTGAGATGCGACGGGAACGCCGGGAATTCTTTCCCTACTAAACAGGGAAAGGATCCCTCATCTCAAGCTAGGAAGCGGAAACGGGGCTCCCCTGGATGTGTGCGGGACCCCACGTGCTTCCTCTCGAGTGGAGACGGGTATGTCGGGGAACTTCTCGAGTTGCAGCAAGGGTGTGAAGGACCCTTTGGAAGTTCCAGTGGTTAGATGTGATTAGCCTCGAGAAGCCTCAGCGGAAATGGGCCTCATCTCGCCTGGAGGGCAAAACCTCCTGGATTTTCTCGAGTTGCGGCAGGTGCTCTCGACTTACGACGGGGACCTCAGGGACACGCTCTGGTGGCCTCATGAAAGGCCAGTCCCCATGCGAGTTCCTCGGGGGCCTCTCGGGATTCCTCTCCCGTCAATGCTGGGGACTAAGACCTTGTGTGGAGTCGGGGCCGGAACCTGAGGATTCCTCTCCAGTGCTGACATGGATCTTGGGGTACTTCTGGAGTCTCCCCAGGGGAGTCAGTCCTCGTCTCGAATGCGGGCATGCACTTGCGCTTTCCTCCAGAGCGGTAGCAGCTGTGTCACGCAGTCCGCCGCGTGGATCAAAGGATGTATGGTTTTCCCTCGAGGCTTTCCCACGAGGCTTTCCCACGAGGCTTTCCCACAGGGCTGTCCCACGTGCACACGTGGTGGGAGTCGATCCTCGGCTTGAACCTCAAGGCAGTGCAGGGAAAACAGGTTCCTCTGGAATGGACTGACACATCTGGGGGACTCTTGGAATGGTGGCACGACCCTGGAGTTCCTCTCGCCTTTCCTGGGGAGAGCGCCTCCTCTTGAGATGCGACGGGAACGCCGGGAATTCTTTCCCTACGAAACAGGGAAAGGATCCCTCATCTCGAGCTAGGAGGCGGAAACGGGGCTCCCCTGGATGTGTTCGGGACCCCACGTGCTTCCTCTCCAGTGGAGACGGGTATGTCGGGGAACTTCTTGAGTTGCAGCAAGGGTGTGAAGGACCCTTTGGAAGTTCCAGTGGTTAGATGTGATTGGCCTCGAGAAGCCTCAGCGGAAATGGGCCTCATCTCGCCTGGAGGGCAAAACCTCCTGGATTTTCTCGAGTTGCGGCAGGTGCTCTCGACTTACGACGGGGACCTCAGGGACCCGCTCTGGTGGCCTCAGGAAAGGCCAGTCCCCATGCGAGTTCCTCGGGGGCCTCTCGGGATTCCTCTCCCGTCGATGCCGGGGCCTAAGACCTTGTGTGGAGTCGGGGCCGGAACCTGAGGATTCCTCTCCAGTGCTGACATTGATCTTGGGGTACTTCTGGAGTTTAACCAGCGAAGTCAGTCCTCGTCTCGAATGCGGGCATGCACGTGCGCTTTCCTCCAGAGCGGTAGCAGCAGTGTCACGCAGTCCGCCGCGTGGATCAAAGGATCTATGGTTTTCCCTCGAGTCTTTCCCACGAGGCTTTCCCACGAGGCTTTCCCACAGGGCTGTCCCACGTGCACACGTGGTGGGAGTCGATCCTCGGCTTGAATGTCAAGGCAGTGCAGGGAAAACAGGTTCCTCTGGAATGGACAGTCACATCTGGGGGACTCTTGGAATGGTGGCACGACCCTGGAGTTCCTCTCGCCTTTCCTGTGGAGAGCGCCTCCTCTTGAGATGCGACGGGAACGCCGGGAATTCTTTCCCTACGAAACAGGGAAAGGATGCCTCATCTCGAGCTAGGAGGCGGAAACGGGGCTCCCCTGGATGTGTGCGGGACCCCACGTGCTTCCTCTCGAGTGGAGACGGGTATGTCGGGGAACTTCTTGAGTTGCAACAAGGGTGTGAAGGACCCTTTGGAAGTTCCAGTGGTTAGATGTGATGAGCCTCGAGAAGCCTCAGCTGAAATTGTCCTCATCTCGCCTGGAGGGCAAAACCTCCTGGATTTTCTCGAGTTGCGGCAGGTGCTCTCGACTTACGACGGGAACCACAGGGACTCGCTCTGGTGGCCTCAGGAAAGGCCAGTCCCCATGCGAGTTCCTCGGGGGCCTCTCGGGATTCCTCTCCCGTCGATGCCGGGGCCTAAGACCTTGTGTGGATTCGGGGCCGGAACCTGAGGATTCCTCTCCAGTGCTGACATGGATCTTGGGGTACTTCTGGAGTCTCCCCAGGGGAGTCAGTCCTCGTCTCGAATGCGGGCATGCACTTGCGCTTTCCTCCAGAGCGGTAGCAGCAGTGTCACGCAGTCCGCCGCGTGGATCAAAGGATCTATGGTTTTCCCTCGAGTCTTTCCCAAGAGGCTTTCCCACGAGGCTTTCCCACAGGGCTGTCCCACGTGCACACGTGGTGGGAGTCGATCCTCGGCTTGAACGTCAAGGCAGTGCAGGGAAAACAGGTTCCCCTGCAATGGACTGACACATCCGGGGGAGTCTTGGAATGGTGGCACGACCCTGGAGTTCCTCTCGCCTTTCCTGTGGAGAGCGCCTCCTCTTGAGATGCGACGGGAACGCCGGGAATTCTTTCCCTATGTAACAGGGGAAGGATCCCTCATCTCGAGCTAGGCGGCGGAAACGGGGCTCCCCTGGATGTGTGCGCGACCCTCGTGCTTCCTCTCGAGTGGAGACGGGTATGTCGCGGAACTGCTTGAGTTGCAGCAAGGGTGTGAAGGACCCTTTGGAAGTTCCAGTGGTTAGATGTGATTAGCCTCGAGAAGCCTCAGCGGAAATGGGCCTCATCTCGCCTGGAGGGCAAAACCTCCTGGATTTTCTCGAGTTGCGGCAGGTTCTCTCGACTTATGACGGGGACCTCAGGGACCCGCTCTGGTGGCCTCAGGAAAGGCCAGTCCCCATGCGAGTTCCTCGGGGGCCTCTCGGGATTCCTCTCCCGTCGATGCCGGGGCCTAAGACCTTGTGTGGAGTCGGGGCCGGAACCTGAGGATTCCTCTCCAGTGCTGACATGGATCTTGGGGTACTTCTGGAGTTTAACCAGCAAAGTCAGTCCTCGTCTCGAATGCGGGCATGCACGTGCGCTTTCCTCCAGAGCGGTAGCAGCAGTGTCACCCAGTCCGCCGCGTGGATCAAAGGATCTATGGTTTTCCCTCGAGTCTTTCCCACGAGGCTTTCCCACGAGGCTTTCCCACAGGGCTGTCCCACGTGCACACGTGGTGGGAGTCGATCCTCGGCTTGAATGTCAAGGCAGTGCAGGGAAAACAGGTTCCTCTGGAATGGACAGTCACATCTGGGGGACTCTTGGAATGGTGGCACGACCCTGGAGTTCCTCTCGCCTTTCCTGTGGAGAGCGCCTCCTCTTGAGATGCGACGGGAACGCCGGGAATTCTTTCCCTACGAAACAGGGAAAGGATGCCTCATCTCGAGCTAGGAGGCGGAAACGGGGCTCCCCTGGATGTGTGCGGGACCCCACGTGCTTCCTCTCGAGTGGAGACGGGTATGTCGGGGAACTTCTTGAGTTGCAACAAGGGTGTGAAGGACCCTTTGGAAGTTCCAGTGGTTAGATGTGATTAGCCTCGAGAAGCCTCAGCGGAAATGGGCCTCATCTCGCCTGGAGGGCAAAACCTCCTGGATTTTCTCGAGTTGCGGCAGGTTCTCTCGACTTATGACGGGGACCTCAGGGACCCGCTCTGGTGGCCTCAGGAAAGGCCAGTCCCCATGCGAGTTCCTCGGGGGCCTCTCGGGATTCCTCTCCCGTCGATGCCGGGGCCTAAGACCTTGTGTGGAGTCGGGGCCGGAACCTGAGGATTCCTCTCCAGTGCTGACATGGATCTTGGGGTACTTCTGGAGTTTAACCAGCAAAGTCAGTCCTCGTCTCGAATGCGGGCATGCACGTGCGCTTTCCTCCAGAGCGGTAGCAGCAGTGTCACCCAGTCCGCCGCGTGGATCAAAGGATCTATGGTTTTCCCTCGAGTCTTTCCCACGAGGCTTTCCCACGAGGCTTTCCCACAGGGCTGTCCCACGTGCACACGTGGTGGGAGTCGATCCTCGGCTTGAATGTCAAGGCAGTGCAGGGAAAACAGGTTCCTCTGGAATGGACAGTCACATCTGGGGGACTCTTGGAATGGTGGCACGACCCTGGAGTTCCTCTCGCCTTTCCTGTGGAGAGCGCCTCCTCTTGAGATGCGACGGGAACGCCGGGAATTCTTTCCCTACGAAACAGGGAAAGGATGCCTCATCTCGAGCTAGGAGGCGGAAACGGGGCTCCCCTGGATGTGTGCGGGACCCCACGTGCTTCCTCTCGAGTGGAGACGGGTATGTCGGGGAACTTCTTGAGTTGCAACAAGGGTGTGAAGGACCCTTTGGAAGTTCCAGTGGTTAGATGTGATGAGCCTCGAGAAGCCTCAGCTGAAATTGTCCTCATCTCGCCTGGAGGGCAAAACCTCCTGGATTTTCTCGAGTTGCGGCAGGTGCTCTCGACTTACGACGGGAACCACAGGGACTCGCTCTGGTGGCCTCAGGAAAGGCCAGTCCCCATGCGAGTTCCTCGGGGGCCTCTCGGGATTCCTCTCCCGTCGATGCCGGGGCCTAAGACCTTGTGTGGATTCGGGGCCGGAACCTGAGGATTCCTCTCCAGTGCTGACATGGATCTTTGGGTACTTCTGGAGTCTCCCCAGGGGAGTCAGTCCTCGTCTCGAATGCGGGCATGCACTTGCGCTTTCCTCCAGAGCGGTAGCAGCAGTGTCACGCAGTCCGCCGCGTGGATCAAAGGATCTATGGTTTTCCCTCGAGTCTTTCCCAAGAGGCTTTCCCACGAGGCTTTCCCACAGGGCTGTCCCACGTGCACACGTGGTGGGGGTCGATCCTCGGCTTGAACGTCAAGGCAGTGCAGGGAAAACAGGTTCCTCTGGAATGGCCTGACACATCTGGGGGACTCTTGGAATGGTGGCACTACCCTGGAGTTCCTCTCGCCTTTCCTGTGGAGAGCGCCTCCTCTTGAGATGCGACGGGAACGCCGGGAATTCTTTCCCTACGAAACAGGGAAAGGATCCCTCATCTCGAACTAGGAGGCGGAAACGGGGCTCCCCTGGATGTGTGCGGGACCCCACGTGCTTCCTCTCAAGTGGAGACCGGTATGTCGCGGAACTGCTTGAGTTGCAACAAGGGTGTGAAGGACCCTTTGGAAGTTCCAGTGGTTAGATGTGATTGGCCTCGAGAAGCCTCAGCGGAAATGGGCCTCATCTCGCCTGGAGGGCAAAACCTCCTGGATTTTCTCGAGTTGCGGCAGGTGCTCTCGACTTATGACTGGGACTTCAGGGACCCGCTCTGGTGGCCTCAGGAAAGGCCAGTCCCCATGCGAGTTCCTCGGGGGCCTCTCGGGATTCCTCTCCCGTCGATTCCGGGGCCTAAGACCTTGTGTGGAGTCGGGGCCTGAACCTGAGGATTCCTCTCCAGTGCTGACATGGATCTTGGGGTACTTCTGTAGTCTCCTCAGGGGAGTCAGTCCTCGTCTCGAATGCGGGCATGCACTTGCGCTTTCCTCCAGAGCGGTAGCAGCAGTGTCACGCAGTCCGCCGCGTGGATCAAAGGGTCTATGGTTTTCCCTCGAGTCTTTCCCACGAGGCTTTCCCACGAGGCTTTCCCACAGGGCTGTCCCACGTGCACACGTGGTGGGAGTCGATCCTCGGCTAGAATGTCAAGGCAGTGCAGGGAAAACAGGTTCCTCTGGAATGGACAGACACATCTGGGGGACTCTTGGAATGGTGGCACGACCCTGGAGTTCCTCTCGCCTTTCCTGTGGAGAGTGCCTCCTCTTGAGATGCGACGGGAACGCCGGGAATTCTTTCCCTACGAAACAGGGAAAGGATCCCTCATCTCGAGCTAGGATGCGGAAACGGGGATCCCCTGGATGTGTGCGGGACCCCACGTGCTTCCTCTCGAGTGGAGACTGGTATGTCGGGGAACTTCCTGAGTTGCAGCAAGGGTTGAAGGACCCTTTGGAAGTTCCAGTGGTTAGATGTGATTAGCCTCGAGAAGCCTCAGCGGAAATGGGCCTCATCTCGCCTGGAGGGCAAAACCTCCTGGATTTTCTCGAGTTGCGGCAGGTTCTCTCGACTTACGACGGGGACCTCAGGGACCCGCTCTGGTGGCCTCAGGAAAGGCCAGTCCCCATGCGAGTTCCTCGGGGGCCTCTCGGGATTCCTCTCCCGTCGATGCCGGGGCCTAAGACCTTGTGTGGAGTCGGGGCCGGAACCTGAGGATTCCTCTCCAGTGCTGACATGGATCTTGGGGTACTTCTGGAGTCTCCCCAGGGGAGTCAGTCCTCGTCTCGAATGCGGGCATGCACTTGCGCTTTCCTCCAGAGCGGTAGCAGCAGTGTCACGCAGTCCGCCGCGTGGATCAAAGGATCTATGGTTTTCCCTCGAGTCTTTCCCACGAGGCTTTCCCACGAGGCTTTCCCACAGGGCTGTCCCACGTGCACACGTGGTGGGAGTCGATCCTCAGCTTGAACGTCAAGGCAGTGCAGGGAAAACAGGTTCCTCTGGAATGGACTGACACATCTGGGGGTCTCTTGGAATGATGCCATGACCCTGGAGTTCCTCTTGCCTTTCCTGTGGAGAGCGCCTCCTCTTGAGTTGCGACGGGAACGCCGGGAATTCTTTCCCTAAGAAACAGGGAAAAAATCCCTCATCTCGAGCTAGGAGGCGGAAAAGGGGCTCCCCTGGATGTGTGCGGGACCCCACGTGCTTCCTCTCGAGTGGAGACGGGTATGTCGTGGAACTGCTTGAGTTGCAGCAAGGGTGTGAAGGACCCTTTGGAAGTTCCAGTGGTTAGATGTGATTAGCCTCGAGAAGCCTCAGCGGACATGGGCCTCATCTCGCCTGGAGGCCAAAACCTCCTGGATTTTCTCGAGTTGGTTCAGGTGCTCTCGACTTACGACTGGGACCTCAGGGACACGCTCTGGTGGCCTCAGGAAAGGCCAGTCCCCATGCGAGTTCCTCGGGGGCCTCTCGGGATTCCTCTCCCGTCGATGCCGGGGCCTAATACCTTGTGTGGAGTCGGGACCGGAACATGAGAATTCCTCTCCAGTGCTGACATGGATCTTGGGGTACTTCTGGAGTCTCCCCAGGGGAGTCAGTCATCGTCTCGAATGCGGGCATGCACTTGCGCTTTCCTCCAGAGCGGTAGCAGCAGTGTCACGCAGTCCGCCGCGTGGATCAAAGGATCTATGGTTTTCCCTCGAGTCTTTCCCACGAGTCTTTCCCACGAGGCTTTCCCTCAGGGCTGTCCACGTGCACACGTTGTGGGAGTCAATCCTTGGCTTGAACGTCAAGGCAGTGCAGGGAAAACAGGTTCCTCTGGAATGGACTGACACATCTGGGGGACTCTTGGAATGGTGGCACGACCCTGGAGTTCCTCTCGCCTTTCCTGTGGAGAGCGCCTCCTCTTGAGATGCGACGGGAACACCGGGAATTCTTTCCCTAAGAAACAGGGAAAGGATCCCTCATCTCGAGCTAGGAGACGGAAACGGTGCTCCCCTGGATGTGTGCGGGACCCCACGTGCTTCCTCTTGAGTGGAGACGGGTATGTCGGGGAACTTCTTGAGTTGCAGCAAGGGTGTGAAGGACCCTTTGGAAGTTCCAGTGGTTAGATGTGATTAGCCTCGAGAAGCCTCAGCGGAAATGGGCCTCATCTCGCCTGGAGGGCAAAACCTCCTGGATTTTCTCGAGTTGCGGCAGGTGCTCTCGACTTACGACTGGGAACTCAGGGACCCTCTCTGGTGGCCTCAGGAAAGGCCAGTCCCCATGCGAGTTCCTCGGGGGCCTCTTGGGATTCCTCTCCCGTCGATGCCGGGGCCTAACACCTTGTGTGGAGTCGGGGCCGGAATCTCAGGTTTCCTCTCCAGTGCTGACATGGATCTTGGGGGTACTTCTGGAGTCTCCCCAGGGGAGTCAGTCCTCGTCTCGAATGCGGGCATGCACTTGCGCTTTCCTCCAGAGCGGTAGCAGCAGTGTCACGCAGTCCGCCGCGTGGATCAAAGGATCTATGGTTTTCCCTCGAGTCTTTCCCACGAGGCTTTCCCCCGAGGCTTTCCCTCAGGGCTGTCCCACGTGCACACGTGGTGGGAGTCGATCCTCGGCTTGAACGTCAAGGCAGTGCAGGGAAAACAGGTTCCTCTGGAATGGACTGACACATCTGGGGGACTCTTGGAATGGTGGCACGACCCTGGAGTTCCTCTCGCCTTTCCTGTGGAGAGCGACTCCTCTTGAGATGCGACGGGAACGCCGGGAATTCTTTCCCTACGAAACAGGGAAAGGATCCCTCATCTCGAGCTAGGAGGCGGAAACGGGGCTCCCCTGGATGTGTGCGAGACCCTCGTGCTTCCTCTCGAGTGGAGACGGGTATGTCGGGGAACCTGTTGAGTTGCAGCAAGGGTGTGAAGGACCCTTTGGAAGTTCCAGTGGTTAGATGTGATTAGCCTCGAGAAGCCTCAGCGGAAATGGGCCTCATCTCGCCTGGAGGGCAAAACCTCCTGGATTTACTCGAGTTGCGGCAGGTGCTCTCGACTTACGACGGGGACCTCAGGGACCCGCTCTGGAGGCCTCCGGAAAGGCCAGTCCCCATGCGAGTTCCGCGGGGGCCTCTCGGGATTCCTTTCCCGTCGATGCCGGGGTCTAAGACCTTGTGTGGAGTCGGGGCCGGAACCTGAGGATTCCTCTCCAGTGCTGACATGGATCTTGGGGTACTTCTGGAGTCTCCCCAGGGGAGTCAGTCCTCGTCTCGAATGCGGGCATGCACTTGCGCTTTCCTCCAGAGCGGTAGCAGCAGTGTCACGCAGTCCGCCTCGTGGATCAAAGGATCTATGGTTTTCCCTCGAGTCTTTCCCACGAGGCTTTCCCACGAGGCTTTCGCACAGGGCTGTCCCACGTGCACACGTGGTGGGAGTCGATCCTCGGCTTGAACGTTAAGGCAGTGCAGGGAAAACAGGTTCCTCTGGAATGGACTGACACATCTGGGGGACTCTTGGAATGGTGGCACGACCCTGGAGTTCCTCTCGCCTTTCCTGTGGAGAGCGCCTCCTCTTGAGATGCGACGGGAACGCAGTGAATTCTTTCCCTACGAAACAGGGAAAGGATCCCTCATCTGGAGCTAGGAGGCGGAAACGGGGCTCCCCTGGAAGTGTGCGGGTCCCTCGTGCTTCCTCTCGAGTGGAGACGGGTATGTCGGGGAACCTGTTGAGTTGCAGCAAGGGTGTGAAGGACCTTTTGGAAGTTCCAGTGGTTAGATGTGATTAGCCTCGAGAAGCCTCAGCGGAAATGGGCCTCATCTCGCCTGGAGGGCAAAACCTCCTGGATTTTCTCGAGTTGGTTCAGGTGCTCTCGACTTACGACTGGGACCTCAGGGACCCGCTCTGGTGGCCTCAGGAAAGGCCAGTACCCATGCGAGTTCCTCGGGGGCCTCTCGGGATTCCTCTCCCGTCGATGCCGGGGCCTAAGACCTTGTGTGGAGTCGGTGCCGGAACCTGAGGTTTCCTCTCCAGTGCTGACATGGATATTGGGGTACTTCTGTAGTCTCCCCAGGGGAGTCAGTCCTCGTCTCGAATGCGTGCCTGCACTTGCGCTTTCCTCCAGAGCGGTAGCAGCAGTGTCACGCAGTCCGCCGCGTGGATCAAAGGATCTATGGTTTTCCCTCGAGTCTTTCCCACGAGGCTTTCCCACGAGGCTTTCCCACAGGGCTGTCCCACGTGCACACGTGGTGGGAGTCGATCCTCGGCTTGAACGACAAGGCAGTGCAGGGAAAACAGGTTCCTCTGGAATGGACTGACACATCTGGGGGTCTCTTGCAATGGTGCCATGACCCTGGAGTTCCTCTCCCCTTTCCTGTGGAGAGCGCCTCCTCTTGAGTTGCGACGGGAACGACGGGAATTCTTTCCCTAAGAAAAAGGGAAAAAATCCCTCATTTCGAGCTAGGAGGCGGAAACGGGGCTCCCCTGGATGTGTGCGGGACCCCACGTGCTTCCTCTCGAGTGGAGACTGGTATGTCGGGGAACGTCTTGAGTTGCAGCAAGGGTGTGAAGTTCCCTTTGGAAGTTCCAGTGGTTAGATATGATTAGCCTCGAGAAGCCTCAGCGGTCATGGGCCTCATCTCGCCTGGAGGCCAAAACCTCCTGGATTTTCTCGAGTTGGTTCAGGTGCTCTCGACTTACGACTGGGACCTCAGGGACCCGCTCTGGTGGCCTCAGGAAAGGACAGTCCCCATGCGAGTTCCTCGGGGGCCTCTCGGGATTCCTCTCCCGTCGATGCCGGGGCCTAATACCTTGTGTGGAGTCGGGACCGGAACATGAGAATTCCTCTCCAGTGCTGAAATGGATCTTGGGGTACTTCTGGAGTCTCCCCTGGGGAGTCAGTCCTCGTCTCGAATGCGGGCATGCACTTGCGCTTTCCTCCAGAGTAGTAGCAGCAGTGTCACGCAGTCCGCCACGTGGATCAAAGAATCTATGGTTTTCCCTCGAGTCTTTCCCACGAGGCTTTCCCACGAGGCTTTCCCACAGGGCTGTCCCACGTGCACACGTGGTGGGAGTCGATCCTCGGCTTGAACGTCAAGGCAGTGCAGGGAAAACAGGTTCCTCTGGAATGGACTGACCCATCTGGGGGACTCTTGGAATGGAGGCACGACTCTGGAGTTCCTCTCGCCTTTCCTGTGGAGAGCGCCTCCTCTTGAGATGCGACGGGAACACCGGGAATTCTTTCCCTACGAAACAGGGAAAGGATCCCTCATCTCGAGCTAGGAGGCGGAAACGGGGCTCCCCTGGATGTGTGCGGGACCCTCGTGCTTCCTCTCGAGTGGAGTCGGGTGTGTCGCGGAACTGCTTGAGTTGCAGCAAGGGTATGAAGGTCCCTTTGGAAGTTCCAGTGGTTAGATGTAATTTGCCTCGAGAAGCTTCAGCGGAAATGGGCCTCATCTCGCCTGGAGGGCAAAACCTCCTGGATTTTCTCGAGTTGCGGCAGGTGCTCTCGACTTACGACCGGGACCTCAGGGACCCGCTCTGGAGGCCTCAGGAAAGGCCAGTCCCCATGCGAGTTCCTCGGGGGCCTCTCAGGATTCCTCTCCCGTCGATGCCGGGGCCTAAGACCTTGTGTGGAGTCGGGGCCGGAACCTGAGGATTCCTCTCCAGTGCTGACATGGATCTTGGGGTACTTCTGGAGTCTCCCCAGGGGAGTCAGTCCTCGTCTCGAATGCGGGCATGCACTTGCGCTTTCCTCCAGAGCGGTAGCAGCAGTGTCACGCAGTCCGCTGCATGGATCAAAGAATCTATGGTTTTCCCTCGAGTCTTTCCCACGAGGCTTTCCCACGAGGCTTTCCCAGAGGGCTATCCCACGTGCACACGTGGTGGGAGTCGATCCTCGGCTTGAACGTCAAGGCAGTGCAGGGAAAACAGGTTCCTCTGGAATGGACTGACAGAACTGGGTGTCTCTTGAAATGGTGCCACGACCCTGGAGTTCCTCTCGCCTTTCCTGTGGAGAGCGCCTCCTCTTGAGATGCGAGGGGAACGCCGGGAATTCTTTCCCTACGAAACAAGGAAAGGATCCCACATCTCGAGCTAGGAGGCGGAAACGGGGCTCCCCTGGATGTGTGTGGGACCCCACGTGCTTCCTCTAGAGTGGAGACGGGTATGCCGCGGAACTTCTTGAGTTGCAGCAAGGGTGTGAAGGACCCTTTGGAAGTTCCAGTAGTTAGATGTGATTAGCCTCGAGAAGCCTCAGCGGAAATGGGCCTCATCTCGCCTGGAGGGCAAAACCTCATGGATTTTCTCGAGTTGCGGCAGGTGCTCTCGACTTACGACGGGGACCTCAGGGACCCGCTCTGGTGGCCTCAGGAAAGGCCAGTCCCCATGCGAGTTCCTCGGGGGCCTCTCGGGATTCCTCTCCCGTCGATGCCGGGGCCTAGGACCTAGTGTGGAGTCGGGTCCGGAACCTGAGGATTCCTCTCCAGTGCTGACATGGATCTTGGGGTACTTCTGGAGTCTCCCCAGGGGAGTCAGTCCTCGTCTCGAAAGCGGGCATGCACTTGCGCTTTCCTCCAGAGCGGTAGCAGCAGTGTCACGCAGTCCGCCGCGTGGATCAAAGGATCTATGGTTTTCCCTCCAGTCTTTCCCACGAGGCTTTCCCACGGGGCTTTCCCACAGGGCTGTCCCACGTGCACACGTGGTGGGAGTCGATCGTCGGCTTGAACGTCAAGGCAGTGCAGGGAAAACAGGTTCCTCTGGAATGGACTGACACATCTGGGGGACTCTTGGATAGGTGGCACGACCCTGGAGTTCCTCTCGCCTTTCCTGTGGAGAGCGCCTCCTCTTGAGATGCGACGGGAACGCCGGGAATTCTTTCCCTACGAAACAAGGAAAGGATCCCTCATCTCGAGCTAGGAGGCGGAAACGGGGCTCCCCTGGATGTGTGCGGAACCCCACGTGTTTCCTCTCAAGTGGAGACGGGTATGTCGGGGAACTTCTTGAGTTGCAGCAAGGGTGTGAAGGACCCTTTGGAAGTTCCAGTGGTTAGATGTGATTTGCCTCGAGAAGCCTCAGCGGAAAAGGGCCTCATCTCGCCTGGAGGGCAAAACCTCCTGGATTTTCTCGAGTTGCGGCACGTGCTCTCGACTTACGAGGGGGATCTCAGGGACCCGCTGGTGGCCTCAGGAAAGGCCAGTCCCCATGCGAGTTCCTCGGGGGCCTCTCGGGATTCCTCTCCGTCGAGGCCGGGGCCTAGGACCTAGTGTGGAGTCGGGGCCGGAACCTGAATATTCCTCTCCAGTGCTGACATGGATCTTGGGGTACTTCTGGAGTCTCCCCAGGGGAGTCAGTCCTCGTCTCGAATGCGGGCATGCAGTTGTGCTTTCCTCCAGAGCGGTAGCAGCAGTGTCACGCAGTCCGCCGCGTGGATCAAAGGATCTATGGTTTTCCCTCGAGTATTTCCCACGAGGTTTTCCCACGAGGCTTTCCCACAGGGCTGTCCCACGTGCACACGTGGTGGGAGTCGATCCTCGGCTTGAACGTCTAGGCAGTGCAGGGAAAACAGGTTCCTCTGTAATGGACTGACACATCTGGGGGTCTCTTGGAATGCTGGCAAGACCCTGGAGTTCCTCTCGCCTTTCCTGTGGAGAGCGCCTCCTCTTGAGATGCGACGGGAATGCCGGGAATTCTTTCCCTACGAAACAGGGAAAGGATCCCTCATCTCGAGCTAGGAGGCGGAAACGGGGCTCCCCTGGATGTGTGCGGGACCCCATGTGCTTCCTCTCGAGTGGAGACGGGTATGTCGGGGAACTTCTTGAGTTGAAGCAAGGGTGAGAAGGACCCTTAGGAAGTTCCATTGTTTAAATATGATTAGCCTCGAGAAGCCTCAGCGGAAATGGGCCTCATCTCGGCTGGAGGGCAAAACCTCCTGGATTTTCTAGAGTTGCGGCAGGTGCTCTCGACTTACGATGGGGACCTCAGGGACCGCTCTGGTGGCCTCAGGAAAGGCCAGTCCCCATGCGAGTTCCTCGGGGGCCTCTCGGGATTCCTCTCCCTTCGATCCCGGGGACTAAGACCTTGTGTGGAGTCGGGGCCGGAACCTGAGGATTCCTCTCCAGTGCTGACATGGATCTTGGGGTTCTTCTGGAGTCTCCCCAGGGGAGTCAGTCCTCGTCCCGAATGCGAGCATGCGCTTGCGCTTTCCTCCAGAGCGGTAGCAGCAGTGTCACGCAGTCCGCCGCGTGGATCAAAGGATCTATGGTTTTCCCTCGAGTCTTTCCTACGAGGCTTTCCCACAAGGCTTTCCCACAGGGCTGTCCCACGTGCACAGGTGGTGGGAGTCGATCCTCGGCTTGAACGTCAAGGCAGTGCAGGGAAAACAAGTTCCTCTGGAATGGACTGACACATCTGGGGGTCTCTTGGAATGGTGGCACGACCCTGGAGTTCCTCTCCCCTTTCCTGTGGAGAGCGCCTCCTCTTGAGATGCGAAGGGAACGCCGGGAATTCTTTCCCTACGAAACAGGGAAAGGATCCCTCATCTCGAGCTAGGAGGCGGAAACGGGGATCCCCTGGATGTGTGCTGAACCCCACGTGCTTCCTCTCGAGTGCAGACGGGTATGTCGGGGAACTTCTTGAGTTGCAGCAAGGGTGAGAAGAACCCTTAGGAAGTTCCAGTGGTTAGACGTGATTAGCCTCGAGAAGCCTCAGCGGAAATGGGCCTCATCTCGCCTGGAGGGCAAAACCTCCTGGATTTTCTCGAGTTGCGGCAGGTGCTCTCGACTTACGACGGGGACCTCAGGGACCCGCTCTGGTGGCCTCAGGAAAGGCCAGTCCCCATGCGAGTTCCTCGGGGGCCTCTCGGGATTCCTCTCCCGTCGATGCCGGGGCCTAAGACCGTGTGTGACGTCGGGGCCGGAACCTGAGGATTCCTCTCCAGTGCTGACATGGATCTTGGGGTACTTCTGGAGCCTTCCGAGGGGTGTCAGTCCTCTTCTCGAATGCGGGCAGGCACTTGCGCTTTCCTCCAGAGCAGTAGCAGCAGTGTCACGCAGTCCGCCCCGTGGATCAAAGGATCTATGGTTTTCCCTCGAGTCTTTCCACGAGGCTTTCCCACGAGGTTTTCCCACAGGGCTGTCCCACGTGCACATGTGGTGGGAGTCGATCCTCGGCTTGAACGTCAAGGCAGTGCAGGGGAAACAGGTTCCTCTGGAATGGACTGACACATCTGGGGGACTCTTGAAATGGTGGCACGACCCTGGAGTTCTTCTCGCCTTTCCTGTGGAGAGCGCCTCCTCTTGAGATGCGAGGGGAACGCCGGGAATTCTTTCCCTTCGAAACAAGGAAAGGATCCCTCATCTCGAGCTAGAAGGCGGAAACGGGGCTCCCCTGGATGTGTGCGGGACCCTCCTGCTTCCTCTCGAGTGGAGACGGGTATGTCGGGGAACTTCTTGAGTTGCAGCAAGGGTGTGAAGGACCCTTTGGAAGTTCCATTGGTTAGATGTGATTAGCCTCGAGAAGCCTCAGCGGAAATGGGCCTCATCTCGCCTGGAGGGCAAAACCTCCTGGATTTTCTCGAGTTGCGGCAGGTGTTCTTGACTTACGACGGGGACCTCAGGGACCCGCTCTGGTGGCCTCAGAAAAAGGCCAGTCTCCATGCGACTTCCTCGGGGGCCTCTCGGGATTCCTCGCCCGTCCATGCCGGGGCCTAAGACCTTGTGTGGAGTCGGGGCCGGAACCTGAGGATTCCTCTCCAGTGCTGACATGGATCTTGGGGTACTTCTGGAGTCTCCCCAGGGGAGTCAGTCCTCGTCTCGAATGCGGGCATGCACTTGTGCTTTCCTCCAGAGCGGTAGCAGCAGTGTCACGCAGTCCGCCGCGTGGATCAAATGATCTATGGTTTTCCCTCCAGTCTTTCCCACGAGGCTTTCCCACGGGGCTTTCCCACAGGGCTGTCCCACGTGCACACGTGGTGGGAGTCGATACTCGGCTTGAACGTCAAGGCAGTGCAGGGAAAAAAGGTTCCTCTTGAATATACTGACACATCTGGGGGACTCTTGGAATGGTGGCACGACCCTGGAGTTCCTCTCACCTTTCCTGTGGAGAGCGCCTCCTCTTGAGATGTGACGGGAACGCCGGGAATTCTTTCCCTACGAAACAGGGAAAGGATCCCTCATTTCGAGCTAGGAGGCGGAAACGGAGCTCCTCTGGATGTGTGCGGGACCCTCGTGCTTCCTCTCGAGTGGAGACGGGTATGTCGGGGAACTTCTTGAGTTGCAGCAAGGGTGTGAAGGACCCTTTGGAAGTTCCAGTTGTTAGATGTGATTAGCCTCGAGAAGCCTCAGGGGAAATGGGCCTCATCTCGCCTGGAGGGCAAAACCTCCTGGATTTTCTCGAGCTGCGGCAGGTCCTCTCGACTTACGACGGGGACCTCAGGGACCCGCTCTGGTGGCCTCAGGAAAGGCCAGTCCCCATGCGAGTTCCTCGGGGGCCTCTCGGGATTCCTCTCCCGTCGATGCAGGGGACTAAGACCTTGTGTGGAGTCGGGGCCGGAACCTGAGGATTCCTCTCCAGTGCTGACATGGATCTTGGGGTACTTCTGGAGTCTCCCCAGGGGAGTCAGTCCTCGTCTCGAATGCGGGCCTGCACTTTCGCTTTCCTCCAGAGCGGTAGCAGCAGTGTCACGCAGTCCGCCCCGTGGATCAAAGGATTTATGGTTTTCCCTCGAGTCTTTCCCACGAGGCTTTCCCACGAGGCTTTCCCACAGGGCTGTCCCACGTGCACACGTGGTGGGAGTCGATTCTCGGCTGGAACGTCAAGGCAGTGCAGGGAAAACAGGTTACTCTATAATGGACTGACACATCTGGGTGTCTCTTGGAATGCTGGCACGACCCTGGAGTTCCTCTCGCCTTTCCTGTGGAGAGCACCTCCTCTTGAGATGCGACGGGATCGCCGGGAATTCTTTCGCTACGAAACAGGGAAAGGATCCCTCATCTCGAGCTAGGAGGCGGAAACGGGGCTCCCCTGGATGTGTGCATGACCCCACGTGCTTCCTCTCGAGTGGAGACGGGTATGTCGGGGAACTTCTTGAGTTGCAGCAAGGGTGTGAAGGACCCGTTGGAAGTTCCAGTGGTCAGATGTGATTAGCCTCGAGAAGCCTCAGCGGAAATGGGCCTCATCTCGCCTGGAGGGCAAAACCTCCTGGATTTTCTCGAGTTGCGGCAGGTGCTCTCGACTTACGACGGGGACCTCAGGGACCCGCTCTGGTGGCCTCAGGAAAGGCCAGTCCCCATGCGAGTTCCTCGGGGGCCTCTCGGGATTCCTCTACCGTCGATGCCGGGGCCTATGACCTTGTGTGGATTCGGGGCCGGAACCTGAGGATTCCTCTCCAGTGCTGACATGGATCTTGGGGTACTTCTGGAGCCTTCTGAGGGGAGTCAGTCCTCATCTCGAATGCGGGCATGCACTTGCACTTTCCTCCAGAGCGGTAGCAGCAGTGTCACGCAGTCCGCCGCGTGGATCAAAGAATCTATGGTTTTCCCTCGTGTCTTTCCCAAGAGGCTTTCCCACGAGGCTTTCCCACAGGGCTGTCCCACGTGCACACGTGGTGGGAGTCGATCCTCGGCTTGAAAGTCAAGGCAGTGCAGGGAAAACAGGTTCCTCTGGAATGGACTGACACATCTGGGGGACTCTTGGAATGGTGGCACGACCCTGGAGTTCCTCTCGCCTTTCCTGTGGAGAGTGCCTCCTCTTGAGATGCGACGGGAACACCGGGAATTCTTTCCCTACGAAACAGGGAAAGGATCCCTCATCTCGAGCTAGGAGGCCGAAACGGTGCTCCCCTGGATGTGTGCTGGACCCTCGTGCTTCCTCTCGTGTGGAGACGGGTATGTCGCGGAACTGCTTGAGTTACAACAAGGGTGTGAAGGACCCTTTGGAAGTTCCAGTGGTTAGATGTGATTAGCCTCGAGAAGCCTCAGCGGAAATGGGCCTCATTTCGCCTGGAGGGTAAAACCTCCTGAATTTTCTCGAGTTGCGGCAGGTGCTCTCGACCTACGACGGGGACCTCAGGGACCCGCTCTGGAGGCCTCAGGAAAGGCCAGACCCATGCGAGTTCCTCGGGGGCCTCTCGGGATTCCTCTCCCGTCGATGCCAGGGCCTAAGACCTTGTGTGGAGTCGGGGCCGGAACCTGAGGAATCCTCTCAAGTGCTGACATGGATCTTGGGGTACATCTGGAGTCTCCCCAGGGGAGTCAGTCCTCGTCTCGAATGTGGGCCTGCACTTGCGCTTTCCTCCAGAGTGGTAGCAGCAGTGTCACTCAGTCTGCCGCGTGGATCAAAGGATCTATGTTTTTCCCTCGAGTCTTTCCCACGAGGCTTTCCCACGAGGTTTTTCCACAGGGCTGTCCCACGTGCACATGTGGTGGGAGTCGATCCTCGGCTTGAACGTCAAGGCAGTGCAGGGAAAACAGGTTCCTCTGGAATGGACTGACCCATCTGGGGGACTCTTGGAATGGTGGCACGACCCTGGAGTTCCTCTCGCCTTTCCTGTGGAGAGCGCCTCCTCTTGAGATGCGACGGGAACGCCGGGAATTCTTTCCCTACGAAACAGGGAAAGGATCCCTCATCTCGAGCTAGGAGGCGGAAACGGGGCTCCCCTGGATGTGTGCGGGACCCCACGTGCTTCCTCTCGAGTGGAGACGGGTATGTCGGGGAACTTCTTGAGTTGCAGCAAGGGTGTGAAGGACCCTTTGGAAGTTCCAGTGGTTAGATGTGATTAGCCTCGAGAAGCCTCAGCGGAAATGGGCCTCATCTCGCCTGGAGGGCAAAACCTCCTGGATTTTCTCGAGTTGCGGCAGGTGCTCTCGACTTACGACGGGGACCTCAGGGACCCGCTCTGGTGGCCTCAGGAAAGGCCAGTCCCCATGCGAGTTCCTCGGGGGCCTCTTGGGATTCCTCTCCCGTCGATGTCGGGTCCTAAGACCTTGTGTGGAGTCGGGGCCAGAACCTGAGGATTCCTCTCCAGTGCTGACATGGATCTTGGGGTACTTCTGGAGTCTCCCCAGGGGAGTCAGTCCTCGTCTCGAATGCGGGCATGCACTTGCGCTTTCCTCCAGAGTGGTAGCAGCAGTGTCACACAGTCCGCCGCGTGGATCAAAGGATCTATGGTTTTCCCTCGAGTCTTTCCCACGAGGTTGTCCCACGAGGCTTTCCCACAGGGCTGTCCCACGTGCACACGTGGTGGGAGTCGATCCTCGGCTTGAACGTCAAGGCAGTTCAGGGAAAACAAGTTCCTCTGGAATGGACTGACACAACTGGGGGACTCTTGGAATGGTGGCACGACCCTGGAGTTCCTCTCGCCTTTCCTGTGGAGAGCGCCTCCTCTTGAGATGCGACGGGAACGCCGGGAATTCTTTACCTACGAAACAGGGATAGGATCCCTCATGTCGAACTAGGAGGCGGAAACGGGGCTCCCCTGGATGTGTGCGGCACCCCACGTGCTTCCTCTCGAGTGGAGACGGGTATGTCGCGGAACTGCTTGAGTTGCAGCAAGGGTGTGAAGGACCCTTTGGAAGTTCCAGTGGTTAGATGTGATTAGCCTCGAGAAGCCTCAGCGGAAATGGGCCTCATCTCGCCTGGAGGGCAAAACCTAGTGGATTTTCTCGAGTTGCGGCAGGTGCTCTCGACTTACGACGGGGACCTCAGGGACCCGCTCTGGTGGCCTCTGGAAAGGCCAGTCCCCATACGAGTTCCTCGGGGGCCTCTCGGGATTCCTCTCCGTCGATGCCGGGGCCTAAGACCTTGTGTGGAGTCGAGGCCGGAACCTGAGGATTCCTCTCCAGTGCTGACATGGATCTTGGGGTATTTCTGGAGTCTCCCCAGGGGAGTCAGTCCTCGTCTCGAATGCGGGCATGCACTTGTGCTTTCCTCCAGAGCGGTAGCAGCAGTGTCACGCTGTCCGCCGCGTGGATCAAAGGATCTATGGTTTTCCCTCGAGTCTTTCCCACGAGGCTTTCCCACGAGGCTTTCCCACAGGGCTGTACCACGTGCACACTTGGTGGGACTCGATCCTCGGCTTGAACGTCAAGGCAGTGCAGGGAAAACAGGTTCCTCTGGAATGAACTGACACATCTGGGGGTCTCTTGGAATGGTGACACGACCCTGGAGTTCCTCTCGCCTTTCCTGTGGAGAGTGCCTCCTCTTGAGATGCGACGGGAACGCCGGGAATTCTTTCCCTGCGAAACAGCGAAAGGATCCCTCATCTCGAGCTAGGAGGCGGAAACGGGGCTCCCCTGGATATGTGCGGGACCCCATGTGCTTCCTCTCGAGTGGAGACGGGTATGTCGGGGAACTTCTTGAGTTGCAGCAAGGGTGTGTAGGACCCTTTGGAAGTTCCAGTGGTTGATGTGATTAGCCTCGAGAAGCCTCAGCGGAAATGGGCCTCATCTCGCCTGGAAGGCAAAACCTCCTGGATTTTCTCGAGTTGCGGCAGGTGCTCTCGACTTACGACCGGGACCTCAGTGAACCGCTCTGGTGGCCTCAGGAAAGGCCAGTCCCCATGCGAGTTCCTCGGGGACCTCTCGGGATTCCTCTCCCGTCGATGCCGGGGCCTAAGACCTTGTGTGACGTCGGGGCCGGAACCTGAAGATTCCTCTCCAGTGCTGACATGGATCTTGGGGTACTTCTGGAGCCTTCCGAGGGGAGTCAGTCCTCTTCTCGAATGCGGGCAGGCACTTGCGCTTTCCTCCAGAGCAGTAGCAGCAGTGTCACGCAGTCCGCCCCGTGGATCAAAGGATCTATGGTTTTCCCTCGAGTCTTTCCACGAGGCTTTCCCACGAGGTTTTCCCACAGGGCTGTCCCACGTGCACATGTGGTGGGAGTCGATCCTCGGCTTGAACGTCTAGGCAGTGCAGTGAAAACAGGTTCCTCTGGAATGGACTGACACATCTGGGGGACTCTTGAAATGGTGGCACGACCCTGGAGTTCTTCTCGCCTTTCCTGTGGAGAGCGCCTCCTCTTGAGATGCGAGGGGAACGCCGGGAATTCTTTACCTACGAAACAAGGAAAGGATCCCTCATCTCGAGCTAGAAGGCTGAAACGGTGCTCCCCTGGATATGTGCGTGACCCCATGTGCTTCCTCTCGAGTGGAGACGGGTATGTCGGGGAAATTCTTGAGTTGCAGCAAGGGTGAGAAGGACCCTTTGTATGTTCCATTGGTTAGATATGATTAGCCTCGAGAAGCCTCAGCGGAAATGGGCCTCATCTCGCCTGGAGGGCAAAACCTCCTGGATTTTCTCGAGTTGCGGCAGGTGTTCTCGACTTACGACGGGGACCTCAGGGACCCGCTCTGGTGGCCTCAGGAAAGGCCAGTCTCCATGCGACTTCCTCGGGGGCCTCTCGGGATTCCTCTCCCGTCGATGCCGGGGCCTAAGACCTTGTGTGGAGTCGGGGCCGGAACCTGAGGATTCCTCTCCAGTGCTGACATGGATCTTGGGGTACTTCTGGAGTCTCCCCAGGGGAGTCAGTCCTCGTCTCGAATGCGGGCATGCACTTGTGCTTTCCTCCAGAGTGGTAGCAGCAGTGTCACGCAGTCCGCCGCGTGGATCAAATGATCTATGGTTTTCCCTCCAGTCTTTCCCACGAGGCTTTCCCACGGGGCTTTCCCACAGGGCTGTCCCACGTGCACACGTGGTGGGAGTCGATACTCGGCTTGAACGTCAAGGCAGTGCAGGGAAAAAAGGTTCCTCTTGAATATACTGACACATCAGGGGGACTCTTGGAATGGTGGCACGACCCTGGAGTTCCTCTCACCTTTCCTGTGGAGAGCGCCTCCTCTTGAGATGTGACGGGAACGCCGGGAATTCTTTCCCTACGAAACAGGGAAAGGATCCCTCATTTCGAGCTAGGAGGCGGAAACGGAGCTCCTCTGGATGTGTGCGGGACCCTCGTGCTTCCTCTCGAGTGGAGACGGGTATGTCGGGGAACTTCTTGAGTTGCAGCAAGGGTGTGAAGGACCCTTTGGAAGTTCCAGTTGTTAGATGTGATTAGCCTCGAGAAGCCTCAGGGGAAATGGGCCTCATCTCGCCTGGAGGGCAAAACCTCCTGGATTTTCTCGAGCTGCGGCAGGTCCTCTCGACTTACGACGGGGACCTCAGGGACCCGCTCTGGTGGCCTCAGGAAAGGCCAGTCCCCATGCGAGTTCCTCGGGGGCCTCTCGGGATTCCTCTCCCGTCGATGCAGGGGACTAAGACCTTGTGTGGAGTCGGGGCCGGAACCTGAGGATTCCTCTCCAGTGCTGACATGGATCTTGGGGTACTTCTGGAGTCTCCCCAGGGGAGTCAGTCCTCGTCTCGAATGCGGGCCTGCACTTGTGCTTTCCTCCAGAGCGGTAGCAGCAGTGTCACGCTGTCCGCCGCGTGGATCAAAGGATCTATGGTTTTCCCTCGAGTCTTTCCCACGAGGCTTTCCCACGAGGCTTTCCCACAGGGCTGTACCACGTGCACACTTGGTGGGACTCGATCCTCGGCTTGAACGTCAAGGCAGTGCAGGGAAAACAGGTTCCTCTGGAATGAACTGGCACATCTGGGGGTCTCTTGGAATGGTGACACGACCCTGGAGTTCCTCTCGCCTTTCCTGTGGAAAGTGCCTCCTCTTGAGATGCGACGGGAACGCCGGGAATTCTTTCCCTGCGAAACAGCGAAAGGATCCCTCATCTCGAGCTAGGAGGCGGAAACGGGGCTCCCCTGGATATGTGCGGGACCCCATGTGCTTCCTCTCGAGTGGAGACGGGTATGTCGGGGAACTTCTTGAGTTGCAGCAAGGGTGTGAAGGACCCTTTGAAAGTTCCAGTGGTTAGATGTGATTAGCCTCGAGAAGCCTCAGCGGAAATGGGCCTCATCTCGCCTGGAGGGCAAAACCTCCTGGATTTTCTCGAGTTGCGGCAGGTGCTCTCGACTTACGACGGGGACCTCAGGGACCCGCTCTGGTGGCCTCAGGAAAGGCCAGTCCCCATGCGAGTTCCTCGGGGGCCTCTCGGGATTCCTCTCCCGTCGATGCCGGGGCCTAAGACCTTGTGTGGAGTCGCGGCCGGAACCTGAGGATTCCTCTCCAGTGCTGACATGGATCTTGGGGTACTTCTGGAGTCTCCCCAGGGGAGTCAGTCCTCGTCTCGAATGCGGGCATGGACTTGCGCTTTCCTCCAGAGCGGTAGCAGCAGTGTCACGCAGTCCGCCGCGTGGATCAAAGGATCTATGTTTTTCCCTCGAGTCTTTCCCACGAGGCTTTCCCACGAGGCTTTCCCACAGTGCTGTCTCACGTGCACACGTGGTGAGAGTCGATCCTCGGCTTGAACGTCAAGGCAGTGCAGGGAAAACAGGTTCCTCTCGAAAGGACTGACACATCTGGGGGACTCTTGGAATGGTGGCACGACCCTGGAGTTCCTCTCACCTTTCCTGTGGAGAGCGCCTCCTCTTGAGATGCGACGGGAACGCCGGGAATTCTTTCCCTACGAAACAGGGAAAGGATCCCTCATCTCGAGCTAGGAGGCGGAAACGGGGCTCCCCTGGATGTGTGCGGGACCCTCGTGCTTCCTCTCGAGTGGAGACGGGTATGTCGGGGAACTTCTGGACTTGCAGGAAGGGTGTGAAGGACCCTTTGGAAGTTCCAGTGGTTAGATGTGATTAGCCTCGAGAAGCCTCAGCGGAAATGGGCCTCATCTCGCCTGGAGGGCAAAACCTCCTGGATTTTCTCGAGTTGCGGCAGGTGCTCTCGACTTACGACGGGGACCTCAGGGACCCGCTCTGGTGGCCTCAGGAAAGGCCAGTCCCCATGCGAGTTCCTCGGGGGCCTCTCGGGATTCCTCTCCCGTCGATGCCGGGGCCTAAGACCTTGTGTGGAGTCGAGGCCGGAACCTGAGGATTCCTCTCCAGTGCTGACATGGATTTGGGGTACTTCTGGAGTCTCCCCAGGGGAGTCAGTCCTCGTCTCGAATGCGGGCATGCACTTGCGCTTTCCTCCAGAGCGGTAGCAGCAGTGTCACGCAGTCCGCCGCGTGGATCAAAGGATCTATGGTTTTCCCTCGAGTCTTTCCCAGGAGGCTTTCCCACGAGGCTTTCCCACAGGGCTGTCCCACGTGCACACGTGGTGGGAGTCGATCCTCGGCTTGAACGTCAAGGAAGTGCAGGGAAAACAGGTTCCTCTGTAATGGACTGACACATCTGGGGGACTCGTGGAATGGTGGCACGACCCTGGAGTTCCTCTCGCCTTTCCTGTGGAGAGCGCCTCCTCTTGAGATGCGACGGGAACGCCGGGAATTCTTTCCCTACGAAACAGGGAAAGGATCCCTCATCTCGAGCTAGGAGGCGGAAACGGGGCTCCCCTGGATGTGTGCGGGACCCTCGTGCTTCCTCTCGGGTGGAGACGGGTATGTCGGGGAACTTCTTGAGTTGCAGCAATGGTGTGAAGGACCCTTTGAAAATTCCAGTGGTTATATGTGATTAGCCTCGAGAAGCCTCAGTGGAAATGGTCCTCATCTCGCCTGAAGGGCAAAACCTTGGATTTTCTCGAGTTGCGGCAGGTGCTCTCGACTTACGACGGGGACCTCAGGGACCCGCTCTGGTGGCCTCAGGAAAGGCCAGTCCCCATGCGAGTTCCTCGGGGGCCTCTCGGGATTCCTCTCCCGTCGATGCCGGGGCCTAAGACCTTGTGTGGAGTCGGGGCCGGAACCTGAGGATTCCTCTCCAGTGCTGACATGGATCTTGGGGTACTTCTGGAGTCTCCCCAGGGGAGTCAGTCCTCGTCTCGAATGCGGGCATGCACTTGCGCTTTCCTCCAGAGCGGTAGCAGCAGTGTCACGCAGTCCGCCGCGTGGATCAAAGGATCTATGGTTTTCCCTCGAGTCTTTCCCACGAGGCTTTCCCCCGAGGCTTTCCCACAGGGCTGTCCCACGTGCACACTTGGTGGGACTCGATCTTGGGCTTGAAAGTCAAGGCAGTGCAGGGAAATCAGGTTCCTCTGGAATGGACTGACACATCTGGGGGTCTCTTGGAATGGTGACACGACCCTGGAGTTCCTCTCGCCTTTCCTGTGGAGAGCGCCTCCTCTGAGAAGCGACGGGAACGCCGGGAATTCTTTCCCTAGGAAACAGGCAAAGGATCCCTCATCTCGAGCTAGGAGGCCGAAACGGGGCTCCCCTGGATGTGTGCTTGACATCGTGCTTCCTCTCGAGTGGAGACGGGTATGTCGGGGAACTTCTTGAGTTGCAGCAAGGGTGAGAAGGACCCTTTGGATGTTCCAGTGGTTAGATGTGATTAGCCTCGAGAAGCCTCAGCGGAAATGGGCCTCATCTCGCCTGGAGGGCAAAACCTCCTGGATTTTCTCGAGTTGCGGCAGGTGCTCTCGACTTACGACGGGGACCTCAGGGACCCGCTCTGGTGGCCTCAGGAAAGGCCAGTCCCCATGCGAGTTCCTCGGGGGCCTCTCGGGATTCCTCTCCCGTCGATGCCGGGGCCTAAGTCCTTGTGTGGAGTCGGGGCCAGAACCTGAGGATTCCTCTCCATTGCTGACATGGATCTTGGGGTACTTCTGGAGTCTCCCCAGGGGAGTCAGTCCTCGTCTCGAATGCGGGCATGCACTTGCGCTTTCCTCCAGAGCGGTAGCAGCAGTGTCACGCAGTCCGCCGCGTGGATCAAAGGATCTATGGTTTTCCCTCGAGTCTTTCCCACGAGGCTTTCCCACAGGGCTGTCCCACGTGCACACGTGGTGGGAGTCGATCCTCGGCTTGAACGTCAAGGCAGTGCAGGGAAAACAGGTTCCTCTGGAATGGACTGACACATCTGGGGGACTCTTGGAATGGTGGCACGACCCTGGAGTTCCTCTCGCCTTTCCTGTGGAGAGCGCCTCCTCTTGAGATGCGACGGGAACGCCGGGAATTCTTTCCCTACGAAACAGGGAAAGGATCCCTCATCTCGACCTAGGAGGCGGAATCGGGGCTCCCGTGGATGTGGGCGGGACCCTCGGGCTTCCTCTCGAGTGGAGACGGGTATGTCGGGGAACTTCTTGAGTTGCAGCAAGGGTGTGAAGGACCCTTTGGAATTTCCAGTGGTTAGATGTGATTAGCCTCGAGAAGCCTCAGCGGAAATGGGCCTCATCTCCCCTGGAGGGCAAAACCTCCTGGATTTTCTCGAGTTGCGGCAGATGCTCTCGACTTATGACGGGGACCTCAGGGACCCGCTCTGGTGGCCTCAGGAAAGGCCAGTCCCCATGCGAGTTCCTCGGGGGCCTCTCGGGATTCCTCTCCCGTCGATGCCGGGGCCTAAGTCCTTGTGTGCAGTCGGGGCCGGAACCTGAGGATTCCTCTCCAGTGCTGACATGGATCTTGGGGTACTTCTGGAGTCTCCCCAGGGGAGTCAGTCCTCGTCTCGAATGCGGGCATTCACTTGCGCTTTCCTCCAGAGCGGTAGCAGCAGTGTCACGCAGTCCGCCGCGTGGATCAAAGGATCTATGGTTTTCCCTCGAGTCTGTCCCACGAGGCTTTCCCACGAGGCTATCCCACAGGGCTGTCCCACGTGCACACGTGGTGGGACTCGATCTTCGGCTTGAACGTCAAGGCAGTGCAGGGAAAACATGTTCCTATGGAATGGACTGACACATCTGGGGGACTCTTGGAATGGTGGCACGACCCTGGAGTTCCTCTCGACTTTCCTGTGGAGAGCGCCTCCTCCTGAGATGCGACGGGAACGCCGGGAATTCTTTCCCTACGAAACAGGGAAAGGATCCCTCATCTCAAGCTAGGAGGCGGAAACGGGGCTCCCCTGGATGTGTGCCGGACCCCACGAGCTTCCTCTCGAGTGGAGACGGGTATGTCGGGGAACTTCTTGAGTTGCAGCAAGGGTGTGAAGGACCCTTAGGAAGTTCCAGTGGTTAGACGTGTTTGGCCTCGAGAAGCCTCAGCGGAAATGGGCCTCATCTCGCCTGGAGGGCAAAACCTCCTGGATTTTCTCGAGTTGCGGCAGGTGCTCTCGACTTACGACGGGGACCTCAGGGACCCGCTCTGGTGGCCTCAGGATAGGCCAGTCCCCATGCGAGTTCCTCGGGGGCCTCTCGGGATTCCTCTCCCGTCGATGCCGGGGCCTAAGACCTTGTGTGGAGTCGGGGCCGGAACCTGAGGATTCCTCTCCAGTGCTGACATGGATCTTGGGGAATTTCTTGAGTCTCCCCAGGGGAGTCAGTCCTCGTCTCGAATGCGGGCATGCACTTGCGCTTTCCTCCAGAGCGGTAGCAGCAGTGTCACGCAGTCCGCCGCGTGGATCAAAGGATCTATGGTTTTCCCTCGAGTCTTTCCCACGAGGCTTTCCCACGAGGCTTTCCCACAGGGCTGTCCCACGTGCACACGTGGTGGGAGTCGATCCTCGGCTTGAACGTCAAGGCAGTGCAGGAAAACAGGTTCCTCTGGAATGGACTGACCCATCTCGGGGACTCTTGGAATGGTGGCACGACCCTGGAGTTCCTCTCGCCTTTCCTGTGGAGAGCGCCTCCTCTTGAGATGCGACGGGAACGCCGGGAATTCTTTCCCTACGAAACAGGGAAAGGATCCCTCATCTCGAGCTAGGAGGCGGAAACGGGGCACCCCTGGATGTGTGCGGGACCCCACGTGCTTCCTCTCGAGTGGAGACGGGTATGTCGGGGAACTTCTTGAGTTGCAGCAAGGGTGTGAAGGACCCTTTGGAAGTTCCAGTGGTTAGACGTGATTAGCCTCGAGAAGCCTCAGCGGAAATGGGCCTCATCTCGCCTGGAGGGCAAAACCTCCTGGATTTTCTCGAGTTGCGGCAGGTGCTCTCGACTTACGACGGGGACCTCAGGGATCCGCTCTGGTGGCCTCAGGAAAGGCCAGTCCCCATGCGAGTTCCTCGGGGGCCTCTCGGGATTCCTCTCCCGTCGATGCCGGGGCCTAAGACCTTGTGTGGAGTCGGGGCCGGAACCTGAGCATTCGTCTCCAGTGCTGACATGGATCTTGGGGTACTTCTGGAGTCTCCCCAGGGGAGTCAGTCCTCGTCTCGAATGCGGGCATGCACTTGCGCTTTCCTCCAGAGCGGTGGCAGCAGTGTCACGGAGTCCGCCGCGTGAATCAAAGGATCTATGGTTTTCCCTCGAGTCTTTCCCACGAGGCTTTCCCACGAGGCTTTCCCACAGGGCTGTCCCACGTGCACACGTGGTGGGAGTCGATCCTCGGCTTGAACGTCAAGGCAGTGCGGGGAAAACAGTTTCCTCTGGAATGGACTGACACATCTGGGGGACTCTTGGAATGGTGGCACGACCCTGGAGTTCCTCTCTCCTTTCCTGTGGAGAGCTCCTCCTCTTGAGATGCGACGGGAAAGCCGGGAATTCTTTCCCTATGAAACAGGGAAAGGATCCCTCATCTCGAGCTAGGAGGCGGAAACGGGGCTCCCCTGGATGTGTGCGGGACCCCACGTGCTTCCTCTCGAGTGGAGACGGGTATGTTGCGGAACTGCTTGAGTTGCAGCAAGGGTGTGAAGGACCCTTTGGAAGTTCCAGTGGTTAGATGTGATTAGCCTCGAGAAGCCTCAGCTGAAATGGGCCTCATCTCGCCTGGAGGGCAAAACCTCCTGGATTTTCTCGAGTTGCGGCAGGTGCTCTCGACTTACGACGGGGACCTCAGGGACCCGCTCTGGAGGCCTCAGGAAAGGCCAGTCCCCATGCGAGTTCCTCGGGGGCCTCTCGGGATTCCTCTCCAGTCGATGCCGGGGCCTAAGAACTTGTGTGGAGTCGGGGCCGGAACCTGAGGATTCCTCTCCAGTGCTGACATGGATCTTGGGGTACTTCTGGAGTCTCCCCAGGGGAGTCAGTCCTCGTCTCGAATGCGGGCATGCACTTGCGCTTTCCTCCAGAGTGGTAGCAGCAGTGTCACGCAGTCCGCCGCGTGGATGAAAGGATCTATGGTTTTCCCTCGAGTCTTTCCCACGAGGCTTTCCCACGAGGCTTTCCCACAGGGCTGTCCCACGTGCACACGTGGTGGGAGTCGATCCTCGGCTTGAACGTCAAGACAGTGCGGGGAAACCGGTTCCTCTGGAATGGACTGACACATCTGGGGTACTCTTGGAATGGTGGCACGACCCTGGAGTTCCTCTCGCCTTTCCTGTGGAGAGCGCCTCCTCTTGAGATGCGACGGGAACGCCGGGAATTCTTTCCCTACGAAACAGGGAAAGGATCGCTCATCTCGAGCTAGGAGGCGGAAACGGGGCTCCCATGGATGTGTGCGGGACCCCACGTGCTTCCTCTCGAGTGGAGTCGGGAAAGTTGCGGAACTGCTTGAGTTGCAGCAAGGGTGTGAAGGACCCTTTGGAAGTTCCAGTGGTTAGATGTGATTAGCCTCGAGAAGCCTCAGCGGAAATGGGCCTCATCTCGCCTGGAGGGCAACACCTCGTGGATTTTCTCGAGTTGCGGAAGGTGCTCTCGACTTATGACGTGGACCTCAGGGACCCGCTCTGGTGGCCTCAGGAACGGCCAGTCCCCATGCGAGTTCCTCGGGGGCGTCTCGGGATTCCTCTCCCTTCGATGCCGGGGCCTAAGACCTTGTGTGGAGTCGGGGCCGGAACCTGCGGATTCCTCACCAGTGCTGACATGGATCTTGGGGTAATTCTGGAGTCTCCCCAGGGGAGTCAGTCCTCGTCTCGAATGCGGGCATGCACTTGTGCTTTCCTCCAGAGCGGTAGCAGCAGTGTCACGCAGTCCGCAGCGTGGATCAAAGGATCTATGCTTTTCCCTCGAGTCTTTCCCACGAGGCTTTCCCACGAGGCTTTCCCACAGGGCTGTCCCACGTGCACACGTGGTGGGAGTCGATCCTCGGCTTGAACGTCAAGGCAGTGCAGGGAAAACAGGTTCTTCTGGAATGGACTGACCCATCTGGGGGACTCTTGGAATGGTGGCACGACCCTGGTGTTCCTCTCGCCTTTCCTGTGGAGAGCGCCTCCTCTTGAGATGCGACGGGAACGCCGGGAATTCTTTCCCTACGAGACAGGGAAAGGATCCCTCATCTCGAGCTAGGAGGCGGAAACGGGGCTCCCCTGGATGTGTGCGGGACCTTCGTTCTTCCTCTCGAGTGGACACGGGTATGTCGGGGAACTTCTTGAGTTGCAGCAAGGGTGTGAAGGACCCTTAGGAAGTTCCAGTGGTTAGACGTGATTAGCCTCGAGAAGCCTCAGGGGAAATGGGCCTCATCTCGCCTGGAGGGCAAAACCTCCTGGATTTTCTCTAGTTGCGGCAGGTGCTCTCGACTTACGACGAGGACCTCAGGGACCCGCTCTGGTGGCCTCAGGAAAGGCCAGTCCCCATGCGAGTTCCTCGGGGGCCTCTCGGGATTCCTCTCCCGTCGATGCCGGGGACTAAGACCTTGTGTGGATTCGGGGCTGGAACCTGAGGATTCCTCTCCAGTGCTGACATGGATCTTGGGGTACTTCTGGAGTCTCCCCAGGGGAGTCAGTCCTCGTCTCGAATGCGGGCCTGCACTTGCGCTTTATCCAGAGCGGTAGCAGCAGGGTCACGCAGTCCGCCGCGTGGATCAAAGGATTTATGGTTTTCCCTCGAGTCTTTCCCACGAGGCTTTCCCACGAGGCTTTCCCACAGGGCTGTCCCACGTGCACACGTGGTGGGAGTCGATCCTCGGCTTGAACGTCAAGGCAGTGCAGGGAAAACAGTTTCCTCTTTAATGGACTGACACATCTGGGTGTCTCTTGGAATGCTGGCACGACACTGGAGTTCCTCTCGCCTTTCCTGTGGAGAGCGCCTCCTCTTGAGATGCGACGGGAACGCCGGGAATTCTTTCGCTACGAAACAGGGAAAGGATCCCTCATCTCGAGCTAGGAGGCGGAAACGGTGCTCCCCTGGATGAGTGCATGACCCCACGTGCTTCCTCTCGAGTTGAGACGGGTATGTCGGAGAACTTCTTGAGTTGCAGCAAGGGTGTGAAGGACCCTTTGGAAGTTCCAGTGGTTAGATGTGATTAGCCTCGAGAAGACTCAGCTGAAATGGGCCTCATCTCGCCTGGAGGGCAAAACCTCCTGGATTTTCTCGAGTTGCGGCAGGTGCTCTCAATTTACGACAGGGACCTCAGGGACCCGCTCTGGTGGCCTCAGGAAAGGCCAGTCCCCATGCGAGTTCCTCGGGGGCCTCTCGGGATTCCTCTCCCTTCGATGCCGGGGCCTAAGACCTTGTGTGGAGTCGGGGCCGGAACCTGAGGATTCCTCTCCAGTGCTGACATGGATCTTGGGGTACTTCTGGAGTCTCCCCAGGGGAGTCAGTCCTCGTCTCGAATGCGGGCATGCACTTGCGCTTTCCTCCAGAGGGATAGCAGCAGTGTCACGCAGTCCGCTGCGTGGATCAAAGGATCTATGGTTTTCCCTCGAGTCTTTCCCACGAGGCTTTCCCACGAGGCTTTCCCACAGGGCTGTCCCACGTGCACACGTGGTGGGAGTCGATCCTCGGCTTGAACGTCAAGGCAGTACAGGGAAAACAGGTTCCTCTGGAATGGACTGACACATCTGGGGTCTCTTCGAATGGTGGTACGACCCTGGAGTTCCTCTCGACTTTCCTGTGGAGAGCGCCTCCTCTTGAGATGCGACGGGAACGCCGGGAATTCTTTCCCTACGAAACAGGGAAAGGATCCCTCATCTCGAGCTAGGAGGTGGAAACGGGGCTCCCCTGGATGTGTGCGGGACCCTCGAGCTTCCTATCGAGTGGAAACGGGTATGTCGGGGAACTTCTTGAGTTGCAGCAAGGGTGTGCAGGACCCTTTGAAAGTTCCAGTGGTTAGATGTGATTAGCCTCGAGAAGCCTCAGCGGAAATGGGCCTCATCTCGCCTGGAGGGCAAAACCTCCTGGATTTTCTCGAGTTGCGGCAGGTGCTCTCGACTTACGACGGGGACCTCAGGGACCCGCTCTGGTGGCCTCAGGAAAGGCCAGTCCCCATGCGAGTTCCTCGGGGGCCTCTCGGGATTCCTCTCCCGTCGATGCCGGGGCCTAAGACCTTGTGTGGAGTCGGGGCCGGAACCTGAGGATTCCTCTCCAGTGCTGACATGGATCTTGGGGTACTTCTGGAGTCTCCCCAGGGGAGTCAGTCCTCGTCTCGAATGCGGGCATGCACTTGCGCTTTCCTCCAGAGCGGTAGCAGCAGTGTCACGCAGTCCGCCGCGTGGATCAAAGGATCTATGGTTTTCCCTCGAGTCTTTCCCAGGAGGCTTTCCCACGAGGCTTTCCCACAGGGCTGTCCCACGTGCACACGTGGTGGGAGTCGATCCTCGGCTTGAACGTCAAGGCAGTGCAGGGAAAACAGGTTCCTCTGTAATGGACTGACACATATGGGGGACTCGTGGAATGGTGGCACGACCCTGGAGTTCCTCTCGCCTTTCCTGTGGAGAGCGCCTCCTCTTGAGATGCGACGGGAACGCCGGGAATTCTTTCCCTACGAAACAGTGAAAGGATCCCTCATCTCGAGCTAGGAGGCGGATACGGGGCTCCCCTGGATGTGTGCGGGACCCTCGTGCTTCCTCTCGAGTGGAGACGGGTATGTCGGGGAACTTCTTGAGTTGCAGCAAGGGTGTGAAGGACCCTTTGAAAGTTCCAGTGGTTAGATGTGAATAGCCTCGAGAAGCCTCAGCGGAAATGGGCCTCATCTCGCCTGGAGGGCAAAACCTCCTGGATTTTCTCGAGTTGCGGCAGGTGCTCTCGACTTACGACGGGGACCTCAGGGACCCGCTCTGGTGGCCTCAGGAAAGGCCAGTCCCCATGCGAGTTCCTCGGGGGCCTCTCGGGATTCCTCTCCCGTCGATGCCGGGGCCTAAGACCTTGTGTGGAGTCGGGGCCGGAACCTGAGGATTCCTCTCCAGTGCTGACATGGATCTTGGGCTACTTCTGGAGTCTCCCCAGGGGAGTCAGTCCTCGTCTCGAATGCGGGCATGCACTTGCGCTTTCCTCCAGAGCGGTAGCAGCAGTGTCACGCAGTCCGCCGCGTGGATCAAAGGATTTATGGTTTTCCCTCGAGTCTTTCCCACGAGGCTTTCCCACGAGGCTTTCCCACAGTGCTGTCCCACGTGCACACGTGGTGAGAGTCGATCCTCGGCTTGAACGTCAAGGCAGTGCAGGGAAAACAGGTTCCTCTGGAAAGGACTGACACATCTGGGGGACTCTTGGAATGGTGGCACGACCCTGGAGTTCCTCTCACCTTTCCTGTGGAGAGCGCCTCCTCTTGAGATGCGACGGGAACGCCGGGAATTCGTTCCCTACGAAACAGGGAAAGGATCCCTCATCTCGAGCTAGGAGGCGGAAACGGGGCTCCCCTGGATGTGTGCTGGACCCTCGTGCTTCCTATCGAGTGGAGACGGGTATGTCGGGGAACTTCTGGACTTGCAGGAAGGGTGTGAAGGACCCTTTGTAAGTTCCAGTGGTTAGATGTGATTAGCCTCGAGAAGCCTCAGCGGAAATGGGCCTCATCTCCCCTGGAGGGCAAAACCTCCTGGATTTTCTCGAGTTGCGGCAGGTGCTCTCGACTTACGACGGGGACCTCAGGGTCCCGCTCTGGTGGCCTCAGGAAAGGCCAGTCCCCATGCGAGTTCCTCGGGGGCCTCTCGGGATTCCTCTCCCGTCGATGCCGGGGCCTAAGACCTTGTGTGGAGTCGAGGCCGGAACCTGAGGATTCCTCTCCAGTGCTGACATGGATCTTGGGGTACTTCTGGAGTCTCCCCAGGGGAGTCAGTCCTCGTCTCGAATGCGGGCATGCACTTGCGCTTTCCTCCAGAGCGGTAGCAGCAGTGTCACGCAGTCCGCCGCGTGGATCAAAGGATCTATGGTTTTCCCTCGAGTCTTTCCCAGGAGGCTTTCCCACGGGGCTTTCCCACAGGGCTGTCCCACGTGCACACGTGGTGGGAGTCGATCCTCGGCTTGAACGACAAGGAAGTGCAGGGAAAACAGTTTCCTCTGTAATGGACTGACACATCTGGGGGACTCGTGGAATGGTGGCACGACCCTGGAGTTCCTCTCGCCTTTCCTGTGGAGAGTGCCTCCTCTTGAGATGCGACGGGAACGCCGGGAATTCTTTCCCTACGAAACAGGGAAAGGATCCCTCATCTCGAGCTAGGAGGCGGATACGGGGCTCCCCTGGATGTGTGCGGGACCCTCGTGCTTCCTCTCGGGTGGAGACGGGTATGTCGGGGAACTTCTTGAGTTGCAGCAATGGTGTGAAGGACCCTTTGAAAGTTCCAGTGGTTATATGTGATTAGCCTCGAGAAGCCTCAGTGGAAATGGTCCTCATCTCGCCTGGAGGGCAAAACCTTGGATTTTCTCGAGTTGCGGCAGGTGCTCTCGACTTACGACGGGGACCTCAGGGACCCGCTCTGCTGGCCTCAGGAAAGGCCAGTCCCCATGCGAGTTCCTCGGGGGCCTCTCGGGATTCCTCTCCCGTCGATGCCGGGGCCTAAGACCTTGTGTGGAGTCGGGGCCGGAACCTGAGGATTCCTCTCCAGTGCTGACATGGATCTTGGGGTACTTCTGGAGTCTCCCCAGGGGAGTCAGTCCTCGTCTCGAATGCGGGCATGCACTTGCGCTTTCCTCCAGAGCGGTAGCAGCAGTGTCACGCAGTCCGCCGCGTGGATCAAAGGATCTATGGTTTTCCCTCGAGTCTTTCCCACGAGGTTTTCCCACGAGGCTTTCCCACAGGGCTGTCCCACGTGCACACGTGGTGAGCGTCGATCCTCGGCTTGAATGTCAAGGCAGTGCAGGGAAAACAGGTTCCTCTGGAAAGGACTGACACATCTGGGGGACTCTTGGAATGGTGGCACGACCCTGGAGTTCCTCTCGCCTTTCCTGTGGAGAGCGCCTCCTCTTGAGATGCGACGGGAACTCCGGGAAATCTTTCCCTACGAAACAGGGAAAGGATCCCTCATCTCGAGCTAGGAGGCGGAAACCGGGCTCCCCTGGATGTCTGCGGGACCCTCGTGCTTCCTCTCAAGTGGAGACGGGTATGTCGGGGAACTTCTGGACTTGCAGCAAGGGTGTGAAGGACCCTTTGGAAGTTCCAGTGGTTAGATGTGATTAGCCTCGAGAAGCCTCAGCGGAAATGGGCCTCATCTCGCCTGGAGGGCAAAACTTCCTGGATTTTCTCGAGTAGCGGCAGGTGCTCTCGACATACGACGGGGACCTCAGGGACCCGCTCTGGTGGCCTCAGGAAAGGCCAGTCCCCATGCGAGTTCCTCGTGGGCCTCTCGGGATTCCTCTCCCGTCGATGCCGGGGCCTAGGACCTTGTGTGGAGTCGGGGCCGGAACCTGAGGATTCCTCTCCAGTGCTGACATGGATCTTGGGGTACTTCTGGAGTCTCCCCAGGGGAGTCAGTCCTCGTCTCGAATGCGGGCATGCACTTGTGCTTTCCTCCAGAGCGGTAGCAGCAGTGTCACGCAGTCCGCCGCGTGGATCAAAGGATCTATGGTTTTCCCTCGAGTCTTTCCCACGAGGCTTTCCCACGAGGCTTTCCCACAGGGCTGTACCACGTGCACACGTGGTGGGACTCGATCCTCGGCTTGAACGTCAAGGCAGTGCAGGGAAAACAGGTTCCTCTGGAATGGACTGACACATCTGGGGGACTCTTGCAATGGTGACACGACCCTGGAGTTCCTCTCGCCTTTCCTGTGGAGAGTGCCTCCTCTTGAGATGCGACGGGAACGCCCGGAATTCTTTCCCTACGAAACAGGGAAAGGATCCCTCATCTCGAGCTAGGAAGCGGAAACGGGGCTCCCCTGGATGTGTGCTGGACCCTCGTGCTTCCTCTCGAGTGGAGACGGGTATGTCGCGGAACTGCTTGAGTTGCAGCAAGGGTGTGAAGGACCCTTTGGAAGTTCCAGTGGTTAGATGTGATTAGCCTCGAGAAGCCTCATCGGAAATGGGCCTCATCTCGCCTGGAGGGCAAAACCTCCTGAATTTTCTCGAGTTGCGGCAGGTGCTCTCGACTTTCGAACGGGACCTCAGGGACCCGCTCTGGTGGCCTCAGGAAAGGCCAGTCCCCATGCGAGTTCCTCGGGGCCTCTCGGGATTCCTCTCCCGTCGATGCCGGGGCCTAAGACCTTGTGTGGAGTCGGGGCCGGATCCTGAGGATTCCTCTCCAGTGCTGACATGGATCTTGGGGTACTTCTGGAGTCTCCCCAGGGGAGTCAGTCCTCGTCTCGAATGCGGGCATGCACTTGCGCTTTCCTCCACAGCGGTAGCAGCAGTGTCACGCAGTCCGCCGCGTGGATCAAAGGATCTATGGTTTTCCCTCGAGTCTTTCCCACGAGGCTTTCCCACGAGGCTTTCCCACAGGGCTGTCCCACGTGCACACGTGGTGGGAGTCGATCCTCGGCTTGAACGTCAAGGCAGTGCAGGGAAAACAGCTTCCTCTGTAATGGACTGACACATCTGGGGGTCTCTTGGAATGGTGGCACGACCCTGGAGTTCCTCTCGCCTTTCCTGTGGAGAGCGCCTCCTCTTGAGATGCGACGGGAACGCCGGGAATTCTTTCCCTACGAATCAGGGAAAGGATCCCTCATCTCGAGCTAGGAGGCGGAAACGGGGCTCCCCTGGATGTGTGCGGGACCCCACGTGCTTCCTCTCGAGTGCAAACGGGTATGTCGGGGAACTTCTTGAGTTGCAGCAAGGGTGTGAAGGACCCTTTGGATGTTCCAGTGGTTAGATGTGATTAGCCTCGAGAAGCCTCAGCGGAAATGGGCCTCATCTCGCCTGGAGGGCAAAACCTCCTGGATTTTCTCGAGTTGCGGCAGGTGCTCTCGACTTACGACGGGGACCTCAGGGACCCGCTCTGATGGCCTCAGGAAAGGCCAGTCCCCATGCGAGTTCCTCGGGGGCCTCTCGGGATTCCTCTCCCGTCGGTGCCGGGGCCTAAGACCTTGTGTGGAGTCGGGGCTGGAACCTGAGGATTCCTCTCCAGTGCTGACATGGATCTTGGGGTACTTCTGGAGTCACCCCAGGGGAGTCAGTCCTCGTCTCGAATGCGGGCATGCACTTGCGCTTTCCTCCAGAGCGGTAGCAGCAGTGTCAGGCAGTCTACCGCGTGGATCAAAGGATCTATGTTTTTCCCTCGAGTCTTTCCCACGAGGCTTTCCCACGATTCTTTCCCACAGGGCTGTCCCACGTGCACACGTGGTGGGAGTCGATCCTCGGCTTGAACGTCAAGGCAGTGCAGGGAAAACAGGTTCCTCTGGAATGGACTGACACATCTGGGGGACTCTTGGAATGGTGGCACGACCCTGG
This sequence comes from Ovis canadensis, assembly GCF_042477335.2. NCBI lineage: Eukaryota > Metazoa > Chordata > Mammalia > Artiodactyla > Bovidae > Ovis > Ovis canadensis. Next base: position 12,222,702 of record NC_091258.1, read on the forward strand.
AGTTCCTCTCGACTTTCCTGTGGAGAGCGCCTCCTTTTGAGATGCGACGGGAACGCCGGGAATTCTTTCCCTACGAAACAGGGAAAGGATCCCTCATCTCGAGCTAGGAGGCGGAAACGGGGCTCCCCTGGATGTGTGCGGGACCCCACTTGCTTCCTCTCGAGTGGAGACGGGTATGTCGGGGAACTTCTTGAGTTGCAGCAAGGGTGTGAAGGACCCTTTGGAAGTTCCAGTGGTTAGATGTGATTAGCCTCGAGAAGCCTCAGCGGAAATGGGCCTCATCTTGCCTGGAAGGCAAAACCTCCTGGATTTCCTCGAGTTGCGGCAGGTGCTCTCGACTTACGACGGGGACCTCAGGGACCCGCTCTGGTGGCCTCAGGAAAGGCCAGTCCCCATGCGAGTTCCTCGGGGGCCTCTCGGGATTCCTCTCCCGTCGATGCCGGGGCCTAAGACCTTGTGTGGAGTCGGGGCCGGAACCTGAGGATTCCTCTCCAGTGCTGACATGGATCTTGGGCTACTTCTGGAGTCTCCCCAGGGGAGTCAGTCCTCGTCTCGAATGCGGGCATGCACTTGCGCTTTCCTCCAGAGCGGTAGCAGCAGTGTCACGCAGTCCGCCGCGTGGATCAAAGGATCTATGTTTTTCCCTCGAGTCTTTCCCACGAGGCTTTCCCACGAGGCTTTCCCACAGTGCTGTCTCACGTGCACACGTGGTGAGAGTCGATCCTCGGCTTGAACGTCAAGGCAGTGCAGGGAAAACAGGTTCCTCTCGAAAGGACTGACACATCTGGGGGACTCTTGGAATGGTGGCACGACCCTGGAGTTCCTCTCACCTTTCCTGTGGAGAGCGCCTCCTCTTGAGATGCGACGGGAACGCCGGGAATTCTTTCCCTACGAAACAGGGAAAGGATCCCTCATCTCGAGCTAGGAGGCGGAAACGGGGCTCCCCTGGATGTGTGCGGGACCCTCGTGCTTCCTCTCGAGTGGAGACGGGCATGTCGGGGAACTTCTGGACTTGCAGGAAGGGTGTGAAGGACCCTTTGGAAGTTCCAGTGGTTAGATGTGATTAGCCTCGAGAAGCCTCAGCGGAAATGGGCCTCATCTCGCCTGGAGGGCAAAACCTCCTGGATTTTCTCGAGTTGCGGCAGGTGCTCTCGACTTACGACGGGGACCTCAGGGACCCGCTCTGGTGGCCTCAGGAAAGGCCAGTCCCCATGCGAGTTCCTCGGGGGCCTCTCGGGATTCCTCTCCCGTCGATGCCGGGGCCTAAGACCTTGTGTGGAGTCGAGGCCGGAACCTGAGGATTCCTCTCCAGTGCTGACATGGATTTGGGGTACTTCTGGAGTCTCCCCAGGGGAGTCAGTCCTCGTCTCGAATGCGGGCATGCACTTGCGCTTTCCTCCAGAGCGGTAGCAGCAGTGTCACGCAGTCCGCCGCGTGGATCAAAGGATCTATGGTTTTCCCTCGAGTCTTTCCCAGGAGGCTTTCCCACGAGGCTTTCCCACAGGGCTGTCCCACGTGCACACGTGGTGGGAGTCGATCCTCGGCTTGAACGTCAAGGAAGTGCAGGGAAAACAGGTTCCTCTGTAATGGACTGACACATCTGGGGGACTCGTGGAATGGTGGCACGACCCTGGAGTTCCTCTCGCCTTTCCTGTGGAGAGCGCCTCCTCTTGAGATGCGACGGGAACGCCGGGAATTCTTTCCCTACGAAACAGGGAAAGGATCCCTCATCTCGAGCTAGGAGGCGGAAACGGGGCTCCCCTGGATGTGTGCGGGACCCTCGTGCTTCCTCTCGGGTGGAGACGGGTATGTCGGGGAACTTCTTGAGTTGCAGCAATGGTGTGAAGGACCCTTTGAAAATTCCAGTGGTTATATGTGATTAGCCTCGAGAAGCCTCAGTGGAAATGGTCCTCATCTCGCCTGAAGGGCAAAACCTTGGATTTTCTCGAGTTGCGGCAGGTGCTCTCGACTTACGACGGGGACCTCAGGGACCCGCTCTGGTGGCCTCAGGAAAGGCCAGTCCCCATGCGAGTTCCTCGGGGGCCTCTCGGGATTCCTCTCCCGTCGATGCCGGGGCCTAAGACCTTGTGTGGAGTCGGGGCCGGAACCTGAGGATTCCTCTCCAGTGCTGACATGGATCTTGGGGTACTTCTGGAGTCTCCCCAGGGGAGTCAGTCCTCGTCTCGAATGCGGGCATGCACTTGCGCTTTCCTCCAGAGCGGTAGCAGCAGTGTCACGCAGTCCGCCGCGTGGATCAAAGGATCTATGGTTTTCCCTCGAGTCTTTCCCACGAGGCTTTCCCCCGAGGCTTTCCCACAGGGCTGTCCCACGTGCACACTTGGTGGGACTCGATCTTGGGCTTGAAAGTCAAGGCAGTGCAGGGAAATCAGGTTCCTCTGGAATGGACTGACACATCTGGGGGTCTCTTGGAATGGTGACACGACCCTGGAGTTCCTCTCGCCTTTCCTGTGGAGAGCGCCTCCTCTGAGAAGCGACGGGAACGCCGGGAATTCTTTCCCTAGGAAACAGGCAAAGGATCCCTCATCTCGAGCTAGGAGGCCGAAACGGGGCTCCCCTGGATGTGTGCTTGACACTCGTGCTTCCTCTCGAGTGGAGACGGGTATGTCGGGGAACTTCTTGAGTTGCAGCAAGGGTGAGAAGGACCCTTTGGATGTTCCAGTGGTTAGATGTGATTAGCCTCGAGAAGCCTCAGCGGAAATGGGCCTCATCTCGCCTGGAGGGCAAAACCTCCTGGATTTTCTCGAGTTGCGGCAGGTGCTCTCGACTTACGACGGGGACCTCAGGGACCCGCTCTGGTGGCCTCAGGAAAGGCCAGTCCCCATGCGAGTTCCTCGGGGGCCTCTCGGGATTCCTCTCCCGTCGATGCCGGGGCCTAAGTCCTTGTGTGGAGTCGGGGCCAGAACCTGAGGATTCCTCTCCATTGCTGACATGGATCTTGGGGTACTTCTGGAGTCTCCCCAGGGGAGTCAGTCCTCGTCTCGAATGCGGGCATGCACTTGCGCTTTCCTCCAGAGCGGTAGCAGCAGTGTCACGCAGTCCGCCGCGTGGATCAAAGGATCTATGGTTTTCCCTCGAGTCTTTCCCACGAGGCTTTCCCACAGGGCTGTCCCACGTGCACACGTGGTGGGAGTCGATCCTCGGCTTGAACGTCAAGGCAGTGCAGGGAAAACAGGTTCCTCTGGAATGGACTGACACATCTGGGGGACTCTTGGAATGGTGGCACGACCCTGGAGTTCCTCTCGCCTTTCCTGTGGAGAGCGCCTCCTCTTGAGATGCGACGGGAACGCCGGGAATTCTTTCCCTACGAAACAGGGAAAGGATCCCTCATCTCGACCTAGGAGGCGGAAACGGGGCTCCCGTGGATGTGGGCGGGACCCTCGGGCTTCCTCTCGAGTGGAGACGGGTATGTCGGGGAACTTCTTGAGTTGCAGCAAGGGTGTGAAGGACCCTTTGGAATTTCCAGTGGTTAGATGTGATTAGCCTCGAGAAGCCTCAGCGGAAATGGGCCTCATCTCCCCTGGAGGGCAAAACCTCCTGGATTTTCTCGAGTTGCGGCAGATGCTCTCGACTTATGACGGGGACCTCAGGGAACTGCTCTGGTGGCCTCAGGAAAGGCCAGTCCCCATGCGAGTTCCTCGGGGGCCTCTCGGGATTCCTCTCCCGTCGATGCCGGGGCCTAAGTCCTTGTGTGCAGTCGGGGCCGGAACCTGAGGATTCCTCTCCAGTGCTGACATGGATCTTGGGGTACTTCTGGAGTCTCCCCAGGGGAGTCAGTCCTCGTCTCGAATGCGGGCATTCACTTGCGCTTTCCTCCAGAGCGGTAGCAGCAGTGTCACGCAGTCCGCCGCGTGGATCAAAGGATCTATGGTTTTCCCTCGAGTCTGTCCCACGAGGCTTTCCCACGAGGCTATCCCACAGGGCTGTCCCACGTGCACACGTGGTGGGACTCGATCTTCGGCTTGAACGTCAAGGCAGTGCAGGGAAAACATGTTCCTATGGAATGGACTGACACATCTGGGGGACTCTTGGAATGGTGGCACGACCCTGGAGTTCCTCTCGACTTTCCTGTGGAGAGCGCCTCCTCCTGAGATGCGACGGGAACGCCGGGAATTCTTTCCCTACGAAACAGGGAAAGGATCCCTCATCTCAAGCTAGGAGGCGGAAACGGGGCTCCCCTGGATGTGTGCCGGACCCCACGAGCTTCCTCTCGAGTGGAGACGGGTATGTCGGGGAACTTCTTGAGTTGCAGCAAGGGTGTGAAGGACCCTTAGGAAGTTCCAGTGGTTAGACGTGTTTGGCCTCGAGAAGCCTCAGCGGAAATGGGCCTCATCTCGCCTGGAGGGCAAAACCTCCTGGATTTTCTCGAGTTGCGGCAGGTGCTCTCGACTTACGACGGGGACCTCAGGGACCCGCTCTGGTGGCCTCAGGATAGGCCAGTCCCCATGCGAGTTCCTCGGGGGCCTCTCGGGATTCCTCTCCCGTCGATGCCGGGGCCTAAGACCTTGTGTGGAGTCGGGGCCGGAACCTGAGGATTCCTCTCCAGTGCTGACATGGATCTTGGGGAATTTCTTGAGTCTCCCCAGGGGAGTCAGTCCTCGTCTCGAATGCGGGCATGCACTTGCGCTTTCCTCCAGAGCGGTAGCAGCAGTGTCACGCAGTCCGCCGCGTGGATCAAAGGATCTATGGTTTTCCCTCGAGTCTTTCCCACGAGGCTTTCCCACGAGGCTTTCCCACAGGGCTGTCCCACGTGCACACGTGGTGGGAGTCGATCCTCGGCTTGAACGTCAAGGCAGTGCAGGAAAACAGGTTCCTCTGGAATGGACTGACCCATCTCGGGGACTCTTGGAATGGTGGCACGACCCTGGAGTTCCTCTCGCCTTTCCTGTGGAGAGCGCCTCCTCTTGAGATGCGACGGGAACGCCGGGAATTCTTTCCCTACGAAACAGGGAAAGGATCCCTCATCTCGAGCTAGGAGGCGGAAACGGGGCACCCCTGGATGTGTGCGGGACCCCACGTGCTTCCTCTCGAGTGGAGACGGGTATGTCGGGGAACTTCTTGAGTTGCAGCAAGGGTGTGAAGGACCCTTTGGAAGTTCCAGTGGTTAGACGTGATTAGCCTCGAGAAGCCTCAGCGGAAATGGGCCTCATCTCGCCTGGAGGGCAAAACCTCCTGGATTTTCTCGAGTTGCGGCAGGTGCTCTCGACTTACGACGGGGACCTCAGGGACCCGCTCTGGTGGCCTCAGGAAAGGCCAGTCCCCATGCGAGTTCCTCGGGGGCCTCTCGGGATTCCTCTCCCGTCGATGCCGGGGCCTAAGACCTTGTGTGGAGTCGGGGCCGGAACCTGAGGATTCCTCTCCAGTGCTGACATGGATCTTGGGCTACTTCTGGAGTCTCCCCAGGGGAGTCAGTCCTCGTCTCGAATGCGGGCATGCACTTGCGCTTTCCTCCAGAGCGGTAGCAGCAGTGTCACGCAGTCCGCCGCGTGTATCAAAGGATCTATGGTTTTCCCTCGAGTCTTTCCCACGAGGCTTTCCCACGAGGCTTTCCCACAGTGCTGTCCCACGTGCACACGTGGTGAGAGTCGATCCTCGGCTTGAACGTCAAGGCAGTGCAGGGAAAACAGGTTCCTCTGGAAAGGACTGACACATCTGGGGGACTCTTGGAATGGTGGCACGACCCTGGAGTTCCTCTCACCTTTCCTGTGGAGAGCGCCTCCTCTTGAGATGCGACGGGAACGCCGGGAATTCGTTCCCTACGAAACAGGGAAAGGATCCCTCATCTCGAGCTAGGAGGCGGAAACGGGGCTCCCCTGGATGTGTGCTGGACCCTCGTGCTTCCTATCGAGTGGAGACGGGTATGTCGGGGAACTTCTGGACTTGCAGGAAGGGTGTGAAGGACCCTTTGTAAGTTCCAGTGGTTAGATGTGATTAGCCTCGAGAAGCCTCAGCGGAAATGGGCCTCATCTCCCCTGGAGGGCAAAACCTCCTGGATTTTCTCGAGTTGCGGCAGGTGCTCTCGACTTACGACGGGGACCTCAGGGTCCCGCTCTGGTGGCCTCAGGAAAGGCCAGTTCCCATGCGAGTTCCTCGGGGGCCTCTCGGGATTCCTCTCCCGTCGATGCCGGGGCCTAAGACCTTGTGTGGATTCGAGGCCGGAACCTGAGGATTCCTCTCCAGTGCTGACATGGATCTTGGGGTACTTCTGGAGTCTCCCCAGGGGAGTCAGTCCTCGTCTCGAATGCGGGCATGCACTTGCGCTTTCCTCCAGAGCGGTAGCAGCAGTGTCACGCAGTCCGCCGCGTGGATCAAAGGATCTATGGTTTTCCCTCGAGTCTTTCCCAGGAGGCTTTCCCACGGGGCTTTCCCACAGGGCTGTCCCACGTGCACACGTGGTGGGAGTCGATCCTCGGCTTGAACGACAAGGAAGTGCAGGGAAAACAGTTTCCTCTGTAATGGACTGACACATCTGGGGGACTCGTGGAATGGTGGCACGACCCTGGAGTTCCTCTCGCCTTTCCTGTGGAGAGTGCCTCCTCTTGAGATGCGACGGGAACGCCGGGAATTCTTTCCCTACGAAACAGGGAAAGGATCCCTCATCTCGAGCTAGGAGGCGGATACGGGGCTCCCCTGGATGTGTGCGGGACCCTCGTGCTTCCTCTCGGGTGGAGACGGGTATGTCGGGGAACTTCTTGAGTTGCAGCAATGGTGTGAAGGACCCTTTGAAAGTTCCAGTGGTTATATGTGATTAGCCTCGAGAAGCCTCAGTGGAAATGGTCCTCATCTCGCCTGGAGGGCAAAACCTTGGATTTTCTCGAGTTGCGGCAGGTGCTCTCGACTTACGACGGGGACCTCAGGGACCCGCTCTGCTGGCCTCAGGAAAGGCCAGTCCCCATGCGAGTTCCTCGGGGGCCTCTCGGGATTCCTCTCCCGTCGATGCCGGGGCCTAAGACCTTGTGTGGAGTCGGGGCCGGAACCTGAGGATTCCTCTCCAGTGCTGACATGGATCTTGGGGTACTTCTGGAGTCTCCCCAGGGGAGTCAGTCCTCGTCTCGAATGCGGGCATGCACTTGCGCTTTCCTCCAGAGCGGTAGCAGCAGTGTCACGCAGTCCGCCGCGTGGATCAAAGGATCTATGGTTTTCCCTCGAGTCTTTCCCACGAGGTTTTCCCACGAGGCTTTCCCACAGGGCTGTCCCACGTGCACACGTGGTGAGCGTCGATCCTCGGCTTGAATGTCAAGGCAGTGCAGGGAAAACAGGTTCCTCTGGAAAGGACTGACACATCTGGGGGACTCTTGGAATGGTGGCACGACCCTGGAGTTCCTCTCGCCTTTCCTGTGGAGAGCGCCTCCTCTTGAGATGCGACGGGAACTCCGGGAAATCTTTCCCTACGAAACAGGGAAAGGATCCCTCATCTCGAGCTAGGAGGCGGAAACCGGGCTCCCCTGGATGTCTGCGGGACCCTCGTGCTTCCTCTCAAGTGGAGACGGGTATGTCGGGGAACTTCTGGACTTGCAGCAAGGGTGTGAAGGACCCTTTGGAAGTTCCAGTGGTTAGATGTGATTAGCCTCGAGAAGCCTCAGCGGAAATGGGCCTCATCTCGCCTGGAGGGCAAAACTTCCTGGATTTTCTCGAGTAGCGGCAGGTGCTCTCGACATACGACGGGGACCTCAGGGACCCGCTCTGGTGGCCTCAGGAAAGGCCAGTCCCCATGCGAGTTCCTCGTGGGCCTCTCGGGATTCCTCTCCCGTCGATGCCGGGGCCTAGGACCTTGTGTGGAGTCGGGGCCGGAACCTGAGGATTCCTCTCCAGTGCTGACATGGATCTTGGGGTACTTCTGGAGTCTCCCCAGGGGAGTCAGTCCTCGTCTCGAATGCGGGCATGCACTTGTGCTTTCCTCCAGAGCGGTAGCAGCAGTGTCACGCAGTCCGCCGCGTGGATCAAAGGATCTATGGTTTTCCCTCGAGTCTTTCCCACGAGGCTTTCCCACGAGGCTTTCCCACAGGGCTGTACCACGTGCACACGTGGTGGGACTCGATCCTCGGCTTGAACGTCAAGGCAGTGCAGGGAAAACAGGTTCCTCTGGAATGGACTGACACATCTGGGGGACTCTTGCAATGGTGACACGACCCTGGAGTTCCTCTCGCCTTTCCTGTGGAGAGTGCCTCCTCTTGAGATGCGACGGGAACGCCCGGAATTCTTTCCCTACGAAACAGGGAAAGGATCCCTCATCTCGAGCTAGGAAGCGGAAACGGGGCTCCCCTGGATGTGTGCTGGACCCTCGTGCTTCCTCTCGAGTGGAGACGGGTATGTCGCGGAACTGCTTGAGTTGCAGCAAGGGTGTGAAGGACCCTTTGGAAGTTCCAGTGGTTAGATGTGATTAGCCTCGAGAAGCCTCATCGGAAATGGGCCTCATCTCGCCTGGAGGGCAAAACCTCCTGAATTTTCTCGAGTTGCGGCAGGTGCTCTCGACTTTCGAACGGGACCTCAGGGACCCGCTCTGATGGCCTCAGGAAAGGCCAGTCCCCATGCGAGTTCCTCGGGGGCCTCTCGGGATTCCTCTCCCGTCGGTGCCGGGGCCTAAGACCTTGTGTGGAGTCGGGGCTGGAACCTGAGGATTCCTCTCCAGTGCTGACATGGATCTTGGGGTACTTCTGGAGTCACCCCAGGGGAGTCAGTCCTCGTCTCGAATGCGGGCATGCACTTGCGCTTTCCTCCAGAGCGGTAGCAGCAGTGTCAGGCAGTCTACCGCGTGGATCAAAGGATCTATGTTTTTCCCTCGAGTCTTTCCCACGAGGCTTTCCCACGATTCTTTCCCACAGGGCTGTCCCACGTGCACACGTGGTGGGAGTCGATCCTCGGCTTGAACGTCAAGGCAGTGCAGGGAAAACAGGTTCCTCTGGAATGGACTGACACATCTGGGGGACTCTTGGAATGGTGGCACGACCCTGGAGTTCCTCTCGACTTTCCTGTGGAGAGCGCCTCCTTTTGAGATGCGACGGGAACGCCGGGAATTCTTTCCCTACGAAACAGGGAAAGGATCCCTCATCTCGAGCTAGGAGGCGGAAACGGGGCTCCCCTGGATGTGTGCGGGACCCCACTTGCTTCCTCTCGAGTGGAGACGGGTATGTCGGGGAACTTCTTGAGTTGCAGCAAGGGTGTGAAGGACCCTTTGGAAGTTCCAGTGGTTAGATGTGATTAGCCTCGAGAAGCCTCAGCGGAAATGGGCCTCATCTCGCCTGGAAGGCAAAACCTCCTGGATTTCCTCGAGTTGCGGCAGGTGCTCTCGACTTACGACGGGGACCTCAGGGACCCGCTCTGGTGGCCTCAGGAAAGGCCAGTCCCCATGCGAGTTCCTCGGGGGCCTCTCGGGATTCCTCTCCCGTCGATGCCGGGGCCTAAGACCTTGTGTGGAGTCGGGGCCGGAACCTGAGGATTCCTCTCCAGTGCTGACATGGATCTTGGGCTACTTCTGGAGTCTCCCCAGGGGAGTCAGTCCTCGTCTCGAATGCGGGCATGCACTTGCGCTTTCCTCCAGAGCGGTAGCAGCAGTGTCACGCAGTCCGCCGCGTGGATCAAAGGATCTATGTTTTTCCCTCGAGTCTTTCCCACGAGGCTTTCCCACGAGGCTTTCCCACAGTGCTGTCTCACGTGCACACGTGGTGAGAGTCGATCCTCGGCTTGAACGTCAAGGCAGTGCAGGGAAAACAGGTTCCTCTCGAAAGGACTGACACATCTGGGGGACTCTTGGAATGGTGGCACGACCCTGGAGTTCCTCTCACCTTTCCTGTGGAGAGCGCCTCCTCTTGAGATGCGACGGGAACGCCGGGAATTCTTTCCCTACGAAACAGGGAAAGGATCCCTCATCTCGAGCTAGGAGGCGGAAACGGGGCTCCCCTGGATGTGTGCGGGACCCTCGTGCTTCCTCTCGAGTGGAGACGGGCATGTCGGGGAACTTCTGGACTTGCAGGAAGGGTGTGAAGGACCCTTTGGAAGTTCCAGTGGTTAGATGTGATTAGCCTCGAGAAGCCTCAGCGGAAATGGGCCTCATCTCGCCTGGAGGGCAAAACCTCCTGGATTTTCTCGAGTTGCGGCAGGTGCTCTCGACTTACGACGGGGACCTCAGGGACCCGCTCTGGTGGCCTCAGGAAAGGCCAGTCCCCATGCGAGTTCCTCGGGGGCCTCTCGGGATTCCTCTCCCGTCGATGCCGGGGCCTAAGACCTTGTGTGGAGTCGAGGCCGGAACCTGAGGATTCCTCTCCAGTGCTGACATGGATTTGGGGTACTTCTGGAGTCTCCCCAGGGGAGTCAGTCCTCGTCTCGAATGCGGGCATGCACTTGCGCTTTCCTCCAGAGCGGTAGCAGCAGTGTCACGCAGTCCGCCGCGTGGATCAAAGGATCTATGGTTTTCCCTCGAGTCTTTCCCAGGAGGCTTTCCCACGAGGCTTTCCCACAGGGCTGTCCCACGTGCACACGTGGTGGGAGTCGATCCTCGGCTTGAACGTCAAGGAAGTGCAGGGAAAACAGGTTCCTCTGTAATGGACTGACACATCTGGGGGACTCGTGGAATGGTGGCACGACCCTGGAGTTCCTCTCGCCTTTCCTGTGGAGAGCGCCTCCTCTTGAGATGCGACGGGAACGCCGGGAATTCTTTCCCTACGAAACAGGGAAAGGATCCCTCATCTCGAGCTAGGAGGCGGAAACGGGGCTCCCCTGGATGTGTGCGGGACCCTCGTGCTTCCTCTCGGGTGGAGACGGGTATGTCGGGGAACTTCTTGAGTTGCAGCAATGGTGTGAAGGACCCTTTGAAAATTCCAGTGGTTATATGTGATTAGCCTCGAGAAGCCTCAGTGGAAATGGTCCTCATCTCGCCTGAAGGGCAAAACCTTGGATTTTCTCGAGTTGCGGCAGGTGCTCTCGACTTACGACGGGGACCTCAGGGACCCGCTCTGGTGGCCTCAGGAAAGGCCAGTCCCCATGCGAGTTCCTCGGGGGCCTCTCGGGATTCCTCTCCCGTCGATGCCGGGGCCTAAGACCTTGTGTGGAGTCGGGGCCGGAACCTGAGGATTCCTCTCCAGTGCTGACATGGATCTTGGGGTACTTCTGGAGTCTCCCCAGGGGAGTCAGTCCTCGTCTCGAATGCGGGCATGCACTTGTGCTTTCCTCCAGAGCGGTAGCAGCAGTGTCACGCAGTCCGCCGCGTGGATCAAAGGATCTATGGTTTTCCCTCGAGTCTTTCCCACGAGGCTTTCCCCCGAGGCTTTCCCACAGGGCTGTCCCACGTGCACACTTGGTGGGACTCGATCTTGGGCTTGAAAGTCAAGGCAGTGCAGGGAAATCAGGTTCCTCTGGAATGGACTGACACATCTGGGGGTCTCTTGGAATGGTGACACGACCCTGGAGTTCCTCTCGCCTTTCCTGTGGAGAGCGCCTCCTCTGAGAAGCGACGGGAACGCCGGGAATTCTTTCCCTAGGAAACAGGCAAAGGATCCCTCATCTCGAGCTAGGAGGCCGAAACGGGGCTCCCCTGGATGTGTGCTTGACACTCGTGCTTCCTCTCGAGTGGAGACGGGTATGTCGGGGAACTTCTTGAGTTGCAGCAAGGGTGAGAAGGACCCTTTGGATGTTCCAGTGGTTAGATGTGATTAGCCTCGAGAAGCCTCAGCGGAAATGGGCCTCATCTCGCCTGGAGGGCAAAACCTCCTGGATTTTCTCGAGTTGCGGCAGGTGCTCTCGACTTACGACGGGGACCTCAGGGACCCGCTCTGGTGGCCTCAGGAAAGGCCAGTCCCCATGCGAGTTCCTCGGGGGCCTCTCGGGATTCCTCTCCCGTCGATGCCGGGGCCTAAGTCCTTGTGTGGAGTCGGGGCCAGAACCTGAGGATTCCTCTCCATTGCTGACATGGATCTTGGGGTACTTCTGGAGTCTCCCCAGGGGAGTCAGTCCTCGTCTCGAATGCGGGCATGCACTTGCGCTTTCCTCCAGAGCGGTAGCAGCAGTGTCACGCAGTCCGCCGCGTGGATCAAAGGATCTATGGTTTTCCCTCGAGTCTTTCCCACGAGGCTTTCCCACAGGGCTGTCCCACGTGCACACGTGGTGGGAGTCGATCCTCGGCTTGAACGTCAAGGCAGTGCAGGGAAAACAGGTTCCTCTGGAATGGACTGACACATCTGGGGGACTCTTGGAATGGTGGCACGACCCTGGAGTTCCTCTCGCCTTTCCTGTGGAGAGCGCCTCCTCTTGAGATGCGACGGGAACGCCGGGAATTCTTTCCCTACGAAACAGGGAAAGGATCCCTCATCTCGACCTAGGAGGCGGAAACGGGGCTCCCGTGGATGTGGGCGGGACCCTCGGGCTTCCTCTCGAGTGGAGACGGGTATGTCGGGGAACTTCTTGAGTTGCAGCAAGGGTGTGAAGGACCCTTTGGAATTTCCAGTGGTTAGATGTGATTAGCCTCGAGAAGCCTCAGCGGAAATGGGCCTCATCTCCCCTGGAGGGCAAAACCTCCTGGATTTTCTCGAGTTGCGGCAGATGCTCTCGACTTATGACGGGGACCTCAGGGACCCGCTCTGGTGGCCTCAGGAAAGGCCAGTCCCCATGCGAGTTCCTCGGGGGCCTCTCGGGATTCCTCTCCCGTCGATGCCGGGGCCTAAGTCCTTGTGTGCAGTCGGGGCCGGAACCTGAGGATTCCTCTCCAGTGCTGACATGGATCTTGGGGTACTTCTGGAGTCTCCCCAGGGGAGTCAGTCCTCGTCTCGAATGCGGGCATTCACTTGCGCTTTCCTCCAGAGCGGTAGCAGCAGTGTCACGCAGTCCGCCGCGTGGATCAAAGGATCTATGGTTTTCCCTCGAGTCTGTCCCACGAGGCTTTCCCACGAGGCTATCCCACAGGGCTGTCCCACGTGCACACGTGGTGGGACTCGATCTTCGGCTTGAACGTCAAGGCAGTGCAGGGAAAACATGTTCCTATGGAATGGACTGACACATCTGGGGGACTCTTGGAATGGTGGCACGACCCTGGAGTTCCTCTCGACTTTCCTGTGGAGAGCGCCTCCTCCTGAGATGCGACGGGAACGCCGGGAATTCTTTCCCTACGAAACAGGGAAAGGATCCCTCATCTCAAGCTAGGAGGCGGAAACGGGGCTCCCCTGGATGTGTGCCGGACCCCACGAGCTTCCTCTCGAGTGGAGACGGGTATGTCGGGGAACTTCTTGAGTTGCAGCAAGGGTGTGAAGGACCCTTAGGAAGTTCCAGTGGTTAGACGTGTTTGGCCTCGAGAAGCCTCAGCGGAAATGGGCCTCATCTCGCCTGGAGGGCAAAACCTCCTGGATTTTCTCGAGTTGCGGCAGGTGCTCTCGACTTACGACGGGGACCTCAGGGACCCGCTCTGGTGGCCTCAGGATAGGCCAGTCCCCATGCGAGTTCCTCGGGGGCCTCTCGGGATTCCTCTCCCGTCGATGCCGGGGCCTAAGACCTTGTGTGGAGTCGGGGCCGGAACCTGAGGATTCCTCTCCAGTGCTGACATGGATCTTGGGGAATTTCTTGAGTCTCCCCAGGGGAGTCAGTCCTCGTCTCGAATGCGGGCATGCACTTGCGCTTTCCTCCAGAGCGGTAGCAGCAGTGTCACGCAGTCCGCCGCGTGGATCAAAGGATCTATGGTTTTCCCTCGAGTCTTTCCCACGAGGCTTTCCCACGAGGCTTTCCCACAGGGCTGTCCCACGTGCACACGTGGTGGGAGTCGATCCTCGGCTTGAACGTCAAGGCAGTGCAGGAAAACAGGTTCCTCTGGAATGGACTGACCCATCTCGGGGACTCTTGGAATGGTGGCACGACCCTGGAGTTCCTCTCGCCTTTCCTGTGGAGAGCGCCTCCTCTTGAGATGCGACGGGAACGCCGGGAATTCTTTCCCTACGAAACAGGGAAAGGATCCCTCATCTCGAGCTAGGAGGCGGAAACGGGGCACCCCTGGATGTGTGCGGGACCCCACGTGCTTCCTCTCGAGTGGAGACGGGTATGTCGGGGAACTTCTTGAGTTGCAGCAAGGGTGTGAAGGACCCTTTGGAAGTTCCAGTGGTTAGACGTGATTAGCCTCGAGAAGCCTCAGCGGAAATGGGCCTCATCTCGCCTGGAGGGCAAAACCTCCTGGATTTTCTCGAGTTGCGGCAGGTGCTCTCGACTTACGACGGGGACCTCAGGGATCCGCTCTGGTGGCCTCAGGAAAGGCCAGTCCCCATGCGAGTTCCTCGGGGGCCTCTCGGGATTCCTCTCCCGTCGATGCCGGGGCCTAAGACCTTGTGTGGAGTCGGGGCCGGAACCTGAGCATTCGTCTCCAGTGCTGACATGGATCTTGGGGTACTTCTGGAGTCTCCCCAGGGGAGTCAGTCCTCGTCTCGAATGCGGGCATGCACTTGCGCTTTCCTCCAGAGCGGTGGCAGCAGTGTCACGGAGTCCGCCGCGTGAATCAAAGGATCTATGGTTTTCCCTCGAGTCTTTCCCACGAGGCTTTCCCACGAGGCTTTCCCACAGGGCTGTCCCACGTGCACACGTGGTGGGAGTCGATCCTCGGCTTGAACGTCAAGGCAGTGCGGGGAAAACAGTTTCCTCTGGAATGGACTGACACATCTGGGGGACTCTTGGAATGGTGGCACGACCCTGGAGTTCCTCTCTCCTTTCCTGTGGAGAGCTCCTCCTCTTGAGATGCGACGGGAAAGCCGGGAATTCTTTCCCTATGAAACAGGGAAAGGATCCCTCATCTCGAGCTAGGAGGCGGAAACGGGGCTCCCCTGGATGTGTGCGGGACCCCACGTGCTTCCTCTCGAGTGGAGACGGGTATGTTGCGGAACTGCTTGAGTTGCAGCAAGGGTGTGAAGGACCCTTTGGAAGTTCCAGTGGTTAGATGTGATTAGCCTCGAGAAGCCTCAGCTGAAATGGGCCTCATCTCGCCTGGAGGGCAAAACCTCCTGGATTTTCTCGAGTTGCGGCAGGTGCTCTCGACTTACGACGGGGACCTCAGGGACCCGCTCTGGAGGCCTCAGGAAAGGCCAGTCCCCATGCGAGTTCCTCGGGGGCCTCTCGGGATTCCTCTCCAGTCGATGCCGGGGCCTAAGAACTTGTGTGGAGTCGGGGCCGGAACCTGAGGATTCCTCTCCAGTGCTGACATGGATCTTGGGGTACTTCTGGAGTCTCCCCAGGGGAGTCAGTCCTCGTCTCGAATGCGGGCATGCACTTGCGCTTTCCTCCAGAGTGGTAGCAGCAGTGTCACGCAGTCCGCCGCGTGGATGAAAGGATCTATGGTTTTCCCTCGAGTCTTTCCCAGGAGGCTTTCCCACGAGGCTTTCCCACAGGGCTGTCCCACGTGCACACGTGGTGGGAGTCGATCCTCGGCTTGAACGTCAAGACAGTGCGGGGAAACCGGTTCCTCTGGAATGGACTGACACATCTGGGGTACTCTTGGAATGGTGGCACGACCCTGGAGTTCCTCTCGCCTTTCCTGTGGAGAGCGCCTCCTCTTGAGATGCGACGGGAACGCCGGGAATTCTTTCCCTACGAAACAGGGAAAGGATCGCTCATCTCGAGCTAGGAGGCGGAAACGGGGCTCCCATGGATGTGTGCGGGACCCCACGTGCTTCCTCTCGAGTGGAGTCGGGAAAGTTGCGGAACTGCTTGAGTTGCAGCAAGGGTGTGAAGGACCCTTTGGAAGTTCCAGTGGTTAGATGTGATTAGCCTCGAGAAGCCTCAGCGGAAATGGGCCTCATCTCGCCTGGAGGGCAACACCTCGTGGATTTTCTCGAGTTGCGGCAGGTGCTCTCGACTTATGACGTGGACCTCAGGGACCCGCTCTGGTGGCCTCAGGAACGGCCAGTCCCCATGCGAGTTCCTCGGGGGCGTCTCGGGATTCCTCTCCCGTCGATGCCGGGGCCTAAGACCTTGTGTGGAGTCGGGGCCGGAACCTGCGGATTCCTCACCAGTGCTGACATGGATCTTGGGGTAATTCTGGAGTCTCCCCAGGGGAGTCAGTCCTCGTCTCGAATGCGGGCATGCACTTGTGCTTTCCTCCAGAGCGGTAGCAGCAGTGTCACGCAGTCCGCAGCGTGGATCAAAGGATCTATGGTTTTCCCTCGAGTCTTTCCCACGAGGCTTTCCCACGAGGCTTTCCCACAGGGCTGTCCCACGTGCACACGTGGTGGGAGTCGATCCTCGGCTTGAACGTCAAGGCAGTGCAGGGAAAACAGGTTCTTCTGGAATGGACTGACCCATCTGGGGGACTCTTGGAATGGTGGCACGACCCTGGTGTTCCTCTCGCCTTTCCTGTGGAGAGCGCCTCCTCTTGAGATGCGACGGGAACGCCGGGAATTCTTTCCCTACGAGACAGGGAAAGGATCCCTCATCTCGAGCTAGGAGGCGGAAACGGGGCTCCCCTGGATGTGTGCGGGACCTTCGTTCTTCCTCTCGAGTGGACACGGGTATG
Source organism: Ovis canadensis (assembly GCF_042477335.2). Classification (NCBI taxonomy): domain Eukaryota; kingdom Metazoa; phylum Chordata; class Mammalia; order Artiodactyla; family Bovidae; genus Ovis; species Ovis canadensis. The sequence continues at coordinate 12,239,188 of NC_091258.1, forward strand.
TCGGGGAACTTCTTGAGTTGCAGCAAGGGTGTGAAGGACCCTTAGGAAGTTCCAGTGGTTAGACGTGATTAGCCTCGAGAAGCCTCAGGGGAAATGGGCCTCATCTCGCCTGGAGGGCAAAACCTCCTGGATTTTCTCTAGTTGCGGCAGGTGCTCTCGACTTACGACGAGGACCTCAGGGACCCGCTCTGGTGGCCTCAGGAAAGGCCAGTCCCCATGCGAGTTCCTCGGGGGCCTCTCGGGATTCCTCTCCCGTCGATGCCGGGGACTAAGACCTTGTGTGGATTCGGGGCTGGAACCTGAGGATTCCTCTCCAGTGCTGACATGGATCTTGGGGTACTTCTGGAGTCTCCCCAGGGGAGTCAGTCCTCGTCTCGAATGCGGGCCTGCACTTGCGCTTTATCCAGAGCGGTAGCAGCAGGGTCACGCAGTCCGCCGCGTGGATCAAAGGATTTATGGTTTTCCCTCGAGTCTTTCCCACGAGGCTTTCCCACGAGGCTTTCCCACAGGGCTGTCCCACGTGCACACGTGGTGGGAGTCGATCCTCGGCTTGAACGTCAAGGCAGTGCAGGGAAAACAGTTTCCTCTTTAATGGACTGACACATCTGGGTGTCTCTTGGAATGCTGGCACGACACTGGAGTTCCTCTCGCCTTTCCTGTGGAGAGCGCCTCCTCTTGAGATGCGACGGGAACGCCGGGAATTCTTTCGCTACGAAACAGGGAAAGGATCCCTCATCTCTAGCTAGGAGGCGGAAACGGTGCTCCCCTGGATGAGTGCATGACCCCACGTGCTTCCTCTCGAGTGGAGACGGGTATGTCGGAGAACTTCTTGAGTTGCAGCAAGGGTGTGAAGGACCCTTTGGAAGTTCCAGTGGTTAGATGTGATTAGCCTCGAGAAGACTCAGCTGAAATGGGCCTCATCTCGCCTGGAGGGCAAAACCTCCTGGATTTTCTCGAGTTGCGGCAGGTGCTCTCAATTTACGACAGGGACCTCAGGGACCCGCTCTGGTGGCCTCAGGAAAGGCCAGTCCCCATGCGAGTTCCTCGGGGGCCTCTCGGGATTCCTCTCCCTTCGATGCCGGGGCCTAAGACCTTGTGTGGAGTCGGGGCCGGAACCTGAGGATTCCTCTCCAGTGCTGACATGGATCTTGGGGTACTTCTGGAGTCTCCCCAGGGGAGTCAGTCCTCGTCTCGAATGCGGGCATGCACTTGCGCTTTCCTCCAGAGGGATAGCAGCAGTGTCACGCAGTCCGCTGCGTGGATCAAAGGATCTATGGTTTTCCCTCGAGTCTTTCCCACGAGGCTTTCCCACGAGGCTTTCCCACAGGGCTGTCCCACGTGCACACGTGGTGGGAGTCGATCCTCGGCTTGAACGTCAAGGCAGTACAGGGAAAACAGGTTCCTCTGGAATGGACTGACACATCTGGGGTCTCTTCGAATGGTGGTACGACCCTGGAGTTCCTCTCGACTTTCCTGTGGAGAGCGCCTCCTCTTGAGATGCGACGGGAACGCCGGGAATTCTTTCCCTACGAAACAGGGAAAGGATCCCTCATCTCGAGCTAGGAGGTGGAAACGGGGCTCCCCTGGATGTGTGCGGGACCCTCGAGCTTCCTATCGAGTGGAAACGGGTATGTCGGGGAACTTCTTGAGTTGCAGCAAGGGTGTGAAGGACCCTTTGAAAGTTCCAGTGGTTAGATGTGATTAGCCTCGAGAAGCCTCAGCGGAAATGGGCCTCATCTCGCCTGGAGGGCAAAACCTCCTGGATTTTCTCGAGTTGCGGCAGGTGCTCTCGACTTACGACGGGGACCTCAGGGACCCGCTCTGGTGGCCTCAGGAAAGGCCAGTCCCCATGCGAGTTCCTCGGGGGCCTCTCGGGATTCCTCTCCCGTCGATGCCGGGGCCTAAGACCTTGTGTGGAGTCGGGGCCGGAACCTGAGGATTCCTCTCCAGTGCTGACATGGATCTTGGGGTACTTCTGGAGTCTCCCCAGGGGAGTCAGTCCTCGTCTCGAATGCGGGCATGCACTTGCGCTTTCCTCCAGAGCGGTAGCAGCAGTGTCACGCAGTCCGCCGCGTGGATCAAAGGATCTATGGTTTTCCCTCGAGTCTTTCCCAGGAGGCTTTCCCACGAGGCTTTCCCACAGGGCTGTCCCACGTGCACACGTGGTGGGAGTCGATCCTCGGCTTGAACGTCAAGGCAGTGCAGGGAAAACAGGTTCCTCTGTAATGGACTGACACATATGGGGGACTCGTGGAATGGTGGCACGACCCTGGAGTTCCTCTCGCCTTTCCTGTGGAGAGCGCCTCCTCTTGAGATGCGACGGGAACGCCGGGAATTCTTTCCCTACGAAACAGTGAAAGGATCCCTCATCTCGAGCTAGGAGGCGGATACGGGGCTCCCCTGGATGTGTGCGGGACCCTCGTGCTTCCTCTCGAGTGGAGACGGGTATGTCGGGGAACTTCTTGAGTTGCAGCAAGGGTGTGAAGGACCCTTTGAAAGTTCCAGTGGTTAGATGTGAATAGCCTCGAGAAGCCTCAGCGGAAATGGGCCTCATCTCGCCTGGAGGGCAAAACCTCCTGGATTTTCTCGAGTTGCGGCAGGTGCTCTCGACTTACGACGGGGACCTCAGGGACCCGCTCTGGTGGCCTCAGGAAAGGCCAGTCCCCATGCGAGTTCCTCGGGGGCCTCTCGGGATTCCTCTCCCGTCGATGCCGGGGCCTAAGACCTTGTGTGGAGTCGGGGCCGGAACCTGAGGATTCCTCTCCAGTGCTGACATGGATCTTGGGCTACTTCTGGAGTCTCCCCAGGGGAGTCAGTCCTCGTCTCGAATGCGGGCATGCACTTGCGCTTTCCTCCAGAGCGGTAGCAGCAGTGTCACGCAGTCCGCCGCGTGGATCAAAGGATTTATGGTTTTCCCTCGAGTCTTTCCCACGAGGCTTTCCCACGAGGCTTTCCCACAGTGCTGTCCCACGTGCACACGTGGTGAGAGTCGATCCTCGGCTTGAACGTCAAGGCAGTGCAGGGAAAACAGGTTCCTCTGGAAAGGACTGACACATCTGGGGGACTCTTGGAATGGTGGCACGACCCTGGAGTTCCTCTCACCTTTCCTGTGGAGAGCGCCTCCTCTTGAGATGCGACGGGAACGCCGGGAATTCGTTCCCTACGAAACAGGGAAAGGATCCCTCATCTCGAGCTAGGAGGCGGAAACGGGGCTCCCCTGGATGTGTGCTGGACCCTCGTGCTTCCTATCGAGTGGAGACGGGTATGTCGGGGAACTTCTGGACTTGCAGGAAGGGTGTGAAGGACCCTTTGTAAGTTCCAGTGGTTAGATGTGATTAGCCTCGAGAAGCCTCAGCGGAAATGGGCCTCATCTCCCCTGGAGGGCAAAACCTCCTGGATTTTCTCGAGTTGCGGCAGGTGCTCTCGACTTACGACGGGGACCTCAGGGTCCCGCTCTGGTGGCCTCAGGAAAGGCCAGTCCCCATGCGAGTTCCTCGGGGGCCTCTCGGGATTCCTCTCCCGTCGATGCCGGGGCCTAAGACCTTGTGTGGAGTCGAGGCCGGAACCTGAGGATTCCTCTCCAGTGCTGACATGGATCTTGGGGTACTTCTGGAGTCTCCCCAGGGGAGTCAGTCCTCGTCTAGAATGCGGGCATGCACTTGCGCTTTCCTCCAGAGCGGTAGCAGCAGTGTCACGCAGTCCGCCGCGTGGATCAAAGGATCTATGGTTTTCCCTCGAGTCTTTCCCAGGAGGCTTTCCCACGGGGCTTTCCCACAGGGCTGTCCCACGTGCACACGTGGTGGGAGTCGATCCTCGGCTTGAACGACAAGGAAGTGCAGGGAAAACAGTTTCCTCTGTAATGGACTGACACATCTGGGGGACTCGTGGAATGGTGGCACGACCCTGGAGTTCCTCTCGCCTTTCCTGTGGAGAGTGCCTCCTCTTGAGATGCGACGGGAACGCCGGGAATTCTTTCCCTACGAAACAGGGAAAGGATCCCTCATCTCGAGCTAGGAGGCGGATACGGGGCTCCCCTGGATGTGTGCGGGACCCTCGTGCTTCCTCTCGGGTGGAGACGGGTATGTCGGGGAACTTCTTGAGTTGCAGCAATGGTGTGAAGGACCCTTTGAAAGTTCCAGTGGTTATATGTGATTAGCCTCGAGAAGCCTCAGTGGAAATGGTCCTCATCTCGCCTGGAGGGCAAAACCTTGGATTTTCTCGAGTTGCGGCAGGTGCTCTCGACTTACGACGGGGACCTCAGGGACCCGCTCTGCTGGCCTCAGGAAAGGCCAGTCCCCATGCGAGTTCCTCGGGGGCCTCTCGGGATTCCTCTCCCGTCGATGCCGGGGCCTAAGACCTTGTGTGGAGTCGGGGCCGGAACCTGAGGATTCCTCTCCAGTGCTGACATGGATCTTGGGGTACTTCTGGAGTCTCCCCAGGGGAGTCAGTCCTCGTCTCGAATGCGGGCATGCACTTGCGCTTTCCTCCAGAGCGGTAGCAGCAGTGTCACGCAGTCCGCCGCGTGGATCAAAGGATCTATGGTTTTCCCTCGAGTCTTTCCCACGAGGTTTTCCCACGAGGCTTTCCCACAGGGCTGTCCCACGTGCACACGTGGTGAGCGTCGATCCTCGGCTTGAATGTCAAGGCAGTGCAGGGAAAACAGGTTCCTCTGGAAAGGACTGACACATCTGGGGGACTCTTGGAATGGTGGCACGACCCTGGAGTTCCTCTCGCCTTTCCTGTGGAGAGCGCCTCCTCTTGAGATGCGACGGGAACTCCGGGAAATCTTTCCCTACGAAACAGGGAAAGGATCCCTCATCTCGAGCTAGGAGGCGGAAACCGGGCTCCCCTGGATGTCTGCGGGACCCTCGTGCTTCCTCTCAAGTGGAGACGGGTATGTCGGGGAACTTCTGGACTTGCAGCAAGGGTGTGAAGGACCCTTTGGAAGTTCCAGGGGTTAGATGTGATTAGCCTCGAGAAGCCTCAGCGGAAATGGGCCTCATCTCGCCTGGAGGGCAAAACCTCCTGGATTTTCTCGAGTAGCGGCAGGTGCTCTCGACATACGACGGGGACCTCAGGGACCCGCTCTGGTGGCCTCAGGAAAGGCCAGTCCCCATGCGAGTTCCTCGTGGGCCACTCGGGATTCCTCTCCCGTCGATGCCGGGGCCTAGGACCTTGTGTGGAGTCGGGGCCGGAACCTGAGGATTCCTCTCCAGTGCTGACATGGATCTTGGGGTACTTCTGGAGTCTCCCCAGGGGAGTCAGTCCTCGTCTCGAATGCGGGCATGCACTTGTGCTTTCCTCCAGAGCGGTAGCAGCAGTGTCACGCAGTCCGCCGCGTGGATCAAAGGATCTATGGTTTTCCCTCGAGTCTTTCCCACGAGGCTTTCCCACGAGGCTTTCCCACAGGGCTGTACCACGTGCACACGTGGTGGGACTCGATCCTCGGCTTGAACGTCAAGGCAGTGCAGGGAAAACAGGTTCCTCTGGAATGGACTGACACATCTGGGGGACTCTTGCAATGGTGACACGACCCTGGAGTTCCTCTCGCCTTTCCTGTGGAGAGTGCCTCCTCTTGAGATGCGACGGGAACGCCCGGAATTCTTTCCCTACGAAACAGGGAAAGGATCCCTCATCTCGAGCTAGGAAGCGGAAACGGGGCTCCCCTGGATGTGTGCTGGACCCTCGTGCTTCCTCTCGAGTGGAGACGGGTATGTCGCGGAACTGCTTGAGTTGCAGCAAGGGTGTGAAGGACCCTTTGGAAGTTCCAGTGGTTAGATGTGATTAGCCTCGAGAAGCCTCATCGGAAATGGGCCTCATCTCGCCTGGAGGGCAAAACCTCCTGAATTTTCTCGAGTTGCGGCAGGTGCTCTCGACTTTCGAACGGGACCTCAGGGACCCGCTCTGGTGGCCTCAGGAAAGGCCAGTCCCCATGCGAGTTCCTCGGGGCCTCTCGGGATTCCTCTCCCGTCGATGCCGGGGCCTAAGACCTTGTGTGGAGTCGGGGCCGGATCCTGAGGATTCCTCTCCAGTGCTGACATGGATCTTGGGGTACTTCTGGAGTCTCCCCAGGGGAGTCAGTCCTCGTCTCGAATGCGGGCATGCACTTGCGCTTTCCTCCACAGCGGTAGCAGCAGTGTCACGCAGTCCGCCGCGTGGATCAAAGGATCTATGGTTTTCCCTCGAGTCTTTCCCACGAGGCTTTCCCACGAGGCTTTCCCACAGGGCTGTCCCACGTGCACACGTGGTGGGAGTCGATCCTCGGCTTGAACGTCAAGGCAGTGCAGGGAAAACAGCTTCCTCTGTAATGGACTGACACATCTGGGGGTCTCTTGGAATGGTGGCACGACCCTGGAGTTCCTCTCGCCTTTCCTGTGGAGAGCGCCTCCTCTTGAGATGCGACGGGAACGCCGGGAATTCTTTCCCTACGAATCAGGGAAAGGATCCCTCATCTCGAGCTAGGAGGCGGAAACGGGGCTCCCCTGGATGTGTGCGGGACCCCACGTGCTTCCTCTCGAGTGCAAACGGGTATGTCGGGGAACTTCTTGAGTTGCAGCAAGGGTGTGAAGGACCCTTTGGATGTTCCAGTGGTTAGATGTGATTAGCCTCGAGAAGCCTCAGCGGAAATGGGCCTCATCTCGCCTGGAGGGCAAAACCTCCTGGATTTTCTCGAGTTGCGGCAGGTGCTCTCGACTTACGACGGGGACCTCAGGGACCCGCCCTGATGGCCTCAGGAAAGGCCAGTCCCCATGCGAGTTCCTCGGGGGCCTCTCGGGATTCCTCTCCCGTCGGTGCCGGGGCCTAAGACCTTGTGTGGAGTCGGGGCTGGAACCTGAGGATTCCTCTCCAGTGCTGACATGGATCTTGGGGTACTTCTGGAGTCACCCCAGGGGAGTCAGTCCTCGTCTCGAATGCGGGCATGCACTTGCGCTTTCCTCCAGAGCGGTAGCAGCAGTGTCAGGCAGTCTACCGCGTGGATCAAAGGATCTATGTTTTTCCCTCGAGTCTTTCCCACGAGGCTTTCCCACGATTCTTTCCCACAGGGCTGTCCCACGTGCACACGTGGTGGGAGTCGATCCTCGGCTTGAACGTCAAGGCAGTGCAGGGAAAACAGGTTCCTCTGGAATGGACTGACACATCTGGGGGACTCTTGGAATGGTGGCACGACCCTGGAGTTCCTCTCGACTTTCCTGTGGAGAGCGCCTCCTTTTGAGATGCGACGGGAACGCCGGGAATTCTTTCCCTACGAAACAGGGAAAGGATCCCTCATCTCGAGCTAGGAGGCGGAAACGGGGCTCCCCTGGATGTGTGCGGGACCCCACTTGCTTCCTCTCGAGTGGAGACGGGTATGTCGGGGAACTTCTTGAGTTGCAGCAAGGGTGTGAAGGACCCTTTGGAAGTTCCAGTGGTTAGATGTGATTAGCCTCGAGAAGCCTCAGCGGAAATGGGCCTCATCTCGCCTGGAAGGCAAAACCTCCTGGATTTCCTCGAGTTGCGGCAGGTGCTCTCGACTTACGACGGGGACCTCAGGGACCCGCTCTGGTGGCCTCAGGAAAGGCCAGTCCCCATGCGAGTTCCTCGGGGGCCTCTCGGGATTCCTCTCCCGTCGATGCCGGGGCCTAAGACCTTGTGTGGAGTCGGGGCCGGAACCTGAGGATTCCTCTCCAGTGCTGACATGGATCTTGGGCTACTTCTGGAGTCTCCCCAGGGGAGTCAGTCCTCGTCTCGAATGCGGGCATGCACTTGCGCTTTCCTCCAGAGCGGTAGCAGCAGTGTCACGCAATCCTCCGCGTGGATCAAAGGATCTATGGTTTTCCCTCGAGTCTTTCCCACGAGGCTTTCCCACGAGGCTTTCCCACAGGGCTATCCCACGTGCACACGTGGTGGGAGTCGATCCTCAGCTTGAACGTCAAGGCAGTGCAGGGAAAACAGGTTCCTCTGGAATGGACTGACACATCTGGGGGACTCTTGGAATTGTGGCACGACCCTGGAGTTCCTCTCGCCTTTCCTGTGGAGAGCGCCTCCTCTTGAGATGCGACGGGAACACCGGGAATTCTTTCCCTCCGAAACAGGGAAAGGATCCCACATCTCGAGCTAGGAGGCGGAAACGGGGCTCCCCTGGATGTGTGCGGGACCCTCGTGCTTCCTCTCGAGTGGAGACGGGTATATCGGGGAACTTCTTGAGTTGCAGCAAGGGTGAGAAGGACCCTTTGGATGTTCCAGTGGTTAGATGTGATTAGCCTCGAGAAGCCTCAGCAGAAATGGACCTCATCTCGCCTGGAGGGCAAAACCTCCTGGATTTTCTCGAGTTGCGGCAGGTGCTCTAGACTTACGACGGGGACCTCAGGGACCCGCTCTGGTGGCCTCAGGAAAGGCCAGTCCCCATGCGAGTTCCTCGGGGGCCTCTCGGGATTCCTCTCCCGTCGATGCCGGGGCCTTAGACCTTGTGTGGAGTCGGGGCCGGAACCTCAGGATTCCTCTCCAGTGCTGACATGGATCTTGGGGTACTTCTGGAGTCTCCCCAGGGGAGTCAGTCCTCGTCTCGAATGCGGGCATGCACTTGCGCTTTCCTCCAGAGCGGTAGCAGCAGTGTCACGCAGTCCACCGCGTGGATCAAAGGATCTATGTTTTTCCCTCGAGTATTTCCCACGAGGCTTTCCCACGAGGCTTTCCCACAGGGCTGTCCCACGTGCACACGTGGTGGGAGTCGATCCTCGGCTTGAACCTCAAGGCAGTGCAGGGAAAACAGGTTCCTCTGGAATGGACTGACACAATTGGGGGACTCTTGGAATGGTGGCTCGACCCTGGAGTTCCTTTCGCCTTTCCTGTGGAGAGCGCCTCCTCGTGAGATGCGACGGGAACGCCGGGAATTCTTTCCCTACGAAACAGGGAAAGGATCCCTCATCTCGAGCTAGGAGGCGGAAACGGGGCTCCCCTGGATGTGTGCGGGACCCTCGTGTTTCCTCTCGAGTGGAGACGGGTATGTCGGGGAACTTCTTGAGTTGCAGCAAGGGTGAGAAGGACCCTTTGCATGTTCCAGTGGTTAGATGTGTTTAGCCTCGAGAAGCCTCAGCGGAAATGGGCCTCATCTCGCCTGGAGGGCAAAACCTCCTGGATTTTCTCGAGTTGCGGCAGGTGCTCTCGACTTACGACAGGGACCTCAGGGACCCGCTCTGGTGGCCTCAGGAAAGGCCAGTCCCCATGCGAGTTCCTCGGGGCCTCTCGGGATTCCTCTCCCGTCGATGCCGGGGCCTAAGACCTTGTGTGGAGTTTGGGCCGGATCCTGAGGATTCCTCTCCAGTGCTGACATGGATCTTAGGGTACTTCTGGAGTCTCCCCAGGGGAGTCAGTCCTCGTCTCGAATGCGGGCATGCACTTGCGCTTTCCTCCAGAGCGGTAGCAGCAGTGTCACGCATTCCGCCGCGTGGATCAATGGATCTATGTTTTTCCCTCGAGTCTTTCCCACGAGGCTTTCCCACGAGGCTTTCCCACAGGGCTGTCCCACGTGCACACGGGGTGGGAGTCGATCCTCGGCTTGAACGTCAAGGCAGTGCAGGGAAAACAGCTTCCTCTGTAATGGACTGACAAATCTGGTGGTCTCTTGGAATGGTGGCACGACCCTGGAGTTCCTCTCGCCTTTCCTGTGGAGAGCGCCTCCTCTTGAGATGCGACGGGAACGCCGGGAATTCTTTCCCTACGAAACAGGGAAAGGATCCCTCATCTCGAGCTAGGAGGCGGAAACCGGGCTCCCCTGGATGTGTGCGGGACCCTCGTGCTTCCTCTCGAGTGGAGACCGGTATGTCGGGGAACTTCTTGAGTTGCAGCAAGGGTGTGAAGGACCCTTTGCATGTTCCAGTGGTTAGATGTGTTTAGCCTCGAGAAGCCTCAGCGGAAATGGGCCTCATCTCGCCTGGAGGGCAAAACCTCCTGGATTTTCTCGAGTTGCGGCAGGTGCTCTCGACTTTCGAAGGGGACCTCAGGGACCCGCTCTGGTGCCTCAGGAAAGGCCAGTCCCCATGCGAGTTCCTCGGGGCCTCTCGGGATTCCTCTCCCGTCGATGCCGGGGCCTAAGACCTTGTGTGGAGTCGGGGCCGGATCCTGAGGATTCCTCTCCAGTGCTGACATGGATCTTGGGGTACTTCTGGAGTCTCCCCAGGGGAGTCAGTCCTCGTCTCGAATGCGGGCATGCACTTGCGCTTTCCTCCAGAGCGGTAGCAGCAGTGTCACGCAGTCCGCCGCGTGGATCAATGGATCTATGGTTTTCCCTCGAGTCTTTCCCACGAGGCTTTCCCACGAGGCTTTCCCACAGGGCTGTCCCACGTGCACACGTGGTGGGAGTCGATCCTCGGCTTGAATGTCAACGCAGTGCAGGGAAAACAGGTTCCTCTGGAATGGACTGACACATCTGGGGGACTCTTGGAATGGTTGCACGACCCTGGAGTTCCTCTCGCCTTTCCTGTGGAGAGCGCCTCCTCTTGAGATGCGACGGGAACGCCGGGAATTCTTTCCCTACGAAACAGGGAAAGGATCCCTCATCTCGAGCTAGGAGGCGGAAACGGGGCTCCCCTGGATGTGTGCGGCACCCCACGTGCTTCCTCTCGAGTGGAGACGGGTATGTCGCGGAACTGCTTGAGTTGCAGCAAGGGTGTGAAGGACCCTTTGGAAGTTCCAGTGGTTAGATGTGATTAGCCTCGAGAAGCCTCAGCGGAAATGGGCCTCATCTCGCCTGGAGGGCAAAACCTCCTGGATTTTCTCGAGTTGCGGCAGGTGTTCTCGACTTACGACGGGGACCTCAGGGACCCGCTCTGGTGGCCTCAGGAAAGGCCAGTCCCCATGCGAGTTCCTCGGGGGCCTCTCGGGTTTCCTCTCCCGTCGGTGCTTGGGCCTAAGACCTTGTGTGGAGTCGGGGCCGGAACCTGAGGTTTCCTCTCCAGTGCTGACATGGATCTTGTGGTACTTCTGGAGTCTCCCCAGGGGAGTCAGTCCTCGTCTCGAATGCGGGCATGCACTTGCGCTTTCCTCCAGAGCGGTAGCAGCAGTGTCACACAGTCCGCCGCGTGGATCAAAGATCTATGTTTTTCCCTCGAGTGTTTCCCACGAGGCTGTCCCACGAGGCTTTCCCACAGGGCTGTCCCACGTGCACACGTGGTGGGACTCGATCCTCGGCTTGAACGTCAAGGAAGTGCAGGGAAAACAGGTTCCTCTGTAATGGACTGACACATCTGGGGGTCTCTTGGAATGGTGACACGACCCTGGAGTTCCTCTCGCCTTTCCTGTGGAGAGTGCCTCCTCTTGAGATGCGACGGGAACGCCGGGAATTCTTTCCCTACGAAACAGGGAAAGGATCCCTCATCTCGAGCTAGGAGGCGGAAACGGGGCTCCCCTGGATGTGTGCGGGACCCCATGTGCTTCCTCTCGAGTGGACACGGGTATGTCGGGGAACTTCTTGGGTTGCAGCAAGGGTGTGAAGGACCCTTTGGAAGTTCCAGTGGTTAGATGTGATTAGCCTCGGGAAGCCTCAGCGGAAATGGGCCTCATCTCGCTTGGAGGGCAAAACCTCCTGGATTTTCCCGAGTTGCGGCAGGTGCTCTCGACTTACGACGGGGACCTCAGGGACCCGCTCTGGTGGCCTCAGGAAAGGCCAGTCCCCATGCGAGTTCCTCGGGGGCCTCTCGGGATTCCTCTCCCGTCGATGCCGGGGCCTAAGACCTTGTGTGGAGTCGGGGCCGGAACCTGAGGATTCCTCTCCAGTGCTGACATGGATCTTGGGCTACTTCTGGAGTCTCCCCAGGGGAGTCAGTCCTCGTCTCGAATGCGGGCATGCACTTGCGCTTTCCTCCAGAGCGGTAGCAGCAGTGTCACGCAGTCCGCCGCGTGGATCAAAGGATCTATGGTTTTCCCTCGAGTCTTTCCCACGAGGCTTTCCCACGAGGCTTTCCCACAGGGCCGTCCCACGTGCACACGTGGTGGGAGTCGATCCTCGGCTTGAACGTCAAGGCAGTGCAGGGAAAACAGGTTCCTCTGGAATGGACTGACACATCTGGGGGTCTCTTGGAATGGTTGCACGACCCTGGAGTTCCTCTCGCCTTTCCTGTGGAGAGCGCCTCCTCTTGAGATGCGACGGGAACGCCGGGAATTCTTTCCCTACGAAACAGGGAAAGGATCCCTCATCTCGTGCTAGGAGGCGGAAACGGGCCTCCCCTGGATGTGTGCTGGACCCTCGTGCTTCCTCTCGAGTGGAGACGGGTATGTCGCGGAACTGCTTGAGTTGCAGCAAGGGTGTGAAGTACCCTTTGGAAGTTCCAGTGGTTAGATGTGATTAGCCTCGAGAAGCCTCAGCGGAAATGGGCCTCATCTCGCCTGGAGGGCAAAACCTCCTGAATTTTCTCGAATTGCGGCAGGTGCTCTCGACTTACGACGGGGACCTCAGGGACCCGCTCTGGAGGCCTCAGGAAAGGCCAGTCCCCATGCGAGTTCCTCGGGGGCCGCTCGGGATTCCTCTCCCGTCGATGCCGGGGCCTTAGACCTTGTGTGGAGTCGGGGCCGGAACCTGAGGATTCCTCTCCAGTGCTGACATGGATCTTGGGGTACTTCTGGAGTCTCCCCAGGGGAGTCAGTCCTCGTCTCGAATGCGGGCATGCACTTGCGCTTTCCTCCAGAGCGGTAGCAGCAGTGTCACGCAGTCCACCGCGTGGATCAAAGGATCTAAGTTTTTCCCTCGAGTCTTTCCCACGAGGCTTTCCCACGAGGCTTTCCCACAGGGCTGTCCCACGTGCACACGTGGTGGGAGTCGATCCTCGGCTTGAACGTCAAGGCAGTGCAGGGAAAACAGGTTCCTCTGGAATGGACTGACACATCTGGGGGACTCTTGGAATGGTGGCACGACCCTGGAGTTCCTCTCGCCTTTCCTGTGGAGAGCGCCTCCTTTTGAGATGCGACGGGAGCGCCGGGAATTCTTTCCCTACGAAACAGGGAAAGGATCCCTCATCTCGAGCTAGGAGGCAGAAACGGGGCTCCCCTGGATGTGTGCGGGACCCCACGTGCTTCCTCTCGAGTGCAGACGGGTATGTCGGGGAACTTCTTGAGTTGCAGCAAGGGTGTGAAGGACCCTTTGGAAGTTCCAGTGGTTAGATGTGATTAGCCTCGAGAAGCCTCAGCGGAAATGGCCTCATCTCGCCTGGAGGGCAAAACCTCCCGGATTTTCTCGAGTTGCGGCAGGTGCTCTCGACTTACGACGGGGACCTCAGGGACCCGCTCTGGTGGCCTCAGGAAAGGCCAGTCCCCATGCGAGTTCCTCGGGGGCCTCTCGGGATTCCTCTCCCGTCGATGCCGGGGCCTAAGACCTTGTGTGGAGTCTGGCCGGAACCTGAGGATTCCTCTCCAGTGCTGACATGGATCTTGGGGTACTTCTGGAGTTTCCCCAGGGGAGTCAGTCCTCGTCTCGAATGCGGGCATGCACTTGCGCTTTCCTCCAGAGCGGTAGCAGCAGTGTCACGCAGTCCGCCGCGTGGATCAAAGGATCTATGGTTTTCCCTCGAGTCTTTCCCACGAGGCTTTCCCACGAGGCTTTCCCACAGGGCTGTCCCACGTGCACACGTGGTGGGAGTCGATCCTCGGCTTGAACGTCAAGGCAGTGCAGGGAAAACAGGTTCCTCTGGAATGGACTGACACATCTGGGGGACTCTTGGAATGGTGGCACGACCCTGGAGTTCCTCTCGCCTTTCCTGTGGAGAGCGCCTCCTCTTGAGATGCGACGGGAACGCCGGGAATTCTTTCCCTACGAAACAGGGAAAGGATCCCTCATCTCGAGCTAGGAGGCGGAAACGGGGCTCCCCTGGATGTGTGCGGGACCCTCGTGCTTCCTCTCGAGTGGAGACGGGTATGTCGGGGAACTTCTTGAGTTGCAGCAAGGGTGAGAAGGACCCTTTGTATGTTCCAGTGGTTAGATGTGTTTAGCCTCAAGAAGCCTCAGCGGAAATGGGCCTCATCTCGCCTGGAGGGCAAAACCTCCTGGATTTTCTCGAGTTGCGGCAGGTGCTCTCGACTTTCGACGGGGACCTCAGGGACCCGCTCTGGTGGCCTCAGGAAAGGCCAGTCCCCATGCGAGTTCCTCGGGGCCTCTCGGGATTCCTCTCCCGTCGATGCCGGGGCCTAAGACCTTGTGTGGAGTCGGCGCCGGATCCTGAGGATTCCTCTCCAGTGCTGACATGGATCTTGGGGTACTTCTGGAGTCTCCCCAGGGGAGTCAGTCCTCGTCTCGAATGCGGGCATGCACTTGCGCTTTCCTCCAGGGCGGTAGCAGCAGTGTCACGCAGTCCGCCGCGTGGATCAATGGATCTATGGTTTTCCCTCGAGTCTTTCCCACGAGGCTTTCCCACGAGGCTTTCCCACAGGGCTGTCCCACGTGCACACGGGGTGGGAGTCGATCCTCGGCTTGAACGTCAAGGCAGTGCAGGGAAAACAGCTTCCTCTGTAATGGACTGACACATCTGGGGGTCTCTTGGAATGGTGGCACGACCCTGGCGTTCCTCTCGCCTTTCCTGTGGAGAGCGCCTCCTCTTGAGATGCGACGGGAACGCCGGGAATTCTTTCCCTACGAATCAGGGAAAGGATCCCTCATCTCGAGCTAGGAGGCGGAAACGGGGCTCCCCTGGATGTGTGCGGGACCCCACGTGCTTCCTCTCGAGTGCAAACGGGTATGTCTGGGAACTTCTTGAGTTGCAGCAAGGGTGTGAAGGACCCTTTGGATGTTCCAGTGGTTAGATGTGATTAGCCTCGAGAAGCCTCAGTGGAAATGGGCCTCATCTCGCCTGGAGGGCAAAACCTCCTGGATTTTCTCGAGTTGCGGCAGGTGCTCTCGACTTACGACGGGGACCTCAGGGACCCGCTCTGGTGGCCTCAGGAAAGGCCAGTCCCCATACGAGTTCCTCGGGGGCCTCTCGGGATTCCTCTCCCGTCGATGCCGGGGCCTAAGACCTTGTGTGGAGTCGGGGCTGGAACCTCAGGATTCCTCTCCAGTGCTGACATGGATCTTGGGGTACTTCTGGAGTCTCCCCAGGGGAGTCAGTCCTCGTCTCGAATGCGGGCATGCACTTGCGCTTTCCTCCAGAGCGGTAGCAGCAGTGTCAGGCAGTCCACCGCGTGGATCAAAGGATCTATGTTTTTCCCTCGAGTCTTTCCCACGAAGCTTTCCCACGATTCTTTCCCACAGGGCTGTCCCACGTGCACACGTGGTGGGAGTCGATCCTCGGCTTGAACGTCAAGGCAGTGCAGGGAAAACAGGTTCCTCTGGAATGGACTGACACATCTGGGGGACTCTTGGAATGGTGGCACGACCCTGGAGTTCCTCTCGCCTTTCCTGTGGAGAGCGCCTCCTTTTGAGATGCGACGGGAACGCCGGGAATTCTTTCCCTACGAAACAGGGAACGGATCCCTCATCTCGAGCTAGGAGGCGGAAACGGGGCTCCCCTGGATGTGTGCGGGACCCCACTTGCTTCCTCTCGAGTGGAGACGGGTATGTCGGGGAACTTCTTGAGTTGCAGCAAGGGTGTGAAGGACCCTTTGGAAGTTCCAGTGGTTAGATGTGATTAGCCTCGAGAAGCCTCAGCGGAAATGGCCTCATCTCGCCTGGAGGGCAAAACCTCCTGGATTTTCTCGAGTTGCGGCAGGTGCTCTCGACTTACGACGGGGACCTCAGGGACCCGCTCTGGTGGCCTCAGGAAAGGCCAGTCCCCATGCGAGTTCCTCGGGGCCTCTCGGGATTCCTCTCCCGTCGATGCCGGGGCCTAAGACCTTGTGTGGAGTCGGCGCCGGATCCTGAGGATTCCTCTCCAGTGCTGACATGGATCTTGGGGTACTTCTGGAGTCTCCCCAGGGGAGTCAGTCCTCGTCTCGAATGCGGGCATGCACTTGCGCTTTCCTCCAGAGCGGTAGCAGCAGTGTCACGCAGTCCGCCGCGTGGATCAATGGATCTATGGTTTTCCCTCGAGTCTTTCCCACGAGGCTTTCCCACGAGGCTTTCCCACAGGGCTGTCCCACGTGCACACGGGGTGGGAGTCGATCCTCGGCTTGAACGTCAAGGCAGTGCAGGGAAAACAGCTTCCTCTGTAATGGACTGACACATCTGGGGGTCTCTTGGAATGGTGGCACGACCCTGGAGTTCCTCTCGCCTTTCCTGTGGAGAGCGCCTCCTCTTGAGATGCGACGGGAACGCCGGGAATTCTTTCCCTACGAAACAGGGAAAGGATCCCTCATCTCGAGCTAGGAGGTGGAAACGGGGCTCCCCTGGATGTGTGCGGGACCCCACGTGCTTCCTCTCGAGTGCAAACGGGTATGTCGGGGAACTTCTTGAGTTGCAGCAAGGGTGTGAAGGACCCTTTGGATGTTCCAGTGGTTAGATGTGATTAGCCTCGAGAAGCCTCAGCGGAAATGGGCCTCATCTCGCCTGGAGGGCAAAACCTCCTGGATTTTCTCGAGTTGCGGCAGGTGCTCTCGACTTAAGACGGGGACCTCAGGGACCCGCTCTGGTGGCCTCAGGAAAGGCCAGTCCCCATGCGAGTTCCTCGGGGGCCTCTCGGGATTCCTCTCCCGTCGATGCTGGGGCCTAAGACCTTGTGTGGAGTCGGGGCTGGAACCTCATGATTCCTCTCCAGTGCTGACATGGATCTTGGGGTACTTCTGGAGTCTCCACAGGGGAGTCAGTCCTCGTCTCGAATGCGGGCATGCACTTGAGCTTTCCTCCAGAGCGGTAGCAGCAGTGTCACGCAGTCCACCGCGTGGATCAAAGGATCTATGTTTTTCCCTCGAGTCTTTCCCACGAGGCTTTCCCACGATTCTTTCCCACAGGGCTGTCCCACGTGCACACGTGGTGGGAGTCGATCCTCGGCTTGAACGTCAAGGCAGTGCAGGGAAAACAGGTTCCTCTGGAATGGACTGACACATCTGGGGGACTCTTGGAATGGTGGCACGACCCTGGAGTTCCTCTCGCCTTTCCTGTGGAGAGCGCCTCCTTTTGAGATGCGACGGGAACGCCGGGAATTCTTTCCCTACGAAACAGGGAAAGGATCCCTCATCTCGAGCTAGGAGGCGGAAACGGGGCTCCCCTGGATGTGTGCAGGACCCCACTTGCTTCCTCTCGAGTGGAGACGGGTATGTCGGGGAACTTCTTGAGTTGCAGCAAGGGTGTGAAGAACCCTTTGGAAGTTCCAGTGGTTAGATGTGATTAGCCTCGAGAAGCCTCAGCGGAAATGGGACTCATCTCGCCTGGAGGGCAAAACCTCCTGGATTTTCTCGAGTTGCGGCAGGTGCTCTCGACTTACGACTGGGACCTCAGGGACCCGCTCTGGTGGCCTCAGGAAAGGCCAGTCCCCATGCGAGTTCCTCGGGGGCCTCTCGGGATTCCTCTCCCGTCGATGCCGGGGCCTAAGACCTTGTGTGGAGTCGGGGCCGGAACCTGAGGATTCCTCTCCAGTGCTGACATGGATCTTGGGGTACTTCTGGAGTCTCCCCAGGGGAGTCAGTCCTCGTCTCGAATGCGGGCATGCACTTGCGCTTTCCTCCAGAGCGGTAGCAGCAGTGTCACGCAGTCCGCCGCGTGGATCAAAGGATCTATGGTTTTCCCTCGAGTCTTTCCCACGAGGCTGTCCCACCAGGCTTTCCCACAGGGCTGTCCCACGTGCACACGTGGTGGGAGTCGATCCTCGGCTTGAACGTCAAGGCAGTGCAGGGAAAACAGGTTCCTCTGGAATGGACTGACACATCTGGGGGACTCTTGGAATGGTGGCACGACCCTGGAGTTCCTCTCGCCTTTCCTGTGGAGAGCGCCTCCTCTTGAGATGCGACGGGAACGCCGGGAATTCTTTCCCTACGAAACAGGGAAAGGATCCCTCATCTCGAGCTAGGAGGCGGAAACGGGGCTCCCCTGGATGTGTGCGGGACCCTCGTGCTTCCTCTCGAGTGGAGACGGGTATGTCGGGGAACTTCTTGAGTTGCAGCAAGGGTGAGAAGGACCCTTTGTATGTTCCAGTGGTTAGATGTGTTTAGCCTCAAGAAGCCTCAGCGGAAATGGGCCTCATCTCGCCTGGAGGGCAAAACCTCCTGGATTTTCTCGAGTTGCGGCAGGTGCTCTCGACTTTCGACGGGGACCTCAGGGACCCGCTCTGGTGGCCTCAGGAAAGGCCAGTCCCCATGCGAGTTCCTCGGGGCCTCTCGGGATTCCTCTCCCGTCGATGCCGGGGCCTAAGACCTTGTGTGGAGTCGGCGCCGGATCCTGAGGATTCCTCTCCAGTGCTGACATGGACCTTGGGGTACTTCTGGAGTCTCCCCAGGGGAGTCAGTCCTCGTCTCGAATGCGGGCATGCACTTGCGCTTTCCTCCAGAGCGGTAGCAGCAGTGTCACGCAGTCCGCCGCGTGGATCAATGGATCTATGGTTTTCCCTCGAGTCTTTCCCACGAGGCTTTCCCACGAGGCTTTCCCACAGGGCTGTCCCACGTGCACACGGGGTGGGAGTCGATCCTCGGCTTGAACGTCAAGGCAGTGCAGGGAAAACAGCTTCCTCTGTAATGGACTGACACATCTGGGGGTCTCTTGGAATGGTGGCACGACCCTGGAGTTCCTCTCGCCTTTCCTGTGGAGAGCGCCTCCTCTTGAGATGCGACGGGAACGCCGGGAATTCTTTCCCTACGAATCAGGGAAAGGATCCCTCATCTCGAGCTAGGAGGCGGAAACGGGGCTCCCCTGGATGTGTGCGGGACCCCACGTGCTTCCTCTCGAGTGCAAACGGGTATGTCGGGGAACTTCTTGAGTTGCAGCAAGGGTGTGAAGGACCCTTTGGATGTTCCAGTGGTGAGATGTGATTAGCCTCGCGAAGCCTCAGCGGAAATGGGCCTCATCTCGCCTGGAGGGCAAAACCTCCTGGATTTTCTCGAGTTGCGGCAGGTGCTCTCGACTTACGACGGGGACCTCAGGGACCCGCTCTGGTGGCCTCAGGAAAGGCCAGTCCCCATGCGAGTTCCTCGGGGGCCTCTCGGGATTCCTCTCCCGTCGATGCCGGGGCCTAAGACCTTGTGTGGAGTCGGGGCTGGAACCTCAGGATTCCTCTCCAGTGCTGACATGGATCTTGGGGTACTTCTGGAGTCTCCCCAGGGGAGTCAGTCCTCGTCTCGAATGCGGGCATGCACTTGCGCTTTCCTCCAGAGCGGTAGCAGCAGTGTCAGGCAGTCCACCGCGTGGATCAAAGGATCTATGTTTTTCCCTCGAGTCTTTCCCACGAAGCTTTCCCACGATTCTTTCCCACAGGGCTGTCCCACGTGCACACGTGGTGGGAGTCGATCCTCGGCTTGAACGTCAAGGCAGTGCAGGGAAAACAGGTTCCTCTGGAATGGACTGACACATCTGGGGGACTCTTGGAATGGTGGCACGACCCTGGAGTTCCTCTCGCCTTTCCTGTGGAGAGCGCCTCCTTTTGAGATGCGACGGGAACGCCGGGAATTCTTTCCCTACGAAACAGGGAAAGGATCCCTCATCTCGAGCTAGGAGGCGGAAACGGGGCTCCCCTGGATGTGTGCGGGACCCCACTTGCTTCCTCTCGAGTGGAGACGGGTATGTCGGGGAACTTCTTGAGTTGCAGCAAGGGTGTGAAGGACCCTTTGGAAGTTCCAGTGGTTAGATGTGATTAGCCTCGAGAAGCCTCAGCGGAAATGGCCTCATCTCGCCTGGAGGGCAAAACCTCCTGGATTTTCTCGAGTTGCGGCAGGTGCTCTCGACTTACGACGGGGACCTCAGGGACCCGCTCTGGTGGCCTCAGGAAAGGCCAGTCCCCATGCGAGTTCCTCGGGGCCTCTCGGGATTCCTCTCCCGTCGATGCCGGGGCCTAAGACCTTGTGTGGAGTCGGCGCCGGATCCTGAGGATTCCTCTCCAGTGCTGACATGGATCTTGGGGTACTTCTGGAGTCTCCCCAGGGGAGTCAGTCCTCGTCTCGAATGCGGGCATGCACTTGCGCTTTCCTCCAGAGCGGTAGCAGCAGTGTCACGCAGTCCGCCGCGTGGATCAATGGATCTATGGTTTTCCCTCGAGTCTTTCCCACGAGGCTTTCCCACGAGGCTTTCCCACAGGGCTGTCCCACGTGCACACGGGGTGGGAGTCGATCCTCGGCTTGAACGTCAAGGCAGTGCAGGGAAAACAGCTTCCTCTGTAATGGACTGACACATCTGGGGGTCTCTTGGAATGGTGGCACGACCCTGGAGTTCCTCTCGCCTTTCCTGTGGAGAGCGCCTCCTCTTGAGATGCGACGGGAACGCCGGGAATTCTTTCCCTACGAAACAGGGAAAGGATCCCTCATCTCGAGCTAGGAGGTGGAAACGGGGCTCCCCTGGATGTGTGCGGGACCCCACGTGCTTCCTCTCGAGTGCAAACGGGTATGTCGGTGAACTTCTTGAGTTGCAGCAAGGATGTGAAGGACCCTTTGGATGTTCCAGTGGTTAGATATGATTAGCCTCGAGAAGCCTCAGCGGAAATGGGCCTCATCTCGCCTGGAGGGCAAAACCTCCTGGATTTTCTCGAGTTGCGGCAGGTGCTCTCGACTTAAGACGGGGACCTCAGGGACCCGCTCTGGTGGCCTCAGGAAAGGCCAGTCCCCATGCGAGTTCCTCGGGGGCCTCTCGGGATTCCTCTCCCGTCGATGCCGGGGCCTAAGTCCTTGTGTGGAGTCGGGGCTGGAACCTCATGATTCCTCTCCAGTGCTGACATGGATCTTGGGGTACTTCTGGAGTCTCCACAGGGGAGTCAGTCCTCGTCTCGAATGCGGGCATGCACTTGAGCTTTCCTCCAGAGCGGTAGCAGCAGTGTCACGCAGTCCACCGCGTGGATCAAAGGATCTATGTTTTTCCCTCGAGTCTTTCCCACGAGGCTTTCCCACGATTCTTTCCCACAGGGCTGTCCCACGTGCACACGTGGTGGGAGTCGATCCTCGGCTTGAACGTCAAGGCAGTGCAGGGAAAACAGGTTCCTCTGGAATGGACTGACACATCTGGGGGACTCTTGGAATGGTGACACGACCCTGGAGTTCCTCTCGCCTTTCCTGTGGAGAGCGCCTCCTTTTGAGATGCGACGGGAACGCCGGGAATTCTTTCCCTACGAAACAGGGAAAGGATCCCTCATCTCGAGCTAGGAGGCGGAAACGGGGCTCCCCTGGATGTGTGCAGGACCCCACTTGCTTCCTCTCGAGTGGAGACGGGTATGTCGGGGAACTTCTTGAGTTGCAGCAAGGGTGTGAAGGACCCTTTGGAAGTTCCAGTGGTTAGATGTGATTAGCCTCGAGAAGCCTCAGCGGAAATGGGACTCATCTCGCCTGGAGGGCAAAACCTCCTGGATTTTCTCGAGTTGCGGCAGGTGCTCTCGACTTACGACTGGGACCTCAGGGACCCGCTCTGGTGGCCTCAGGAAAGGCCAGTCCCCATGCGAGTTCCTCGGGGGCCTCTCGGGATTCCTCTCCCGTCGATGCCGGGGCCTAAGACCTTGTGTGGAGTCGGGGCTGGAACCTCATGATTCCTCTCCAGTGCTGACATGGATCTTGGGGTACTTCTGGAGTCTCCCCAGGGGAGTCAGTCCTCGTCTCGAATGCGGGCATGCACTTGCGCTTTCCTCCAGAGCGGTAGCAGCAGTGTCACGCAGACCGCCGCGTGGATCAAAGGATCTATGGTTTTCCCTCGAGTCTTTCCCACGAGGCTTTCCCACGAGGCTTTCCCACAGGGCTGTCCCACGTGCACACGTGGTGGGAGTCGATCCTCGGCTTGAACGTCAAGGCAGTGCAGGGAAAACAGGTTCCTCTGGAATGGACTGACACATCTGGGGGACTCTTGGAATGGTGGCACGACCCTGGAGTTCCTCTCGCCTTTCCTGTGGAGAGCGCCTCCTCTTGAGATGCGACGGGAACGCCGGGAATTCTTTCCCTACGAAAGAGGGAAAGGATCCCTCATCTCGAGCTAGGAGGCGGAAACGGGGCTCCCCTGGATGTGTGCGGGACCCCACGTGCTTCCTCTCGAGTGGAGACGGGTATGTCGGGGAACTTCTTGAGTTGCAGCAAGGGTGTGAAGGACCCTTTGGAAGTTCCAGTGGTTAGATGTGATTAGCCTCGAGAAGCCTCAGCGGAAATGGGCCTCATCTCGCCTGGAAGGCAAAACCTCCTGGATTTTCTCGAGTTGCGGCAGGTGCTCTCGACTTACCACGGGGACCTCAGGGACCCGCTCTGGTGACCTCAGGAAAGGCCAGTCCCCATGCGAGTTCCTCGGGGGCCTCTCGGGATTCCTCTCCCGTCGATGCCGGGGCCTAAGACCTTGTGTGGAGTCGGGGCCGGAACCTGAGTATTCTTCTCCAGTGCTGACATGGATCTTGGGGTACTTCTGGAGTCTCCCCAGGGGAGTCAGTCCTCGTCTCGAATGCGGGCATGCACTTGCGCTTTCCTCCAGAGAAGTAGCAGCAGTGTCACGCAGTCCACCGCGTGGATCAAAGGATCTATGGTTTTCCCTCTAGTCTTTCCCACGAGGCTTTCCCACGAGGCTTTCCCACAGGGCTGTCCCACGTGCACACGTGGTGGGAGTCGATCCTCGGCTTGAACGTCAAGGCACTGCAGGGAAAACAGGTTCCTCTGGATTGGACTGACACATCTGGGGGACTCTTGGAATGGTGGCACGACCCTGGAGTTCCTCTCGCCTTTCCTGTGGAGAGCGCCTCCTCTTGAGATGCGACGGGAACGCCGGGAATTCTTTCCCTACGAAACAGGGAAAGGATCCCTCATCTCGAGCTAGGAGGCGGAAACGGGGCTCCCCTGGATGTGTGCGGGACCCCACGTGCTTCCTCTCGAGTGGAGACGGGTATGTCGGGGAACTTCTTGAGTTGCAGCAAGGGTGTGAAGGACCCTTTGGAAGTTCCAGTGGTTAGACGTGATTAGCCTCGAGAAGCCTCAGCGGAAATGGGCCTCATCTCGCCTGGAGGGCAAAACCTCCTGGATTTTCTCGAGTTGCGGCAGGTGCTCTCGACTTACGACGGGGACCTCAGGGACCCGCTCTGGTGGCCTCAGGAAAGGCCAGTCCCCATGCGAGTTCCTGGGGGCCTCTCGGGATTCCTCTCCCGTCGATTCTGGGGCCTAAGACCTTGTGTGGAGTCGGGGCCGGAACCTGAGGATTCCTCTCCAGTGCTGACATGGATCTTGGGGTACTTCTGGAGTCTCCCCAGGGGAGTCAGTCCTCGTCTCGAATGCGGGCATGCACTTGCGCTTTCCTCCACAGCGGTAGCAGCAGTGTCACGCAGTCCGCCGCGTGGATCAAAGGATCTATGGTTTTCCCTCGAGTCTTTCCCACGAGGCTTTCCCACAAGGCTTTCCCACAGGGCTGTCCCACGTGCACACGTGGTGGGAGTCGATCCTCGGCTTGAACGTCAAGGCAGTGCAGGGAAAACAGGTTCCTCTTGAATGGACTGACACATCTGGGCGACTCTTGGAATGGTGGCACGACCCTGGAGTTCCTCTCGCCTTTCCTGTGGAGAGCGCCTCCTCTTGAGATGCGACGGGAACGCCGGGAATTCTTTCCCTACGAAACAGTGAAAGGATCCCTCATCTCGAGCTAGGAGGCGGAAACGGGGCTCCCCTGTATGTGTGCGGGACCCTCGTGCTTCCTCTCGAGTGGAGACGGGTATGTCGGGGAACTTCTTGAGTTGCAGCAAGGGTGTGAAGGACCCTTTGGAAGTTCCAGTGGTTAGACGTGATTAGCCTCGAGAAGCCTCAGCGGAAATGGGCCTCATCTCGCCTGGAGGGCAAAACCTCCTGGATTTTCTCGAGTTGCGGCAGGTGCTCTCGACTTACGACGGGGACCTCAGGGACCCGCTCTGGTGGCCTCAGGAAAGGCCAGTCCCCATGCGAGTTCCTCGGGAGCCTCTCGGGATTCCTCTCCCGTCGATGCCGGGGCCTAAGACCTTGTGTGGAGTCGGGGCCGGAACCTGAGGATTCCTCTCCAGTGCTGACATGGATCTTGGGGTACTTCTGGAGTCTCCCCAGGGGAGTCAGTCCTCGTCTCGAATGCGGGCATGCACTTGCGCTTTCCTCCAGAGCGGTAGCAGCAGTGTCACGCAGTTCGCCGCGTGGATCAAAGGATCTATGGTTTTCCCTCGAGTCTTTCCCACGAGGCTTTCCCACGAGGCTTTCCCACAGGGCTGTCCCACATGCACACGTGGTGGGAGTCGATCCTCGGATTGAACGTCAAGGCAGTGCAGGGAAAACAGGTTCCTCTGGAATGGACTGACATATCTGAGCGACTCTTGGAATGGTGGCACGACCCTGGAGTTCCTCTCGCCTTTCCTGTGGAGAGCACCTCCTCTTGAGATGCGACGGGAACGCCGGTAATTCTTTCCCTACGAAACAGGGAAAGGATCCCTCATCTCGAGCTAGGAGGCGGAAACGGGGCTCCCCTGGACGTGTGCGGGATGCTCGTGCTTCCTCTCGAGTGGAGACGGGTATGTCGGGGAACTTCTTGAGTTGCAGCAAGGGTGAGAAGGACCCTTTGGATGTTCCAGTGGTTAGATGTGATTAGCCTCGCGAAGCCTCAGCGGAAATGGGCCTCTTCTCGCCTGGAGGGCAAAACCTCCTGGATTTTCTCGAGTTGCGGCAGGTGCTCTCGACTTACGACGGGGACCTCAGGGACCCGCTCTGGTGGCCTCAGGAAAGGCCAGTCCCCATGCAAGTTCCTCGGTGGCCTCACGGGATTCCTCTCCCGTCGATGCCGGGGCCTAAGACCTTGTGTGGAGTCGGGGCCAGAACCTGAGGATTGCTCTCCAGTGCTGACATGGATCTTGGGGTACTTCTGGAGTCTCCCCAGGGGAGTCAGTCCTCGTCTCGAATGCGGGCATGCACTTGCGCTTTCCTCCAGAGCGGTAGCAGCAGTGTCACGCAGTCCGCCGCGTGGATCAAAGGATCTATGGTTTTCCCTCGAGTCTTTCCCTCGAGTCTTTCCCACGAGGCTTTCCCACGAGGCTTTCCCACAGGGCTGTCCCACGTGCACACGTGGTGGGAGTCGATCCTCGGCTTGAACGTCAAAGCAGTGCAGGGAAAACAAGTTCCTCTGGAATGGACTGACACATCTTGGGGTCTCTTGGAATGGTGGCACGACCCTGGAGTTCTTCTCACCTTTCCTGTGGAGAGCGCCTCCTCTTGAGATGCGACGGGAACGCCGGGAATTCTTTCCCTACCAAACAGGGAAAGGATCCCTCATCTCGAGCTAGGAGACGGAAACGGGGCTCCCCTGGATGTGCGTGGGACCCCACGTGCTTCCTCTCGAGTGCAAACGGGTATGTCGGTGAACTTCTTGAGTTGCAGCAAGGATGTGAAGGACCCTTTGGATGTTCCAGTGGTTAGATGTGATTAGCCTCGAGAAGCCTCAGCGGAAATGGGCCTCATCTCGCCTGGAGGGCAAAACCTCCTGGATTTTCTCGAGTTGCGGCAGGTGCTCTCGACTTAAGACGGGGACCTCAGGGACCCGCTCTGGTGGCCTCAGGAAAGGCCAGTCCCCATGCGAGTTCCTCGGGGGCCTCTCGGGATTCCTCTCCCGTCGATGCCGGGGCCTAAGTCCTTGTGTGGAGTCGGGGCTGGAACCTCATGATTCCTCTCCAGTGCTGACATGGATCTTGGGGTACTTCTGGAGTCTCCACAGGGGAGTCAGTCCTCGTCTCGAATGCGGGCATGCACTTGAGCTTTCCTCCAGAGCGGTAGCAGCAGTGTCACGCAGTCCACCGCGTGGATCAAAGGATCTATGTTTTTCCCTCGAGTCTTTCCCACGAGGCTTTCCCACGATTCTTTCCCACAGGGCTGTCCCACGTGCACACGTGGTGTGAGTCGATCCTCGGCTTGAACGTCAAGGCAGTGCAGGGAAAACAGGTTCCTCTGGAATGGACTGACACATCTGGGGGACTCTTGGAATGGTGACACGACCCTGGAGTTCCTCTCGCCTTTCCTGTGGAGAGCGCCTCCTTTTGAGATGCGACGGGAACGCCGGGAATTCTTTCCCTACGAAACAGGGAAAGGATCCCTCATCTCGAGCTAGGAGGCGGAAACGGGGCTCCCCTGGATGTGTGCAGGACCCCACTTGCTTCCTCTCGAGTGGAGACGGGTATGTCGGGGAACTTCTTGAGTTGCAGCAAGGGTGTGAAGGACCCTTTGGAAGTTCCAGTGGTTAGATGTGATTAGCCTCGAGAAGCCTCAGCGGAAATGGGACTCATCTCGCCTGGAGGGCAAAACCTCCTGGATTTTCTCGAGTTGCGGCAGGTGCTCTCGACTTACGACTGGGACCTCAGGGACCCGCTCTGGTGGCCTCAGGAAAGGCCAGTCCCCATGCGAGTTCCTCGGGGGCCTCTCGGGATTCCTCTCCCGTCGATGCCGGGGCCTAAGACCTTGTGTGGAGTCGGGGCCGGAACCTGAGGATTCCTCTCCAGTGCTGACATGGATCTTGGGGTACTTCTGGAGTCTCCCCAGGGGAGTCAGTCCTCGTCTCGAATGCGGGCATGCACTTGCGCTTTCCTCCAGAGCGGTAGCAGCAGTGTCACGCAGACCGCCGCGTGGATCAAAGGATCTATGGTTTTCCCTCGAGTCTTTCCCACGAGGCTTTCCCACGAGGCTTTCCCACAGGGCTGTCCCACGTGCACACGTGGTGGGAGTCGATCCTCGGCTTGAACGTCAAGGCAGTGCAGGGAAAACAGGTTCCTCTGGAATGGACTGACACATCTGGGGGACTCTTGGAATGGTGGCACGACCCTGGAGTTCCTCTCGCCTTTCCTGTGGAGAGCGCCTCCTCTTGAGATGCGACGGGAACGCCGGGAATTCTTTCCCTACGAAAGAGGGAAAGGATCCCTCATCTCGAGCTAGGAGGCGGAAACGGGGCTCCCCTGGATGTGTGCGGGACCCCACGTGCTTCCTCTCGAGTGGAGACGGGTATGTCGGGGAACTTCTTGAGTTGCAGCAAGGGTGTGAAGGACCCTTTGGAAGTTCCAGTGGTTAGATGTGATTAGCCTCGAGAAGCCTCAGCGGAAATGGGCCTCATCTCGCCTGGAAGGCAAAACCTCCTGGATTTTCTCGAGTTGCGGCAGGTGCTCTCGACTTACCACGGGGACCTCAGGGACCCGCTCTGGTGACCTCAGGAAAGGCCAGTCCCCATGCGAGTTCCTCGGGGGCCTCTCGGGATTCCTCTCCCGTCGATGCCGGGGCCTAAGACCTTGTGTGGAGTCGGGGCCGGAACCTGAGTATTCTTCTCCAGTGCTGACATGGATCTTGGGGTACTTCTGGAGTCTCCCCAGGGGAGTCAGTCCTCGTCTCGAATGCGGGCATGCACTTGCGCTTTCCTCCAGAGAAGTAGCAGCAGTGTCACGCAGTCCACCGCGTGGATCAAAGGATCTATGGTTTTCCCTCTAGTCTTTCCCACGAGGCTTTCCCACGAGGCTTTCCCACAGGGCTGTCCCACGTGCACACGTGGTGGGAGTCGATCCTCGGCTTGAACGTCAAGGCACTGCAGGGAAAACAGGTTCCTCTGGATTGGACTGACACATCTGGGGGACTCTTGGAATGGTGGCACGACCCTGGAGTTCCTCTCGCCTTTCCTGTGGAGAGCGCCTCCTCTTGAGATGCGACGGGAACGCCGGGAATTCTTTCCCTACGAAACAGGGAAAGGATCCCTCATCTCGAGCTAGGAGGCGGAAACGGGGCTCCCCTGGATGTGTGCGGGACCCCACGTGCTTCCTCTCGAGTGGAGACGGGTATGTCGGGGAACTTCTTGAGTTGCAGCAAGGGTGTGAAGGACCCTTTGGAAGTTCCAGTGGTTAGACGTGATTAGCCTCGAGAAGCCTCAGCGGAAATGGGCCTCATCTCGCCTGGAGGGCAAAACCTCCTGGATTTTCTCGAGTTGCGGCAGGTGCTCTCGACTTACGACGGGGACCTCAGGGACCCGCTCTGGTGGCCTCAGGAAAGGCCAGTCCCCATGCGAGTTCCTGGGGGCCTCTCGGGATTCCTCTCCCGTCGATTCTGGGGCCTAAGACCTTGTGTGGAGTCGGGGCCGGAACCTGAGGATTCCTCTCCAGTGCTGACATGGATCTTGGGGTACTTCTGGAGTCTCCCCAGGGGAGTCAGTCCTCGTCTCGAATGCGGGCATGCACTTGCGCTTTCCTCCACAGCGGTAGCAGCAGTGTCACGCAGTCCGCCGCGTGGATCAAAGGATCTATGGTTTTCCCTCGAGTCTTTCCCACGAGGCTTTCCCACAAGGCTTTCCCACAGGGCTGTCCCACGTGCACACGTGGTGGGAGTCGATCCTCGGCTTGAACGTCAAGGCAGTGCAGGGAAAACAGGTTCCTCTTGAATGGACTGACACATCTGGGCGACTCTTGGAATGGTGGCACGACCCTGGAGTTCCTCTCGCCTTTCCTGTGGAGAGCGCCTCCTCTTGAGATGCGACGGGAACGCCGGGAATTCTTTCCCTACGAAACAGTGAAAGGATCCCTCATCTCGAGCTAGGAGGCGGAAACGGGGCTCCCCTGTATGTGTGCGGGACCCTCGTGCTTCCTCTCGAGTGGAGACGGGTATGTCGGGGAACTTCTTGAGTTGCAGCAAGGGTGTGAAGGACCCTTTGGAAGTTCCAGTGGTTAGACGTGATTAGCCTCGAGAAGCCTCAGCGGAAATGGGCCTCATCTCGCCTGGAGGGCAAAACCTCCTGGATTTTCTCGAGTTGCGGCAGGTGCTCTCGACTTACGACGGGGACCTCAGGGACCCGCTCTGGTGGCCTCAGGAAAGGCCAGTCCCCATGCGAGTTCCTCGGGAGCCTCTCGGGATTCCTCTCCCGTCGATGCCGGGGCCTAAGACCTTGTGTGGAGTCGGGGCCGGAACCTGAGGATTCCTCTCCAGTGCTGACATGGATCTTGGGGTACTTCTGGAGTCTCCCCAGGGGAGTCAGTCCTCGTCTCGAATGCGGGCATGCACTTGCGCTTTCCTCCAGAGCGGTAGCAGCAGTGTCACGCAGTTCGCCGCGTGGATCAAAGGATCTATGGTTTTCCCTCGAGTCTTTCCCACGAGGCTTTCCCACGAGGCTTTCCCACAGGGCTGTCCCACATGCACACGTGGTGGGAGTCGATCCTCGGATTGAACGTCAAGGCAGTGCAGGGAAAACAGGTTCCTCTGGAATGGACTGACATATCTGAGCGACTCTTGGAATGGTGGCACGACCCTGGAGTTCCTCTCGCCTTTCCTGTGGAGAGCACCTCCTCTTGAGATGCGACGGGAACGCCGGTAATTCTTTCCCTACGAAACAGGGAAAGGATCCCTCATCTCGAGCTAGGAGGCGGAAACGGGGCTCCCCTGGACGTGTGCGGGATGCTCGTGCTTCCTCTCGAGTGGAGACGGGTATGTCGGGGAACTTCTTGAGTTGCAGCAAGGGTGAGAAGGACCCTTTGGATGTTCCAGTGGTTAGATGTGATTAGCCTCGCGAAGCCTCAGCGGAAATGGGCCTCATCTCGCCTGGAGGGCAAAACCTCCTGGATTTTCTCGAGTTGCGGCAGGTGCTCTCGACTTACGACGGGGACCTCAGGGACCCGCTCTGGTGGCCTCAGGAAAGGCCAGTCCCCATGCAAGTTCCTCGGTGGCCTCACGGGATTCCTCTCCCGTCGATGCCGGGGCCTAAGACCTTGTGTGGAGTCGGGGCCAGAACCTGAGGATTGCTCTCCAGTGCTGACATGGATCTTGGGGTACTTCTGGAGTCTCCCCAGGGGAGTCAGTCCTCGTCTCGATTGCGGGTATGCACTTGCGCTTTCCTCCAGAGCGGTAGCAGCAGTGTCACGCAGTCCGCCGCGTGAATCAAAGGATCTATGGTTTTCCCTCGAGTCTTTCCCACGAGGCTTTCCCACGAGGCTTTCCCACAGGGCTGTCCCACGTGCACACGTGGTGGGAGTCGATCCTCGGCTTGAACGTCAAGGCAGTGCAGGGAAAACAGGTTCCTCTGGAATGGACTGACACATCTGGGGTTTCTTGGAATGGTGGTACGACCCTGTAGTTCCTCTCGCCTTTCCTGTGGAGAGCGCCTCCTCTTGAGATGCGACGGGAACGCCGGGAATTCTTTCCCTACGAAACAGGGAAAGGATCCCTCATCTCGAGCTAGGAGGCGGAAACGGGGCTCCCCTGGATGTGTGCGGGACCCCACGTGCTTCCTCTCGAGTGGAGACGGGTATGTCGGGGAACTTCTTGAGTTGCAGCAAGGGTGTGAAGGACCCTTTGGAAGTTCCAGTGGTTAGACGTCATTAGCCTCCAGAAGCCTCAGCGGAAATGGGCCTCATCTCGCCAGGAGGGCAAAATCTCCTGGAAATTCTCGAATTGCGGCAGGTGCTCTCGACTTACGACGGGGACCTCAGGGACCCGCTCTGGTGGCCTCAGGAAAGGCCAGTCCCCATGCGAGTTCCTCGGGGGCCTCTCGGGATTCCTCTCCCTTCGATGCCGGGGCCTAAGACCTTGTGTGGAGTCGGGGCCGGAACCTGAGGATTCCTCTCCAGTGCTGACATGGATCTTGGGGTATTTCTGCAGTCTCCCCAGGGGAGACAGTCCTCGTCTCGAATGCGGGCATGCACTTGCGCTTTCCTCCAGAGCGGTAGCAGCAGTGTCACGCAGTCCGCCGCGTGGATCAAAGGATCTATGGTTTTCCCTCGCGTCTTTCCCACGAGGCTTTACCTCGAGGCTTTCCCACAGGGCTGTCCCACGTGCACACGTGGTGGGAGTCGATCCTCGGCTTGAACGTCAAGGCAGTGCAGGGAAAACAGGTTCCTCTGGAATGGACTGACACATCTGGGGGCTCTTGGAATGGTGGCACGACCCTGGAGTTCCTCTCGCCTTTCCTGTGGAGAGCGCCTCCTCTTGAGATGCGACGGGAACCCCGGGAATTCTTTCCCTACGAAACAGGGAAAGGATCCCTCATCTCGAGCTAGGAGGCGGAAACGGGGCTCCCCTGGATGTGTGCGGGACCCTCGTGCTTCCTCTCGTGTGGAGACGGGTATGTCGGGGAACTTCTGGACTTGCAGCAAGGGTGTGAAGACCCTTTGGAAGTTCCAGTGGTTAGATGTGACTAGCCTCGAGAAGCCTCAGCGGAAATGGGCCTCATCTCGCCTGGAGGGCAAAACCTCCTGGATTTTCTCGAGTTGCGGCAGGTGCTCTCGACTTACGACGGGGACCTCAGGGACCCGCTCTGGTGGCCTCAGGAAAGGCCAGTCCCCATGCGAGTTCCTCGGGGGCCTCTCAGGATTCCTCTCCATTCGATGCGCGGGCCTAAGACCTAGTGTGGAGTCGGGGCCGGAACCTGAGGATTCCTCTCCAGTGCTGGCATGGATCTTGGGGTACTTCTGGAGTCTCCCCAGGGGAGTCAGTCCTCGTCTCGAATGCGGGCATGCACTTGCGCTTTCCTCCAGAGCGGTAGCAGCAGTGTCACGCAGTCCGCCAAGGGGATCAAAGGATCTATGGTTTTCCCTCGAGTCTTTCCCTCGAGTCTTTCCCACGAGGCTTTCCCACGAGGCTTTCCCACAGGGCTGTCCCACGTGCACACGTGGTGGGAGTCGATCCTCGGCTTGAACGTCAAAGCAGTGCAGGGAAAACAAGTTCCTCTGGAATGGACTGACACATCTTGGGGTCTCTTGGAATGGTGGCACGACCCTGGAGTTCTTCTCACCTTTCCTGTGGAGAGCGCCTCCTCTTGAGATGCGACGGGAACGCCGGGAATTCTTTCCCTACGAAACAGGGAAAGGATCCCTCATCTCGAGCTAGGAGGCGGAAACGGGGCTCCCCTGGATGTGTGCGGGACCCTCGTGCTTGCTCTCGAGTGGAGACGGGTATGTCGGGGAACTTCTTGAGTTGCAGCAAGGGTGTGAAGGACCCTTTGGAAGTTCCAGTGGTTAGATGTGATTAGCCTCGAGAAGCCTCAGCGGAAATGGGCCTCATCTCGCCTGGAGGGCAAAACCTCCTGGATTTTCTCGAGTTGGGGCAGGTGCTCTCGACTTACGGCGGGGACCTCAGGGACCCGCTGTGGTGGCCTCAGGAAAGGCCAGTCCCCATGCGAGTTCCTCGGGGGCCTCTCGGGATTCCTCTCCCGTCGATGCCGTGGCCTCAGACCTTGTGTGGAGTCGGGGCCGGAACCTGAGGATTCCGCTCCAGTGCTGACATGGAACTTGGGGTACTTCTGGAGTCTCCCCAGGGGAGTCAGTCCTCGTCTCGAATGCGGGCATGCACTTGCGCTTTCCTCCAGAGCGGTAGCAGCAGTGTCACGCAGTCCGCCGCGTGGATCAAAGGATCTATGGTTTTCCCTCGAGTCTTTCCCACGAGGCTTTCCCACGAGGCTTTCCCACAGGGCTGTCCCACGTGCACACGTGGTGGGAGTCGATCCTCGGCTTGAACGTCAAGGCAGTGCAGGGAAAACAGGTTCCTCTGGAATGGACTGACACATCTGGGGGACTCTTGGAATGGTGGCACGACCCTGGAGTTCCTCTCGCCTTTCCTGTGGAGAGCGCCTCCTCTTGAGATGCGTCGGGAACGCCGGGAATTCTTTCCGTACGAAACAGGGAAAGGATCCCTCATCTCGAGCTAGGAGGCGGAAACGGGGCTCCCCTGGATGTGTGCGGGACCCTCGGGCTTCCTCTCGAGTGGAGACGGGTATGTCGGGGAACTTCTGGACTTGCAGCAAGGGTGTGAAGGACCCTTTGGATGTTCCAGTGGTTAGATGTGATTAGCCTCGAGAAGCCTGAGCGGAAATTGGCCTCATCTCACCTGGAGGGCAAAACCTCCTGGATTTTCTCGAGTTGCGGCAGGTGCTCTCGACTTACGACGGGGACCTCAGGGACCTGCTCTGGTGGCCTCAGGAAAGGCCAGTCCCCATGCGAGTTCCTCGGGGGCCTCTCGGGATTCCTCTCCCGTCTATGCCGGGTCCTAAGATCTTGTGTGGAGTCGGGGCCGGAACCTGAGGATTCCTCTCCAGTGCTGACATGTATCTTGGGGTATTTCTGGAGTCTCCCCAGGGGAGTCTGTCCTCGTCTCGAATATGGGAATGCACTTGCGCTTTCCTCCAGAGCGGTAGCAGCAGTGTCACGCAGTCCGCCGCGTGGATCAAAGGATCTATGGTTTTCCCTCGAGTCTTTCCCACGAGGCTTTCCCACGAGGCTTTCCCACAGGGCTGTCCCACGTGCACACGTGGTGGGAGTCGATCCTCGGCTTGAACGTCAAGGCAGTGCAGGGAAAACAGGTTCCTCTGGAATGGACTGACACATCTGGGGGACTCTTGGAATGGTGGCACGACCCTGGAGTTCCTCTCGCCTTTCCTGTGGAGAGCGCCTCCTCTTGAGATGCGACGGGAACGCCGGGAATTCTTTCCCTACGAAACAGGGAAAGGATCCCTCATCTCGAGCGAGGAGGCGGAAACGGGGCTCCCCTGGATGTGTGCGGGACCCTCGTGCTTCCTCTCGAGTAGAGACGGGTATGTCGGGGAACTTCTTGAGTTGCAGCAAGGGTGTGAAGAACCCTTTGGATGTTCCAGTGGTTAGATGTGATTAGCCTCGAGAAGTCTCAGCGGAAATGGGCCTCATCTCGCCTGGAGGGCAAAACCTCCTGGATTTTCTTGAGTGGCGGCAGGTGCTCTCGACTTTCGACCGGGACCTCAGGGACCCGCTCTGGTGGCCTCAGAAAAGGCCAGTCCCCATGCGAGTTCCTCGGGGGCCTCTCGGGATTCCTCTCCCGTCGATGCCGGGGCCTAAGACCTTGTGTGGAGTCGGGGCCGGAACCTGAGGATTCCTCTCCAGTGCTGACATGGATCTTCGGTATTTCTGGAGTCTCCCCAGGGGAGTCAGTCCTCGTCTCGAATGCGGGAATGCATTTGTGCTTCCTCCAGAGCGGTAGCAGCAGTGACACGCAGTCCACCGCGTGGATCAAAGGATCTATGGTTTTCCCTCGAGTCTTTCCCACGAGGCTTTCCCACGAGTCTTTCCCACAGGGCTGTCCCACGTGGACACGTGGTGGGAGTCGATCCTCGGCTTGAACGTCAAGACAGTTCAGGGAAAACAGGTTCCTCTGGAATGGACTGACACATCTGGGGGACTCTTGGAATGGTGGCACGACCCTGGAGTTCCTCTCGCCTTTCCTGTGAAGAGCGCCTCCTCTTGATATGCGACGGGAATGCCGGGAATTCTTTCCCTACGAAACAGGGAAAGGATTCCTCATCTCGAGCTAGGAGGCGGAAACGGGGCTCCCCTGGATGTGTGCGGGACCCTCGTGCTTCCTCTCGAGTGGAGACGGGTATGTCGGGGAACTTCTGGACTTGCAGAAAGGGTGTGAAGGACCCTTTGGATGTTCCAGTGGTTAGATGTGATTAGCCTCGAGAAGCCTCAGCAGAAATATGCCTCATCTCGCCTGGAGGGCAAAACCTCCTGGATTTTCTCGAGTTGCGGCAGGTGCTCTCGACTTACGACGGGGACCACAGGGACCCGCTCTGGTGGCCTCAGGAAAGGCCAGTCCCCATGCGAGTTCCTCGGGGGCCTCTCGGGATTCCTCTCCCGTCGATGCCGGGGCCTAAGACCTTGTGTGGATTCGGGGCCGGAACCTGAGGATTCCTCTCCAGTGCTGACATGGATCTTGGGGTATTTCTGGAGTCTCCCCAGGGGAGTCAGTCCTCGTCTCGAATGCGGGAATGCACTTGCGCTTTCCTCCAGAGCGGTAGCAGCAGTGTCACGCAGTCCGCCGCGAGGATCAAAGGATCTATGGTTTTCCCTCGAGTCTTTCCCACGAGGCTTTCCCACGAGTCTTTCCCACAGGGCTGTCCCACGTGCACACTTGTTGGGAGTCGATCCTCGGCTTGAACGTCAAGGCATTGCAGGGAAAACAGCTTCCTCTGGAATGGACTGACACATCTGGGGGACTCTTGGAATGGTGGCACGACCCTGGAGTTCCTCTCGCCTTTCCTGTGGAGAGCGCCTCCTCTTGAGATGCGACGGGAACGCCGGGAATTCTTTCCCTACGAAACAGGGAAAGGATCCCTCATCTCGAGCTAGGAGGCGGAAACGGGGCTCCCCTGGATGTGTGCGGGACCCTCGTGCTTCCTCTCGAGTGGAGACGGGTATGTTGGGGAACTTCTTGAGTTGCAGCAATAGTGTGAAGGACCCTTTGGAAGTTCCATTGGTTAGATGTGATTAGCCTCGAGAAGCCTCAGCGGAAATGGGCCTCATCTCGCCTGGAGGGCAAAACCTCCTGGATTTTCTCGAGTTGCGGCAGGTGCTCTCGACTTACGACGGGGACCACAGGGACCCGCTCTGGTGGCCTCAGGAAAGGCCAGTCCCCATGCGAGTTCCTCGGGGGCCTCCTGGGAGTTCCTCTCCCGTCGATGCCGGGGCCTAAGACCTTGTGTGGAGTCGGGGCCAGAACCTGAGGATTCCTCTCCAGTGCTGACATGGATCTTGGGGTAATTCTGGAGTCTCCCCAGGGAGGTCAGTCCTCGTCTCGAATGCGGGCATGCACTTGCGCTTTCCTCCAGAGCGGTAGCAGCAGTGTCACGCAGTCCGCCGCCTGGATCAAAGGATCTATGGTTTTCCCTCGAGTCTTTCCCACGAGGCTTTCCCACAGGGCTGTCCCACGTGCACACGTGGTGGGAGTCGATCCTCGGCTTGAACGTCAAGGCAGTGCAGGGAAAACAGGTTCCTCTGGAATGGACTGACCCATCTGGGGGACTCTTGGAATGGTGGCACGACCCTGGAGTTCCTCTCACCTTTCCTGTGGAGAGCGCCTCCTCTTGAGATGCGACGGGAACTCCGGGAATTCTTTCCCTACGAAACAGGGAAAGATCCCTCATCCCGAGCTAGGAGGCGGAAACGCGGCTCCCCTGGATGTGTACGGGACCCCACGGGCTTCCTCTCGAGTGGAGACGGTTATGTCGTGGAACTTCTTGAGTTGCAGCAAGGGTGTGAAGGACCCTTTAGAAGTTCCAGTGGTAAGATGTGATTAGCCTCGAGAAGCCTCAGCGGAAATGGGCCTCATCTCGCCTGGAGGGTAAAACCTCCTGGATTTTTTCTAGTTGCGGCAGGTGCTCTCGACTTACGACGGGGAGCTCAGGGACCCGCTCTGGAGACCTCAGGAAAGGCCAGTCCCCATGCGAGTTCCACGGGGGCCTCTCGGGATTCCTCTCCCGTCGATGCCGGGGCCTAAGACCTTGTGTGGAGTCGGGGTCGCAAACTGAGGATTCCTCTCCAGTGCTGACATGGATCTTGGGGTACTTCTGGAGTCTCCCCAGGGGAGTCAGTCCTCGTCTCCAATGCGGGCATGCACTTGCGCTTTCCCCCAGAGCGGTAGCAGCAGTGTCACGCTGTCCGCCGCGTGGATTAAAGGATCTATGGTTTTCCCTCGAGTCTTTCCCACGAGGCTTTCCCACGAGGCTTTCCCACAGGGCTGTCCCACGTGCACACGTGGTGGGAGTCGTTCCTCGGCTTGAACGTCAAGGCAGTGCTGGGAAAACAGGTTTCTCTGGAATGGACTGACACATCTGGGGGACTCTTGGAATGGTGGCACGACCCTGGAGTTCCTCTCGCCTTTCCTGTGGAGAGCGCCTCCTCTTGAGATGCGACGGGAATGCCGGGAATTCTTTCCCTACGAAACAGGGAAAGGATCCCTCATCTCGAGCTAGGAGACGGAAACGGGGCTCCCCTGGATGTGCGTGGGACCCCACGTGCTTCCTCTCGAGTGGAGAAGGGTATGTCGCGGAACTGCATGAGTTGCAGCAAGGGTGTGAAGGACCCTTTGGAAGTTCCAGTGGTTAGATGTGATTAGCCTCGAGAAGCCTCATCGGAAATGGGCCTCATCTCGCCTGGAGGGCAAAACCTCCTGGATTTTCTCGAGTTGCGGAAGGTGCTCTCGACTTACGACGGGGACCTCAGGGACCCGCTCTCGTGGCCTCAGGAAAGGCCAGTCCCCATGCGAGTTCCTCGGGGGCCTCTCGGGATTCCTCTCCCGTCGATGCCGGGGCCTAAGATCTTGTGTGGAGTCGGGGCCGGAACCTGAGGATTCCTCTCCAGTGCTGACATGGATCTTGGGGTACTTCTGGAGTCTCCCCAGGGGAGTCAGTCCTCGTCTCCAATGCGGGCATGCACTTGCGCTTTCCTCCAGAGCGGTAGCAGCAGTGTCACGCAGTCCGCCGCGTGGATCAAAGGATCTATGGTTTTCCCTCGAGTCTTTCCCACGAGGCTTTCCCACGAGGCTTTCCCACAGGGCTGTCCCACGTGCACACGTGGTGGGAATAGATCCTCGGCTTGAACGTCAAGGCAGTGCAGGGAAAACAGGTTCCTCTGGAATGGACTGACACATCTGGGGGTCTCTTGGAATGGTGCCACGACCCTGGAGTTCCTCTCGCCTTTCCTGTGGAGAGCCCCTCCTCTTGAGATGCGACGGGAACGCCGGTAATTCTTTCCCTACTAAACAGGGAAAGGATCCCTCATCCCGAGCTAGGAGGCGGAAACGGGGCTCCCCTGGATGTGTGCGGGACCCCACGTGCTTCCTCTC
Organism: Ovis canadensis; assembly: GCF_042477335.2. NCBI lineage: Eukaryota > Metazoa > Chordata > Mammalia > Artiodactyla > Bovidae > Ovis > Ovis canadensis. Next base: position 12,276,766 of record NC_091258.1, read on the forward strand.
GAGTGGAGACGGGTATGTCGCGGAACTGCTTGTGTTGCAGCAAGGGTGTGAAGGACCCTTTAGAAGTTCCAGTGGTTAGATGTGATTAGCCTCGAGAAGCCTCAGCGGAAATGGGCCTCATCTCGCCTGGAGGGCAAAACCTCCTGGATTTTCTCGAGTTGCGGCAGGTGCTCTCGACTTACGACGGGGACCTCAGGGACCCGCTCTGGAGGCCTCAGGAAAGGCCAGTCCCCATGCGAGTTCCTCGGGGGCCTCTCGGGATTCCTCTCCCGTCGATGCCGGGGCCTAAGACCTTGTGTGGAGTCGGGGCCGCAACCTGAGGATTCCTCTCCAGTGCTGACATGGATCTTGGGGTACTTCTGGAGTCTCCCCAGGGGAGTCAGTCCTCGTCTCGAATGCGGGCATGCACTTGCGCTTTCCTCCAGAGCGGTAGCAGCAGTGTCACGCTGTCCGCCGCGTGGATTAAAGGATCTATGGTTTTCCCTCGAGTCTTTCCCACGAGGCTTTCCCACGAGGCTTTCCCACAGGGCTGTCCCACGTGCACACGTGTTGGGAGTCGATCCTCGGCTTGAACGTCAAGGCAGTGCAGGGAAAACAGGTTACTCTGGAATGGACTGACACATCTGGGGGACTCTTGGAATGGTGGCACGACCCTGGAGTTCCTCTCGCCTTTCCTGTGGAGAGCGCCTCCTCTTGAGATGCGACGGGAACGCCGGGAATTCTTTCCCTACGAAACAGGGAAAGGATCCCTCATCTCGAGCTAGGAGGCGGAAACGGGGCTCCCCTGGATGTGTGCGGGACCCCACGTGCTTCCTCTCGAGTGGAGACGGGTATGTCGCGGAACTGCTTGTGTTGCAGCAAGGGTGTGAAGGACCCCTTGGAATTTCCAGTGGTTAGATGTGATTAGCCTCGAGAAGCCTCAGCGGAAATGGGCCTCATCTCGCCTGGAGGGCAAAACCTCCTGGATTTTCCCGAGTTGCGGCAGGTGCTCTCGACTTACGACGGGGACCTCAGGGACCCGCTCTGGAGGCCTCAGGAAAGGCCAGTCCCCATGCGAGTTCCACGGGGGCCTCTCGGGATTCCTCTCCCGTCGATGCCGGGGCCTAAGACCTTGTGTGGAGTCGGGGCCGGAACCTGAGGATTCCTCTCCAGTGCTGACATGGATCTTGGGGTATTTCTGGAGTCTCCCCAGGGAAGTCAGTCCTCGTCTCGAATGCGGGCATGCACATGCGCTTTCCTCCAGAGCGGTAGCAGCAGTGTCACGCAGTCCGCCGCGTGGATCAAAGGATCTATGGTTTTCCCTCGAGTCTTTCCCACGAGGCTTTCCCACGAGGCTTTCCCACAGGGCTGTCCCACGTG